>NC_090346.1:4563275-4884213 GCF_035084215.1 Heptranchias perlo
CAACCCCCCCACCCCGATGCACCGATCTCCAGTCTTCCCTCCTCCTGCAGGACCTCATTATAATTCTTTTCTTCCGTTTCCCACCTGGCAATTTCCCCCCATCCCAAGTTTCAATCTCTGGCCTTCCCCCCCTCCCAATTGTCAGGGACCGTCCCTTAGGTTCCCCAGCTGGGGTCTCCTGCCACTGGTTTTCCCACCTAAATTGATAGACTGGCCGCCTGCCAGGCAGGAAACAGAGGAAAAAAATTATAATGAGGTCCTGCCATTAAATTTGGGCAGGACCATCATGTCCCCGACCTCAATGCGTTCCCCAGCCATTTCCGCCCTGCCCCACACCCTTCCCATAAATATCGGGGCCAATATTTCAGTGAGCGAGTGGTTAATCTATGAAACAGATTCCCATGGAGAGGGTGGAAGTAGTTAGTATTGATTCAGAAATTAACATTTTGGGATACAGTATATGAGTAATTTGAGATATGACGCAGTAAATGCCACATACTAAGGAAGAACAGGTGACTTTAGACCTATGGTTCCCAAAGCTCTCAACCACTATGGTTTTCCTCACATCCGGGTCTGTTCTAGACTAGTTGATAGAAATTGATTGCTATGATTATTCAACAACTCCATTATTGTATTGTATGACTACCAGGATGGTAGATGTGAACTAGATGGATCTTGGTCTTTTTTCGTCTAGCACATCCCATGTTCTTATATAAGGACGAGTTGCTTGTGAATCATGTGGCCAACTCCACCCATTGAAAGAAGACTCCGAATATGATGATGACAACTTCCATTTATATAACACCTTTAACATTAAAAGAGTCCCAAGCCACTTCACAGGTTTTGTGCTGTATCCACTAGAAAATGCATTATATGTGCCTAAATTTGTTTCACTCAGGATTGTAACAGCCTTCTGAGAGAGAGAGATAGAAAGAGAAGAGAGAGCAATTCATTCTAGCCATCTGAATTAGATTGAATTGATGTCTCAAAAGATGACAAAATACTATTCTAATACTCCATGCTACTTTGGTGACCTGACGAAGGAGACAATCTCCGAAAACTTGTGATTTTCAAATAAAATTGTTGGACTATAACCTGGTGTTGTAAGATTCCTCACATTTGTCAACCCCAGTCCATCACCGGCATCTCCACATCAATGATAACATGGGAACACTAGTTATGAATAACTGTACCTTTATTCAAAACTTAACAATTATAGTTAGCTAATGTTCAGTATTAGGAAAAGCTGTTCTTTAAGTGTAAATGAATCTGGCTATTCCAGTAGAAGAGTAAGTTTCTGTTTAACTGGCAGTACTGAAATGGCTAAAGCTTCTCCTAAACTTGTAATACAATCGCACAGAATTTCCAATTCTAATGCTAGTGAAGCTCAGCCTGATTGGTTAAAGTCTCTTCATGGAGTTGGTAAGGATTTTTAAAGGGAAAGAAAGAACTTGCATTTATATAGCAACTGTCACGACCTCAGAGCATCGCAAAGCGCTTTACAACCAATGAAGTTCAGTACTTCTGAAGTGTAGTCACTGTTGTAATGTAGGAAGTGCAGCAGCCAGTTTGCACACAGCAATGTGATAATGACCAGATAATCTGTTTTAGTGATGACTGAGGAATAAATATTGGCCAGGACACCAAGGAAAACCCTCCTGCTCTTCTTCGAATAGTGCCATTGGATCTTTTACCTCCACCTGAGAGGGCAGACAGAGCCTTGGTTTAACATCTCATCTGAAAGACAGCATCTCCAACAGTACATGTACCTGTGTACCCCTTCATTACTGCACTGAAATGTCAGCCTAGTTCCTAAGCTCAAGTTCCTGGAGTCTCTGCAGTGGGGCTTGAATCCACAACCTTCATGACTCAGAGGCAAGAATGCTACCACTGAGCCAAGGCAAACTGACACAATATTTGAAGGCATTACACAACCTCCCAGTTAATTGCATGTTCCTAAATCACATTACCTTGCACTTAATTGCATGCATTCCAAAGTTCTAATTCAACAGCTATATCTCTGTTTAAAACCCCAGGTATCAATGTTTAATGCAGAGACAGTACCAGCTAACTGGATAGGAGGTCGAGGAGTCTCTACAGCAGATAACTTGAAAGCAGAGCATAGCAGCAGAGATATAAGCAGAGGACTCATATCCTGTGGCTCCTTACAGTTTATTTCTATAAAGGACACACAAGGATTTCTGCTGTTCCTCTGTTTACAATAACAGCTTTGTTGGAGAATGCATTGCTTGACATGAGATGATTCATCAGGGATCACAGCAAAGTCAACAGAGCACCAAATTCCATTTATTTTTATTCTTTTTTTACATAAAAGATATGATGGCTCTTTTTATCCCCTTGAACCCCTGTAATTACAATAAGCTTCAGTTTTGTTAAATCCTGCGATGGAATTTATAAAGTCAGGATGTCCTGTAATAACACAACAGAAGTACATTTTCTTGGTTCCTATGTGTTATTTGGAGGGATTCCAAATATCAATATTTGAAATTCAAGAGATCCCAAGAGACTCATGAGAGCTAGTCAGAGTGTATCAGATTGTGGACTCTGGATGCTCACAGCCTCTCTGGGACTTTAGAAGTTGTGGACTAATGGACACCCCAGGATATACTAGGGGCATTTAAGAGAAAATATTTTAGAAAGCAGTTTGCATGATAACCAGGTGTGAAATGTGACTTTTATTTTCACATGAGGCAGTGCATGTTTAGAATATAACTCGAATTGTTTTAAAGCACTGGAATATTCTACTCCTTGTTTAATACAAATTGTGTGATAACCTGTCTAACCAATAGATACAGTGTTTGTACAATGTAATGGTGGGTAGGTGGGTGGGTGATATTTTCATGTGGCAAACTAGATGTTGCACCCTAGGATTTCAATAAAGAATAATTGTGAGTGTAAGAAATTTCCACAATTATGCTAAAAAAAACAGCCTGCAGTTCGAATCTAGATTTTGTCTATTCAGACTTGGGTTGCCTGAGAATATTTTGAATCATGTAATGCCACAGGAAAGCACTATTAGAAGTATTTCAAGAACTAAGAATATCCAATAACATTAAAGTATATTGGCTTAGGTGCATTTTTCACTACAATGTAATGGTACTAATATGCTAATCAAGTTTAATGACAATGTTGACAATGTAGTGTGTATGACAGTCAATGTGACACACTCAAATGTCACTCATTCATTAATCTAATTGTAATTCCCTAGTGATCATTTTGCATTTTATTTATACAGTCGCATGATTGCTCTGAACACCCACAGTCCGTTATGAATTTGGGTCTACTGTAGATATCTTCTTGGGCTCAGTTGCTCCTGTAAATGGTCAGAACATCTACAGTTATGGGAGTTGAGTCACACTGCCCTACATCTATATCCACCTAAGAGGGCAGACAGTTTAACATCTCATCCAAAAGACTGCACCTCCGAGACTGCAGCACTCCCTCAGTACTGCATGGAGTGTTAGTCTGGATTATGTGCTCAGGTCTCTGGCGTGAGGCTTGAATCCACAACCTTCTGACTCGGAGGTGAGAGTGCTACCACTGAGCCCGGTGTTATATACATACAAATAGTTTCACTATCAACAGTGTTAACGCAGGCTGATGAAACATTAATAATTAACACCTCAACATATTCAACATACTCCACTAATCTTTTGACTGTGCAGTAGTTCCACAGAAGGAAAATGTCAATTGGGTTATTCCGATGGCAATGTGTGTCAGAGTGCCCTATAGAAGTGTTGTTTTCATTTGCTTTAAATCAGTAGTGAATTCTCAATACAGTATTTCCAATAACTTCATTCACACCACAGCAGTTTTCAGCATCAACTTGTTTCCTATTCATCGTGTAGATTCTGTGAATTTGCATGGTTAGAAAGTGAAGCCTGCAGAAACAAATAGTTAAATGCAGAGTTAACAATTCGCAATATATTTCAATAACATCTCTGACACTGCCAGAAAAAAATGGATAATCCTAAAATATCAGATATTCAAATACTGAATATTATTAATCAATAACCAGAAATAGCTCATTGCTTCTGCAGCATAATTATCATTTTATTTCACTTATTTAAAAATGCATTTACAATTTGAAACCATCTCCCACCTGCCACATTCTTGATTCATTTTGATATGTCCAAGCCAGGCCGTTAGAAACCAAGGGGAAACTGACATTTGATCCCACATGTCCTGCAGCAGTTATCCCTCCTGGTGAGCTCTGTACTGAGTTTCTTTGACAGCGAAAGTCCGTACTCTGTTCACTTGCCCTTCTAACTAAATGAGGAAATTAAACAAGGGTGGTGATGGGGGTGGGGGGGGGAGTGGAAGATTTGGGGATCAAAATGTCAATAGAGAAGCTTTAGAGCATACAACAAGGCTCTGTAAGTGAACAAGAAGGCCCGTAGGCTTGAGGTTTGGTTCATTGTAAAGGCCACCTTGTGCAGAATGAGAGAAGGGATGCTGCCTCATTAATATAAAAGGGAATTGTGGAAAGGCAAAGCTTCACAACTCCAGCTGACTGGTGCCCTCCTTTGAATAAGGTCCAGTGGTACATGTTGTTAATGAGAATGAAGGTTGCTTTCACATTGATTCCCCATTGATTTATGCCTAGTGGTGTAGTACATGGTGCTGTACAGTAATCACCAAAGGCCCGCTGTCCATTCCCATCAATTCATTGTCTTACGGCAGCTGCTTTAACACATTGAAGAGTGATTTCCCCTTTGCAGCTTTCAAAGTAAGTGTCCCTCTTCCATTATCAAACATTTGACAAGCTGAAATCATGTACATATTTATCATTTAAAACCAAAGTTGCAACAGTCTTTAAATGATTAAGGGTTGAAATTTGTACAAAAATAATGTGGATAATTTTCAAAAATGGTATGACTGATAAATATATATTAAAGTGAAAGTAAGTTTTTTCCTAGAGACCATTTAGTCTGTGACTTGGGAATTATAAGCCATGTCAGAAAGTTGGGGCAAGTGAAGCATCCTACAGGTGGCTCAGGACTAATTTGGCTGCACTCAGACTAAAGAATCATATGGGCTTGGGAGTCCTTTCCAGTCAGTAACCAGGGACAGTATTTCCATTCCTGCGCCACAAAAAAAAGTGTGTTCCCAGGGACATTATGCAATGACAACGTGCACAGGTGAGTAAACATGTACCCTTCATTCACCTGTGCAATGTGGGTAGTTGCTTGTTTCCACAAGACAGTTATTGCTGTTCTTCCATCTGAATGGAGTCAACAGAGAGCTTATCTCAGCACAGATCTGGACATCAGTCTGAAGAAAATGTTGGAGATTGGCTGATCTCCTAAACTGAAATACCTTACTTCTTTAAAAACATTTTCCTTCTGTCTCTGAAAGACGCAGTTAAAATAAATGATCTATAATTGTTCAGAAACTTAACATCTTGCCATTTTTTTATGCATCTGCATTGCCAACACACACTGTCTGACCTTGATTTAGCATCTCAGGTGGACAAATATTAGCTTGAAAAATACAAATAGTTACCCAAAACACGACCACAGTCAGCAATCCACACATTATATCCGTAATCATTCATAGACCATCGCTACGAACTAATCTTCTGATCAATACCCCTTTCACTGTGAGTGAACACGTTGTCAATAGGAATGATTACATTTTGCATTAGAAAAGGATTTGCATTTAACTTCTTATCTTCAAAAAAAAATTAACTCCTTCATTTACTTTGCAAAGCTTGAAGCCAGGCCTTTCCCAGCATAAGTATTAATTCAAAAGCAAATTCCAATGCTTCCTGTGTATTTCTGCACAAAAGCCCAATTATAAGCTTTTTTTTCTAACTTTCTCTCCTTTTGTTTCCTCCTTTTCTGTCATGAAGACATTGGTGAACTGAGGTATGATCGAATGGGTGCTGACCACTCTACAGTGTATCATCTGACTGGCCGTTATTCACAGGCGAGCCTAGACAGTGTGTGCCCTCAGTAGTGGGAAAGAAAGATCATGCATTTATCTAGTGCCTTATCATGTCCTCAGGACTTTACAAGCAATGGATGCAGTTGCTGTTGTTATGTAGGCAAATGTGACAGCAAATTTGCGCACAGCAAGGTCCCACAAACGTTAAATGATTGAATGACCAGATAATCTTTTTTTGTGGTGTTGTTTGAGGGAGGATTGTTGAGTAGAACACCACCTTGCCATTGCTCGGATAGTGTGGTGGAATCTGTAATGTTCACCTGAATAAGCAGATGGAACCTGGAGACCTAAAGCCTTATCAGAAAGATAGCACCTCTGACAATGCAGCACTGCCTCAGCTTACATTATGCATTCAAGTAATTGAACCCATAACCTACTGACCTAAAGGTGAGAGTGCGGCCAATTAAGCCTGATCCTTATATTGTAATACAGTTAACCAGAATCTGGAAAAATCCCAGCTACATGGGATACTGACTAAAAATAGATATACTCAATGTTTGTGACCTTTTTACTATTATTCTGGTGTGTGTGTGTGTAGCATTCTTTCAACATTTTTGGCACAGCTCGTAGGAACCTAGGAATGTACTTAGCTGAAAATACAGTGGCTCCAATTGCATTACTTTTGGATGGTCAGACTTTTCTGGTACTGGTTACTGGACAGTAAAAGGGTTTCTGCTCACTTGCCAATAATGCTGAACACAGGCTGCCACTGAGCTTCCAATTTTGCCTTTCAGGAACACTGGTAGTAGGGAGCTATTTCTGGAACTCAGACAGAAGCCAGGTTGACAAAAAAGGCCATGTCTTGACTGTACGTCTGACATAAAATTTACTTTCACTAATGCTAAGGAAAATTTAACTCACTATGCCTTAACCTTCGCTTCAGAAAAATACCCTCTGTTATACCAAGCAAACATTATCATTTCCAGCATATCCTACGGTCTCTCTTGGATGTCAGACTTGGCTCAGCATTGGCTATCTTATCTCTGAGTCAGAATATCATGTGTTCAAGTCCCACTCCAGAGGCTTGAGTACATAATCTAGGCTGCAGTATGGAAGGTGCCGTCTTTCAGATGAGACATTAAACTGAGGCCCCATCTGCCCTCTCACATTGACGTTAAAGATCCCATGACACAATTTGAAGAAGAGCAGGGGTGTTCTCCCCGTGTACTGGCCAACATTTATCCCTCAACCAACGTCTACAACGTGTCATTTATTTCAATGCTGTTTGTGGGACCTTGCTGTGCAAATTGGCTGCTGTGTTTCCTACATTACAACAGTGACTACACTTCAAAAGTACTTAATTGGTTGTAAAGCACTTTGGGACATCCTGAGGTCATGAAAGGCACTATATAAATGCAAGTTCTTTCTTTCTCTGACCTTGCAATTCTTCTTCCATATTTGAGGAGAGCATTTTTGAAAGTGAATTGAAAAAACAATTTAAAAATAAATGGAGGTAATTTGGGATACATATAAGATATATAATAGTACCCCATTCAGTTTTGATTGTTGATCCATAACTATCATGCTGTACAGAAGAAAGCCTATTGTTGGTTGAGTACAAGGATACAAGAGCTGATTGAAGAGATGAAGTGTTTAAAAGGGATTTCAGACTCAGAAGGTAAAAGTTTCCCTCTCCTTGATCAGTTCTCTTATCCAGCAACCTGATGGCATTATTTGCTGCATGTAGGCAGAGCAGGTATGACTTATTGAACCTCAAATTAAACATGATCTCAAGCTACAATTTGTTTTTGTGATATTTGTGGCAAAAGTTCATTATTTGTCAAAATACTTCTTAAAGAGAGGGCAGCATCCCACCCTCCAATTTATGATGTTTATAAAAGTGCAAAGGAGAATGGATTATTTATTATTATTCTATAGCTATTCAGGATATCGGTGCTGAAGAACAAAAGAAGTCACAAGGTACACAAGACACAGGTTCATATCCGGCACGGGTTAAAGTTCACATAGTAATATTAAAATAACTTTGCTTATCATTCCATGAGTTGTGGAGAGGCTATTCTGGCCTGTTTGTGGTCACAGTCTTATGTCGCCTTCACATTGGTTAAAAGAGAAGTTCAATCTTTGTCATGTGATTTAGAATGTAGCGATCACGCACAGGAACACTCTGAACTGGGATAAAACAAGAAAATGTTAACTCTAGCTGTTCATTGCAGATTTCAATTCCTCCTGTTTAAAAAGAACAAGGTAAACAGTAGCAATGAACTGTACCAAAAGTGGGTCCTCATTTCATTGAATGATAAAGAAAGATATTATTGTTTTAGATATTAATATTGAGATATTATTGTTCTATGAAATGTAACCTGTACAGAACATGAGTTTGTATCTGGCACAGTGCACCATGACCCCATGCCCACATTCCCTATTACCCACCCATTCGCAATGTTATGAGTTGCAATCTGAGTCGTGCCATCAAGAGAAAGAAAGAAAGACTTGCATTTATATAGTGCCTTTCACGACCTCAGGACGTCCCAAAGTGCTTTACAGCCAATGAAGTACTTTTTGAAGTTTAGTCACTGTTGTAATGTAGGAAACGTGGCAGCCAATTTGTGCACAGCAAGCTCCCACAAACAGCAATGTGAGAATGACCAGATGCTCTGTTTTTGGTGATGTTGGTTGAGGGACACTGGGGAGAACTCCCCTGCTCTTCTTCAAAATAGTGCCATGGGATCTTTTACATCCACCTGAGAGGTGGACGGGGCCTCAGTTTAACATCTCATCCGAAAGACAGCACCTCCCGACAGTGCAGCACTCCCTCAGTACTACACTTGGAGCGTCAGCCTGGATTATGTGCTCTAGTCTCTGGAGGGGGGCTTGAACCCACAACCTTCTGACCCTGAGGCAAAAGGGCTACCCACTGGACCACGGCTGATACTTTTATCAGGAAGGAAAAAAGTGAAGATCTGTTAGTCCCTAACAGAGAGGGAGAGAAAAATCAGAGAGACAACTATCCTCAAGAGGCTCCTGTGCACATCCTAGCAACCAGTCACAGAGTGTTGGCATGGGCCTGGGAAGAGTTTGCCTGGGTGCCTGGCACAGAGTGATCTAAAGCAGTGAAGGAAGAAATGCAAACAAATGCAGGTGTGAAAAGCATTAAAGTAAACTAAAGCCGGTTTTTAATGATAGATTGCTGACTTAGTCACAGAAGGTACAGGTCTAATGAGTAATACACAAATTGGATGAGATTACAGGAAAAACAAGGTTAGTGGGGTCACAGTTAGCAAGAATACTGTCCCCAGTTACCTCCAATGAGAAACCTGCAGGAAACATTTCAAATAAAATGACAAACGTTTACTGCTATATTATGATTTAAAAGCAATGATATTTATTTCCAGAATGTACCATGCTTCGCAGCTTTGATTTCAAATATTATTTTTTTCTCTATAGCATACCCTGCCCAGCTTTAAAGCATCCCTCCACACTACCTGATCAGGGGTGTTCAGCTGGTTGAGGACTGGACTCAGGTCCAGATGGCTTTGGATTCAAATACAAGCAAATTTGCATCCATTCAGGTTGGAGAAAATGTGTATTGTGCATTAGGACGTTGAGGAAAACAGGATACCATACAGACTGAGCGGTGTTTGCCCTACTGTTGCAGATCTCTGTGCTCCTCCAATTTTGTCCTCTTGCGCATTCCTTATTTTCATCGCTCTACCATTGGCGGCCATACCTTCAGCTGCCTAGGCCCTAAGCTCTGGAATTCCCTGCCTAAACCTCTCTGACTCTCTCTCCTCCTTTAAGACGCTCCTCAAAACCTACCTCTTTGACCAAGCTTTTCATCACCTATCCTTGGTGTCAAATTTTGTTTGATAATGCTCTGTGAAGTGCCTTGGGCCAATTTACTATGTTAAAGGTGCTATATAAATGCAAGTTTTTGTTGTTGGTGTTGACTGTTCACCAAGAAAGGGGGAAATCAGCATCACAGCGGATAAGCACACTATCCTAATGAAGACTGACCTCCGTAAATGATCTTGCTTTCCTCCACTTTAGCAAACATTTAGGTGTGACACACTGTGCTGTTGAGGGAACCATACTAATTTAAAACTCCTAGAATCCCTGCATATGTAAAAAAAATGCTCATGAAACTAATCTTAGTCAGGCTATAGGAAAGATTGTAATCCCAATATGAAAAACTGACTGTAGGATACACTTTTCTCATTATGTTTAGTAATACATTCACTTGTTTCTTCCACATGAATAATGCAATCAACCTTATTAATAACGTCTCTAATTATTATTGTGTGTTTACAATGTAACTGCACATTTACATGGGATTTTGACCTGTCTTTGTGCTCAAATGCCATGGTGAGTTTACATTGTTGATGAGGTGCAGAAGAGTTTGTTGGACCCTGTTCAGTACCAGCTAATGACTTCCTTGCCAGAAATACTGTTTGATTAACAGGAAAGCTCACATAATAGAAATTCATTGGCATAGTTTCAATGCCCATGAACAGGTTTATAGAAAGGAAACTAATGGTCTCCGCAGCCAGTGCTTTTCAACGCCCTTCCATGTAATTATGAACAGAAATAGGTGTGTAATCAGTGGGTGTGCAACACAGTGATTGTAGAGGTTTGAGGCAATACTAAATAGTAAGATGATTATATGTGCACTCCTGGGAGTTCATTCTTACCATGAAGTCACCACATTGCCTCCTCATAGTCAGTTTTTTTTTAATATAAATAAACTGGACCTAAAAGTAGAAATGATGTAGCTGCCTGGTGTGTTGTACTGAGTCGTATAGGCCAGGAGGGTCATAGGTTCAATCCTAGTCTGTGCTGAGGTAAATAATCTCAGCAGTACTCGGGGCAAAAATCAGACAGAGTTCCCACTGCGGTCCAGCACCCCGCACCCACCCCCTCCCCGATTAGAGAATGCATGAAGGTGGCAGTTGGGTGAAGACAGGTTCAGTCTCTGCTGTGATACTCCCATGGTCAAATAGATAATAGATTGCTGTAAGCTTACTATTGGCTCATGTATAAAAAGTTGCTACTTGGTCTAACTCCTGTGAAATTATACCCCACCATGTGTCATCATTTTCAATCAATGACATGGTCACACTAAGAGTGGGAACAACAACAATAACAACTTGCATTTGTATAGTGCCTTTAACATAGTAAACAGTCCCAAGGCGCTTCACAGGGACGGTTTTCAAACAAAATTTGACACCGAGCCACATAAAGAGATATTAGGACAGGTGACCAAAAGCTTGGTCAAAGAGGTAGGTTTTTTTGTTTCACTTCATATGATGTTACTTTCATGTTCAACCAACACTAGAAAATGTCCATGTTCAATATAGCAACAACCAGCACAACAGCTATTCTGTACATATCATGAAGAGGAACAGATTCCTAGAAGTGAATGTTATGCATTAATCCAATCTCAAGGTTCAGATGACTAACATAAACTTTGCTCTTGTGGTTTATGGTGTATCCGCAGTTCCTTGATTGGATTACTGCCTTGTAATTCACTTGCATGTATCCATTACCCTCTGTAGAGTACTATATGTAAGAAGTATTACGTAAACAGGTAAATCACTTTAAAAAAAAACGTTTAGCACTTCAGTACCTGTCATGTGAAGCTGTCTACCTTCAGCTCAAATGTTCACAGTCAGCTGTAAAACCCTTTTGTCTTACACCATATCACTTCAAACTTCCAATCATACTCAACACACCTGGCACATAGAGAGAAGAAAAGATAACTTTCAAAAAGACCTTGCACGTATATGCAGTATTATATTAGATATGCATCTATATATATAAATAAAAAAATATATATATACACACACAAAACAACATCTGTTGGGAGTATGTTGCACAGCAGGAACACAATCCAACAATCCTGATGATGTAAGGAATCACAAGATTGAAGCTAGAGCAGTTTATCAAGTCATCAGAACCCAGAGATTATGTTACTGCCTGAAGTCAGCTGTTGTCTTATGTAATGTATACACAACTGATCTTTTTAAGGGGCAGATTATGAGGTGAGGGGGATGATTTTGGAGGAAGCTCTGAGGTAACTTTAGCATTTGTTGTGTAGTGTGTTACCATTTTAAAAAAATTTGTTACACACCTGTATTGTGATGAAAATGAATTGGGTAAGAGCCTCACACAAAAGGAACTGCATGGTTTTGTTTTGTAGTGTACTTCTAGATATCAATATTCAGTGTATATTATAAACACCAATGGCTTCAATATTCAGTGTATATCATAAACACTAATGGCTTCAATATTCGGTGTATATTATAAACACCAATGGCTTCAATATTCAGTGTATATTATAAACACTAATGGCTTCAATATTCAGTGTATATTATAAACACTAATGGCTTCAATATTCAGTGTATATTATAAACACCAATGGCTTCAATATTCAGTGTATATTATAAACACTAATGGCTTCAATATTCAGTGTATATTATAAACACTAATGGCTTCAATATTCAGTGTATATTATAAACACTATTGGCTTCAATATTCGGTGTATATTATAAACACTAATGGCTTCAATATTCGGTGTATATTATAAACACTAATGGCTTCAATATTCGGTGTATATTATAAACTCTAAACCTAGGGGTTCAGGAACTGTTCAAGCTTCACTTGCAAGGTTTATGATATTATCTCTTTAACCACGCGAAATATCAGTCTTTCCCTTATCTAATATAAGCCTTGAGTAGTATCACAGTAAACGCCCAATAAAAGAAACTATTTTAGCTCAAGGAGGGAGACAATATATATCTCAGTAAACTCTCTTAAATCTTGAAGCATTTTGAGTTGTTTAAACAGCTGAGTGTGCCATTATTGGTCACATGGAAACATTTTGAAGAGCCAGTAAACCTTGCCTTGTAATTAGATGCTTTCCATACTCATCTTTTTCAGAAACATCTCATTTGACCTAATTTGGATCATTTTGGACTCTGAAACAACTTTGCAGTTCACCCTTGATTGGCAGTAGGATCCCAATTTATTTATTTATTACTCCCCATTTTAATTCTTCTTTCTTGCAGTAAGACTCTATTTTTAAAGTATATTTCTATTTTTATCTCTACCGTGTATCAGTCTTCCCATAACAAGCATGGTCTTTTGCCAAGAAAGCAGGTAACTGACTGGCTCTTGGGCCTCTGGTGCTGCTGTACTGAAGCTGGCCACTACAAAGTCTATTAAAGCAACTGATCTATTTTCCCTCCCTCTCTTTAGATTTATGGCTGACCTAAAATTGGCATCTCCCCACAGCTGCATGGCTGAGATCGGTAAATTATGTTCAGAAGATCACAGACCCTAGCCTCACCACTTCAAGCACAGGTCATTAATTGCCCTCAATTTTAAAGTTAATACTTCCTATTTTATGACTTTTCCCACTCAATGCCATTCTCCATCTGAGTGAGTGGACAGGCCACCGGTGCTCTCCAGTTAACCAGTAGGAAGTGCATGACATTAGTTTAGGTTAACTCACTCACAAGATTATTACGAATGAGAAAGGCCATTCGGCCCATCTTAATGATCCATCCAGAGTGATTCTGATGTCACCCCACTGTAGCATCCGATTGTTTCTTAAACGATTCATAGGATTTTTGCCTCCACCACTCTATCATAGAATCATAGAGCACAGAAGGAGGCTATTCAGCCCATCGTGCCTGTGCTGGAAGTTTATTCCATATCTTGATCACTCTTTGTGTGAAGAAGAATTTCCTGATATCTGTGGTAAAAGTAACCTTCTCTAGTTTGAGCCTCTGTTCCCTTGTTCTACTCCTGCAGTTTAATTTAAAGTAATATTCTGGGTTAACTTTTTCTATACCTGTAGCAATCTTATAAACCTCTATAAGATCATTCTCAGTCACTTCCGTTCCAGGCTGAAAAACCCAAATTTCTCCAGTCTTTCATCTTAACTCAGACCCCTATCATTGGGGATCAGTCTCCTGACTCTTCTTTGCACCACCTCCACTGCTTGAATGTCTCTCTTGCTTCTTGGCGACCAGAACTGGATGCTGTTTTCAAGGTGCGGTCTGACTGGAGAACTATAAAGTTTGATCACTACCTTCTCGGACTGTTTTGGCTACATAGCTCAACATCTCATTAGCTTCATTGATTGCTACTCAGCATTGGTTGGATACGTTTAATGTCACGGCTACAAAGACCGTAGGGGCCGTGTAGCGCCCGTTGTTTCGGCACTACGCAGCCTCTCGAACATCCAAGGTGGCGTCTTGGCTGCACACGTACGTTTCCAGTGTGACGTGCACCGGATGCCATCTTGGTAATGCATGTGCATGTAAAGTAAGGAGAAAATGGATACAATCAGTGCACAAAGCTGATTTAAAGTGATAGACACCATTTTGGGTCTTAACGCTCAACTCAACACACAGTCTTAACCCTGACCATCTGAACATGCCTTAGAGTGCCTGGAGGACTCCCACCAGCGATATTGAAAGGGACCATGCAGGATTTACAGGTTAATGGCTGGATTATTGCTTCTGGCTGCCGAGACATTTGTAACTGTTTTTGGAGGTCTCCTAAACTTGAATACTAGGATGTGTGGACATGGCCTAACATTTAGAGTCAGGGTGTGCAGGAGTGAAGTTAGGAAATGCTTCTACACGCAAAGGGTGGTAGAAGTTTGGGAAGCTCTTCTGCAAACGGCAGTTGATGCTAGCTCAAATGTGAATTCTAAATCTGAGATTGATCGATTTCTGTGAACCAAGGGTATTAAGGGATATGGGGCTATGGTGGGTATATGGAGTTAGGTCACAGGTCCACCGTGATCTCATTGAATGGTGGAACAGGCTCGAGCGGTTAAATGTCACTGCTGGTTGCTGCCTCCTGATATGCGCCACCTTCTCCTGCAAGAAAGCAGGACATGTGTTCTCTGAGTGATGTGCCTATCATGGTTAAATAGCTGCCAGGGTGTGTGACCTGTGAGTTGTGGGTGGGCAGTTTGCAACAGTGGTAATGTGTAAGCGTGATAGGAAGCATCTGATTGGAAGAGCTGAGTAATGATTGAAAGAGTTTGTTGGTATGTGGGTGATGGGGGGTGTAGTGTGGAGCAGTGGATGTGGTTAGAGGTGCAGTTGGTAGGAGATGCCATGCAGTTGGTAGGAGATGCCACTTGACAGTTGACCTCACTCACCTTGACCACTTGTGTCAAAGCATTGAACTTCTTCCTGCACTGCATCCATGTTCGTATTGCTGTGTGCCCGGCATTGACTGCGTCCCCCGCTGCCTCCCACTGCCTTTTGGCCATATGTCTGGAGGGCCTCTTGCGCCCCCCCCCCCCCCCCTCCCCTCCCCTGCAGATATAGGATGTCCCTCCTTCTGTCCACCTCTTGCACCAAAGCCTCTAGTGCATCAGCAGAAAACTTTGGTGCACGCACTCTCGCAGGCCTGGTACCAACTCGGATCGGCAGATTGGTGAGGTCTGGCATGTAGATTGGAGGATGTGAGACTTAGTACCTTTATTCAATGTTTTAACATTATTCATCAGTGTGTGAATACAGGGACAGGACCTGCATCTGTGTTTTACGTGTGCGATGTCTGATCTCTGTTCCGACTCCGTACAGACACCAGACTGTTATTTTTTAGCAAATAACAGGTACCGGCTACCTTTAAGAGATTTGAAGAGACATCCTCCCTTTAAGGGAATGGGGTTTCCCCCTGCTGGTGGAAAGTGCAAATTGCATTGAATCCTTGTGTCAACACTGATTCCCAACACAGCTTGCAGTGGGCGCGGGGTAATAGCGGATCACGCTACCCGTGCCCAATAATAGGTCCTGTCGAATTTTTTTTTCCCCCTAGGTCTCTTACAACTTATTCCTGGCTATTTCCTGACCATTCAGCCTCCAGCTTTCTCTCCCTCTCTTCAAGAAAGTGCCATTCCTCCACTCATTGTTTCACCTGCTGGCTCACCTGACATCAGGAACTTACTGTGTGCGGAAGGAATAATACCTTGCTTACAAGTGGTAAGATCTAAAGCAAGATCAGGTGAGTCTGAGGACAGGAAAAAAATAGTGTTTTAGGATATTATAAGACAGTTATAACGTTCACAGGTGAGACCGAATTTAACTATTTATCCATTTTATAATTCCTCTGTTCAATAAAACTGAAGTGGGTTTTTTTTGCTCCAACTTTCTTCCCTTTTCCTCTCCTTTCCTGATAGCAGTGACTCGCCCTTGAATACGGCACGCCTGTGGTACCTCACCCAAGTTGCAATTCTTGGCGTGCGAGCCTAGACAATGAGTATAGGCAGAATATGCAACCATGAGAGCATCACAGCTGAGCCTAGTCCTGTCCCCACCTATTGTTCACACGCACACTTTCCAGCAGGGTCATTAAATCGAGATCAGGAGTGAAAACCCAGACATGAGAAGCTTGGCTAGCATCTCTTTTTCTTTCAACCGAGCCGAGGGATTCTAAGACCATTTCTAGTATCACCACTTGGCTAAGATTAGCCAACTCAACCCAGACCAGAAGTTTAAATTTGCAGGTAAAAATAGTTTTATATGGAGTTTAATCTTGAAATGTCCAGATTTTTCATAATAAGAATTAAAATCTGTGTCCACAATGGCTAAA
The DNA here is from genome assembly GCF_035084215.1 of Heptranchias perlo. NCBI lineage: Eukaryota > Metazoa > Chordata > Chondrichthyes > Hexanchiformes > Hexanchidae > Heptranchias > Heptranchias perlo. Next base: position 4,579,824 of record NC_090346.1, read on the forward strand.
ATGTAGGAGACTCGTGTCAGGTAGGTGTAAACATTCTCATGTGAACTTCCTGCCATTATCTAGTACAAAAATAAACAGGACATATGTATTGAGATGGTTATTCAATAACAATGGTGCAGGAACTTATCAAGGCAGAAAAGAAGACAGTGCAAGTACTGGGAGAGCTCATTCACTTCAGATCCTCATGATTAACTCACAAAGTGCATGTAGCCTGAAGCTACTGATTTCAATGATTAAATTTGAGTGGAATGCAGTACCATTCCACGTCCCTCTGCTCAGTAACTTTTAATAACTGTTATCCGTCCCTCACTCTGTCCAATCTTGGACCATCCTGAGGACATAATAAGACACTACATAAAATGCAGCTTCTTTCTTTATTACGAAGAGATGTGTCAGAGCGGTGTACTTGACTCATTTTGTGGTTCATGCCCTTGTTTCACATCGTTCACCTGACGAAGGAGGAAGCCTCCGAAAGCTTGTGAATTTAAAATAAAATTGCTGGGCTATAACTTGGTGTTGTAAAATTGTTTACAATTGTTTCTTCTGAGGAAGTGCCTTGCATCCCCTCTGTGCTTCCACAACAGCTCAAGTGAAATTGGGAATCCCACAGTAAGGACTCCCAAAGGAATTCTCGCTCACTGCTGTGGTCTGAGAGTGTCCCAGGGTCTGTCCCCACTGCAATGACTTGGACAGGCTTTCAGTTTAAAGCCTCCTTTAGAATTCCAAAGTAACTGCTGCTCATTTCTAAGCAATCCTAATCGATGGATACAGAAATGGAAATAGTGCCAACTCAAGTTTGCAGCAAGTTAGACTTCAACTATGAACCGTAATTTACTTCTCATTGATTCACATTGTCCACTGAGATAAATGTGAATAATTGATCCCACATTAAATGGCCTGAAATACTTTGCAAAAATTACTCGCTGCTTAGGAAATCACACTTGTTAAACATTCATCTTGAAAAGCTGCTCATTTGAATTTAAAATGGGGATTGAATCCCAATAAAAGAATAAAATAGAGCTTTGGAGCATCCCTGATGGTCTGAGAGCTTATCCAATGAGTAGTTGATCCATACAGACCAGAAAGATCCCAGGTTCAATCCTTGGTCTGTGCTAGTAGCTGATCTCCCATGAGTTCATGTTAGGAATGCTACAATTGGCCCCAGGACAAAGAAAATTGATCAGGTCCCATTTCTGTTCATGATCCAAATACCCCTGCTGAATCTGTGCATGTATTGATGTTGAGTGAGAACATTATCTGGCTCGGCTCAGATGCTCTCCCACACAGTCAAAAAGCCTGCAGCCACTCACTATCAGGGCTCACATCTGAGTAAAGGCTACTTAGGACAGAAACCTATGGAAATTTACCTTAGCACAGAATGCATAATGTCAGGAGAGGAAGGGAAGGAGAGAAATCGGTTAGAAAAAGTAAAGATGGCTGTGGTACGGATAGCAAATCAAGACTGAAAGGGAACACCTGCAACAGATGGCAAACGTTTCATGGCAACAGGGGACCAGAGAAAGAAATAAAGAAATATTATAGATCATGAAGGGAGAAACACATTTGGTGATGATCACTAGGTGAATTGTTGCTTTGTTTGGAATGGTTCATTCAAGTGAGCTGGTGAGCAGAGTGGTCTAGACCTACTTAAAAAGCAAGGCATCATCACCAAGACAAACCAATCACACCTATTGTTCTGTGTGTGAATAGGACTACAATTTTTTTTATATTCGTTCATGGGATGTGGGCGTCGCTGGCAAGGCCAGCATTTATTGCCCATCCCTAATTGCCCTTGAGAAGGTGGTGGTTCTCCCACAGTGCTGTTAGGAAGGGAGTTCCAGGATTTTGACCCAGCGACGATGAAGGAACGGCGATATATTTCCAAGTCGGGATGGTGTGTGACTTGGAGGGGAACGTGCAAGTGGTGTTGTTCCCATGTACCTGCTGCTCTTGTCCTTCTAGGTGGTAGAGGTCACGAGTTTGGGAGGTGCTGTCGAAGAAGCCTTGGCGAGTTGCTGCAGTGCATCCTGTGGATGGTACACACTGCAGCCACTGTGCGCCAGTGGTGAAGGGAATGAATGTTTAAGGTGGTGGATGGGGTGCCAATCAAGCGGGCTGCTTTGTCCTGGATGGTGTTGAGCTTCTTGAGTGTTGTTGGAGCTGCACTCATCCAGGCAAGTGGAGAGTATTCCATCACACTCCTGACTTGTGCCTTGTAGATGGTGGAAAGGCTTTGGGGAGTCAGGAGGTGAGTCACTCGCCGCAGAATACCCAGCCTCTGACCTGCTCTTGTAGCCACAGTTTTTATATGGCTGGTCCAGTTAAGTTTCTGGGAAATGGTGACCCCCAGGATGTTGATGGTGGGGGATTTGGTGATGGTAATGCCGTTGAATGTCAAGGGGAGGTGGTTAGACTCTCTCTTGTTGGAGATGGTCATTGCCTGGCACTTGTCTGGCGCAAATGTTACTTGCCACTTATGAGCCCAAGCCTGGATGTTGTCCAGGTCTTGCTGCATGCAGGCTCGGACTGCTTCATTATCTGAGGGGTTGCGAATTAAGGGCCCAAATATGTTTTACCATTAAGTAACATATATTCAACTGTACTTGAACTCTCTTAAGTAAGGAACATCACACAGCACTCATCAGGAGTATGTTGAGCATATCCAGTCCCTGTACACAAAAATGTAGTAGCACACCAAACTCAGTACTACACCCTTTACTTCTAGTTCTGTGTCCTATACTTCCATCACACAAAAGCCACCAGTCCAGAGTTTATTGTGTGTCACACAGCAAGATCATTGCAAGATCCCTCACACTCATCCTTAATTGGAAGTACTGAGCTGACAATATGCAGAGTGAATTTTGATGAGAGTGTTGAGCTGGTGGACTGAATCCCAACAACATCCTCTCTTCCCAATGAAAAATCTTGAGGAGGGGGGGAAGTATCACAAAAATTGTTGCTTTCCCGGATCTCATTGAATTCTATAGACTTTGAATTCTAAAAAGAAAATATAAAGTTCTATCACAAATGTGCACGTTCGTGCATACAATAATAATACATAGAAGCAATATATGGTATATTTTCTGTGAGATTGTGACAACAGCCTGAAAATTAGTATTCAACCATGTGTGAAAAGAAAGGCTTTATCTAAATTTCTGTTTTAAGCTCCATTTCTTTCTGCACTGATAATGTGTATAATTGCTTCAAATTCAGTTCACTTTGATTAAAAGAGGAAAGAGTTCTGTGACAAAATGATTAGAAACAAGAGGGAAGTTAAAGGGCATGTCTCCCTCAAAAAATGTTTGTCAAACCGTATTATTTGAGAAGGAAAAGGTTGGAAAATCCATGTGTCATTTTCATGCTGATGACATCTTGTGATGAGATGATATGTTGATACAATTTACATCTTTTATCTTGGTTGGCAAATTTTTCACATTGTTTTGATGATGAAGGGGGACCCTTTAACACTGAGAGACTGGGGGTGGAGTTCTATTGCTTCCTCTCCCCACCCCCCAAAAAAAAATGATAGTATAAGTCAGCTTTTATTTGTTCAGACCGTGAGGTAAAACAATTAAACAAAATGAATAGAACTCAAGGTGGATAGGACATTGGGCACTAATAGCATGCACCTATGGTGTTGAGATAACAGAAGCTCTGGCCTACAAAATTTTCAACCCTCTTTAAATATGCAATTTGTGCACTGGGACTAGAGCATATCCATTGTAACACCCTCACTCAAGAAGGGAAGGATTAACTGGGTAACAATAGACCAATTAGTCTAATGTCAGTTGCGGGCAAACTCTTAAAATCCATAATTCGAGATCAAATTAGTAAGCATTTAAAAATGGGTTAATCAAGAACAGCCAACATGGATTTATTAAAGGTAAGTCATGTTTGACAAATTTAAGAGTTTTTTTTAAAGAAGTGACTGATTTGTATAAATAAGGGGGTATACAGTAGATGTAACCTATATGGATTTTCAGAAGGTGTTTGTTAAGGTATCATACAAGGGACTTGTCAGAAAAATTCAAGCATACAGCATAAGAGGAAATAGTAGGTACAGCACAGGAGAAGGCCATTCGGCCCATCATGCCTGTGTTGGCTCTTTGAAAGAGCTATTCAATTAGTCCCATTCCCCTGCTCTTTCCCCATAGCCCTGTAATTTTTTTCCCTCCAAGTATTTATCCAATTCCCTTTTGATAGTTACTATTGAATTTGCTTCCACCGCCCTTTCAGGCAGTGCATTTCAGATCATTACAACTCACTGCGCAAAAAATGTTTCCTCATGTCACCTCTGGCTCTTTTGTCGATCACCTTAAATCTGTGTCCTCTGGTTACCGATCCTTCTGCCACTGGAAACAGTTTCTCCTTATTTACTCTGTCAAAAAACGTTCATGATTTTGAAAACCTCTATCAAATCTCCCCTTAACCTTCTCTGCTCTAAGGAGAACAATCCCAGCTTCTCCAATCTCTCCACATAACTGATGTCCCTCATCCCTGGTACCATTCTAGTAAATCTCTTCTGCACCCTCTCTAAGGCCTTGACATCCTTCCTAAAGTGTGGTGCCCAGAATTGAACACAATACTCCAGCTGAGGTTGAACCAGTGTTTTATAAAGGTTTAGCATAACTTCCTTGCTTTTCTACTCTGTGCCTCTATTAATAAAGCCCAGGATCACATATGCTTTTTAACAGTCTTCTCAAAACGTCCTGCCACCCTCAAAGATTTGTGTACATACACCCCCGGGTCTCTCTGTTCCTGCAACCCCTTTAAAATTGTACCATTTAGTTTATATTGCCTCTCCTCATTCTCCCTACCAATATGTAGCACTTCACACTTCTCTGCATTAAATTTCATCTGCCATTGTCTGCCCATTTCACCAGTCTATGTCCTAGACTACGGATCAAGCCTGGGTTTTTTCATGTCTATATGGTCTAACATTTCAGAACTTCTCACTATTCTCAGTCTCTGCTTCATCCTGGAATCTTCAGGTATTTAAAACTGAAGTTTATCACCATGCCCTGACTAGTCTCTAATTTACCTGCCCATTTTTACTTCTTTTCAACCTTGGTGTGTACTTTCTAAATTCTTCTTGCACAGCTGCACCAATTCTGTAGCTGGAGTATCTCCAGTAATGGCTTCTCTTCCCCATCCCTGTACACTCACCTCCAGAGTCCCACAAATGTAGCAGCATTCATAAAAAAGTTAGTTCATGAATAGGAAACAAAGGCTTTGGGCAAATACGTGTTGCTTGGACTGGAGTAGGGTTGGAAGTGGCTCAAGGGGCTGAATGGCCTTCTCCTGTTCCTATGTAGCCTAGAGATTAGTGCTACGTACACTTTTGTTCTCGGTATTTAAACACGATTAGTTGACAAAACAAAAGTGGGAGATTTGGCAAACAGTGAGGGGGGAACTGTAAAAGACTTAGGAAAGAAAGAACTTACAATTATATAGTCCTGAAGCACTTTACAGCAATGAAGTACTTTTGAAGTGTAGTCACTGTTGTAATGTAGGAACACGCAGCAGCCAATTTGTGCACAGCAAGGTCCCAAAAAGAGTAATGAGATAAATGACCAGATAATCTGTCCCAGTGATGTTGAGGCATAAATGTTGGCCAGGACCGGGAGAACTCCCCTGCTCTTCAAAAAGTATCATGAGATTTCTTTATACAGAGGGTTGTTGGACCATTTATGGTGAGGTGTTGGGGGGTGAGGGTTGAGGATGATGGCGGGGTGGGGGGAGGTTTAGTGGCCAGTACAGGTTTCCCAGAGGTCCTGCCAAACTTAACGGGAGGACCTGATTAATATTTCTGGACTCGGTTTCCCAGCTGTAGCCAGCCACATTGAGAGGCTGCCTGACTGTCGGGTGAGTAGGCCTGTAGCACCAGGCCACCGCCGGGGAGCAGAGAGTAGGGAAGGAGAGATTGTGAGTCGGGGTGGACATGGGGGGTGGGGGCCCGGAGAGATCGCTTGGGGTGGATATCAGGGAGGGGAGGGCAGAGAGATCGGTCGGGTGGACATCAGAGTGGGGGGCCCAGAGAGATCAGTCGGGAGTCAGAGAGTTCGTAAGGTGGGGGGTGCGATTGCGGGTGGAGTCCAGTCACGGGGTTGGTCTGATTGCGGGGGGTTTGGTCATGGGTGGGAAGGGGTCCCATCACGAGTGGGGGGTCCGATCGCAGGGGTGTGTCCAATTGCGGGGGGGTGGGGGGAGGTCTGATCATGGGGGGTGTCCGATTGCGTGTGGGGGGGAGTCTGACCGCGGGGGGTTCCACCTGCAGTGAGGGGGGTTCTGATCGCGCGGGGGAGGTTCGACCGCGATTGGGGGGGGGTCTGATCGTGGAGGGGGAGCCCGATCACGGGGATGAAAGCAGGTTTGCTTGGTGGGCCGGGGGGAAGCACTCCTGGATGGGCAGGGGAGGGGGAGTTAAAATTTCAAATTTGAAATTTTAACTCCCCCTCCCCTGCCCATCCTGGGGGGTTAAATTTACCCCCCATGAGTCAAATGGCTTCCTTCTGTGCTGTAAAGTTCTATGTTGAGATATATAACCAGAACAGCAGTGTGCAAGTCAGGGTGTTATGCTGGGGCATTTGATATTGAGAAGGTTGGGTCTGGCCACACTGGCCGAGCAGACGCAGGACGTCCTGTCCAGCTGGATCGTACCCATCACCTGTCCCAGGTGGAGAAGTTCCTGAAGAGGAACCCTTTCGACCACAAAGCAGTCAGTCAACGGTCGGCACGGAAGGTTCTGGGGGTCTTGCAGAGAAAGGAGAGGGTGGATCCGATTGGGCAGTTCCCCGAACAGACAGTTGGAGCCATTTGCAGAACGTCTCATCACCGGAACTGACCGACAGGCACCAGTATGTAGATTGGATGGTGGTGAGAAGGGCCCTCCCACTGTGGTCTTTCCTGCACACGTGGCACCGTGAGATGCCCTCGAGGCTGCAGCGGGGATGAAATTGTCGTCCATCTCCTGGTGGACTGCCCCTTCACGCAGAAGGTATGGAGAGAGATGCTTTAGTATCTGTCCCAGTTTGCTGTGCTCTGCTTGCTTTTCCCCAGAATGCCCACTGAGATAGATATCAACTGCTGCTGGAGGACCATCAACTCGGAGAATGAGGCCCTTTGAATCGCCGGAAACCTGCTGGTCTTCCAGCTGAAGGAGCTGTCCATGACTGAGTGTTGCCGACTGGCACACTCCAAGGTCCAGGAGTACGTGCTGCGGGACGCACTGAAATGAGGTGCGGCCTATGCAAAGTTTCTATGAGGAAAGGTGAACTTGTAAGGCCATCCCATCTTGTATTGTTCACCATGTATTATAAGATATGTACTGTGTTTTGAGTTGTAATAATGGGATCGTAGTGTGTGCGATCTGTATTGTATTGTTTTGAATTGTAATTGTGATATTTACATTGAACTATGTGTATCCTGAAATTTTATGAAATAAAGTATATTTTGAAATAAAAAAATTGATATTGAGGCTTTGGAAAAGGTGCAGAAGAGGGCCACTAGACTAATTCCCAGTTTAAAGCATCTTAGTTATCAAGGTAGGCTGGGACCTACACTTTAGAGAAGCATAGACATAGGGATAATCTGATCGAGCTTTATAAGATGATGAAGGGAAAAGATTGTGTCTGAGTTGACAGTTTGTTCCAATTAAATAGGTTAGGGAGGACCAGGAGTCACAGCTTTAAGTTGTACAAGACTAGACCTAGGTTAGATGTCAGGAGGTGTTTTTGTTTGCCCCAGACAACAGTGGACCTCTGGAACAGGCTGCTGGCTCATGTGGTGGACATTCATTGAATTCCTTCAAGCAAGACCTGGATCTGTTTCTGGCTGGGGCGGAGATCACCTCTTACAAAAGATAGGAGTACAAGGGGGCAGGAGTTATGCTGCAGCTATACAAAACCCTGGTTAGACCGCACCTGGAGTACTGTGAGCAGTTCTGGGCACCGCACCTTCGGAAGGACATATTGGCCTTGGAGGGAGTGCAGCGTAGGTTTACTAGAATGATATCCGGACTTCAAGGGTTAAGTTACGAGGAGAGATTACACAAATTGGGGTTGTATTCTCTAGAGTTTAGAAGGTTAAGGGTGATCTGATCGAAGTTTATAAGATATTAAGGGGAACAGATAGGGTGGATAGAGAGAAACTATTTCCGCTGGTTGGGGATTTTGGGAATAGGGGGCACAGTCTAAAAATTAGAGCCAGACCTTTCAGGAGCGAGATTAGAAAACATTTCTACACACAAAGGGTTGTAGAAGTTTGGAACTCTCTTCCGCAAACGGCAATTTATACTAGCTCAATTGCTAAATTTAAATCTGAGATAGATAGCTTTTTGGCAACCAAAGGTATTAAGGGATATGGGCCAAAGGCAGGTATATGGAGTTAGATCACAGATCAGCCATGATCTTATCAAATGGTGGAGCAGGCATGAGGGGGATAATGGCCTACTCCTGCTCCTATGTTCCTATGTTCCTAGCTGCATAGAATTATCAGGGCCATAGTGATCTCCTGGACTAGATTCGATCGCATAGTGGGGGTCGGAGATGAATTTTCCAGAACTTTTCCCCCCAAATTGGCTTTTTAGCTTTTTTTCGCCTCTCCCAGGAGAGCATGTGGTTTTGGGTGAGGTGGAGTATTGTAAGACTAGATGGACCAAAGGGTCTTTTCCTGTCTGTCATTGTTCGTATTGCACACTGTGATTGCCTTGGCAACGGGCAGTTGGAAAGACTATCTGTAATCACCAGGTATTGTTCTGTGATTTATAAATGCGAAGGGTTCGAGGATTTCATTTCCACAACATTCACCTGAGGAAGGAGGAAGCCTCCGAAAGCTTGTGAATTTCAAATAAAATTGTTGGACAATAACTTGGTGTTGTAAAATTGTTTACAATTGTTCGTATGTTCATTTACAGTGCTCAGGCCTCACTTGGAATCTGTGCTTAGATCTGGCACACCGTTAAAAAGATTTTTAAACATTGGAAAGGGTGCAGAGAAGATCATCAAGGCCAATCCGAAGTGTAAGGGGGTTGAGTTTATGAGGAAAAGATTAATGAAGCTCAGGCTTACAGTTGAAAGTGTTTAAGGGGAATTCTCATTGCTGCATATAAAATATTAAATGGTATTGATCAATGAGGTAAATCTGGAATATGACTTAAAAGCCAGGAAAGTAGTGAAAAGTCAATTTAAAACAAAATAGAAAGAATTTTACTCAGAGTGATAAATGTTTGGAATAGTTTACTTAGTAGAGGCAAAATCATTGGAGTTCTACGCACGCCATAGCGGGAGAGTGAGACAAATGAGCCAAATAGGCTTTTCTCATACTTGGCTTTTCTTATATTCTTAAGATTTTGTAGTCCGTTAAGGCAAGAGTCAGTTGTTCACATCTGTTTCACAGTGTGCAGGAAGCAGTATAACTCCAGTCCCAGGGTACAGCAGGACATTGGATGATATCAGGCGTCCCAGAACCAATTTACAGGCTGTTTCTCCTCGTGGGAGTGCAGTTGTTTCATTCCAAAATGGAATACACCTACTTTCTCTGTGGTTTCAAACAGATTTCCAACCTACTTTACATTATGTGCACATGAATGACCAGGCAAGGATGCCTTGGTAATTTCTAGGACACCTAACTGGCTTTGGTATCAGTAAAAAAAATACTGCAACAGAGTTGAATAACTCCCATCCGACCACTGCAGGTTCAAACCGCTATCAGTTTCACAGCAGTCATGCAGTATAACTGCAGCTTAGAGTCCATGAAATTTGGAGGTGCTGAAAGAGAAGCAGTAAGAAACTACTATTTACAATATATAAATAAATGCAAATATATTGTGTTATTTATTCAGCATGCGACTGCTGGTTGTGCAATTGCCATTGTCCATATGTTGTGCTGAGGGTATCTCTCTGGTTAAGCAGGTGCCACAGTGCTTTTGGAGGGATTTGAATATATTTGGAGGCTATTTAAATATCGCCCAATGGCCAGGCTGAGGGGGAGGATCCATCCACAGTGAAGTTAGAGCGAGTTAAAATGATCATGATGTTGGAATCAGGCAGGTTGTAAACTGAGAGGCAAAAATAAGCAGCCTGGAGAAGGCAGATATGGGGGGCGTCAGATCAAAACCTCTCCACATCCCCTCAGAAATATAAATGAGGGGTGGGGAAAAAAAGAGCTGATGACTTGGACAGATTGGAGGGTCCCAATCGCTTGCAAGGTCCAAGCACTGTTGCATGGACAAGACTGAAACCAAGTTTTTGAAGGCAATTTTTTTCTTATTAAAAAAGCATGTTTCCAAAGTTTGCCCCCGTTTTTCTGAGCAGGAAGCCGACTCATGGGATGTTGTAGCTGGAGTGCCTGCTTTCACCTCGGCTTTTGGAAGGCTCAGTCGAAGGCGCCGCTCTTCCTGACCATGATCATAGTCTTCACCTATTTTGTCTACTGTCTGACGGGCTACTGCGAGACGATGCCGAGCCCCATCCCCGGCTCCCCCGAGCGCCGCGACACCCGAGGCGGCAGCCGCAACCCGCCGACCCCGGCCGACAAGCCCAAGTTGGACGATCATTCGGGGCGATACCAAAGAGCGGAGGTGGAGGAGCCGGCTCGGACTTTGTACCCGACTTCAGAAGATGAGGCGGCGGCCGGCGGAGGAGGGGGCTGGAATATTTCTGTCTTTAACAATTTTGGGAGTAAAAAGTTTCCCCAAGCCGTCATAATTGGGGTGAAGAAGGGGGGCACCCGGGCTCTGCTGGAGTTTTTGCGGATTCATCCGGATGTCAGAGCCGTGGGGGCTGAGCCGCATTTCTTCGATAGAAACTACGAGCGGGGACTAGACTGGTACAGGTACTGAACCTCAGCACAGCATCCCGGCAGGGCACAGGGCAAAGCACTGCCGATTGCACCAGCTTTTTTACATAGTGGGCTCCCCCCATTAATTCGAGTGAAAAGGAACAGTAAAGATACAAAACTTTTAAATTTTGTACATATACATAAAACTTAGCAGTTCAACCCTGCATTGATTTAAACAGGAACCTGACATCTATGAAATTAATCGACTACAGCCTCCTAATAGTTATGAAATATAAAATATTTATTTTGCCAAGCAGTATTATTGCTGAGTGGTTCTCCCTCTGAGACAGCCTTATTAATATAGATGCGAATCCTTTCTATGTTAAATATAATCCTTTATTGTTTTACCTACATTTATTTATATACATATATCCGTGAGAAAGGAGATGCTGCTTTTTCAGATCATTTTTTATATTCAATTTATCTGAAAAACAATATCTCCTTATTACAGACTGTGAAACATTGTTTCATTGCCAAGATACTAATTCAGACAGGATAAACTTGGGAGGGAGGAGGAGGGGGGTGCTGGGCGGGAGGCTTTACATTTGTTTTAAACACACGATTGTTGGAAATTGTGAAATCTAATTAGGTGAATATTAATTCAAGACATTCTGCTTTGGCACAAATGTGACATTTTATCTTTTAATAATTTTTTTTATATATGATTGTTTTAAAAAAAACATGCAATGAAGCTTAGCACTTCAAACCTGCATTGATTTAAACAGGAACCAGACATCTATGAAATTAATCTACTACAGCCTCCTAATAATTATGAAATATAAAATATTTATTTTGTCAAGCAGTAGTATTGCTGAGTGATCCTTATTCTGAGACAGCCTTATTAATATGGATACAAACCCTTTCTATGTTAAATGGAATTCTTTACTGCTTTACCCACTTAAAAAATAAGACTAGACAAGTCTAATCATTGACATTCTGAGTGGCACATACACACATTAGTAATTGGACCCATCACTGTAACTAAAAATAAAATCATTATCTTTCAGGAATGTACAGGGTCAGGACTGCACAACATTACATTTTAACCTCAAAATAAGAATTAATTACTCTCATACTCTGACCTATCCATAAGGTTTGGCAGGGAGAATGTCTTAATTCTAATGGTTATACCCTGATTGAAGAGGACTGATACAGTTACAGGGCTAGATATAATATTTCTATTAAAAGTTGCATTTAAATTGTACACAATCTAATATGTTAATGGAAGGCAGCTGCCCTTGAATATTTGTTTCAACTAATGAAAATGTGCAAAAGGTTTTAATTTAAGAGTGATAACTTTGGAAAATCCATGTTAAGGAACATCCTCTTTAGCCAATTCCTGTCAAAACAGTTCAGAATTCATGCAACTTATAATTAGGGTGCACAGCACACATGATGGGTAAAATAATGATTATTTGGGGTTTGAGAATGGATCTATCCAGAAAGTCATTATACTGCCATTTAAATAAGAAAAAAAAATCTCTTTTGAGATGCAATATATGAATAAGGCAGTAGGGATACCCAGAGCTCCACCATTGAGATCCCGTGGAATATAACTCTGAGGGAATGGAAAATGTGTCAGAGCACTGAGAGCAGCAGCAAAATGGTACTCGATTCTTATATTATTCATACTCACAGCAGTAGCTAAGAATGCTACTGGAGTTTTGACTGATCCCATTTTGGTTTTACAGTTGACTCTATACAATGCTATCTTTGTGGCCATGCAAAATTCTGTTCCAGTGTCTCAGTGTTGGACAGGATGTTTTGGAATTAGTTCTGTATTGATGAAAGTACCATAGCAAGCTTTGTCATATTAGAGGTGGTGGTATTTTAGTTTAGAGGGTGTTACAGTAAAGGTCTGCTGTAACGTGCAGTGATTTGAGTGTTTAAGAGTGACTAGATTACATAAGAGAGCATTTTCAAGTTCTCAGGCTACAAATGTCATCGCCTAGTCTGTAATGGGAAGGGTTGGTCAGAGCAATACGAATATATGTGGTTTATGTAGAAAATAATGTTATACTTCGGAAGGACTGCAAGGTAGTAATCTCTTTGAGAAGTTCAGTTGGAGTCATGAACTGTGAGAGAAAAGCTTAAGTGTTTTGTAACCACCATCTCAGCTCAGGTTACAATCTTGAAGTCATTCTCCTGTATCCATTTGTTTTTATAGTAGTGTTTTCATGGGCCATTATTTTGCAGCCTAAATTAATTTTGATTTTGAAATGCTTGCCCCATATTCAAAGATTTAAAAAATATAAACTGAAACAAAGATGACTTTTGTGTGATATTCTGAGGCTACTAATCATTCAGATATGCTTTCCAATAAAATCCATTTATTTTTGGAAAATACAGAAACACCTTCTCATTACACACTGTCAAACTGTCAGAACTGCAGTCTCAAAATGACAGAGAAAATTCATTACCCAAAGGGTTAATACAAGCCTAGGAGAATCGGTGGTCATGTCTAATCACTGGCATTTTGATTTAAAAGGCAAAGTATGGGTATTCCTCTTTACTGCCTAACCTTTTAATGTCCATATAAAATGATTACTGTTGAGTTCCTGAGATACCAATCACTTAGCAAATGAGTTCTGACCAGTGACATTCCTATTTAATTACCACAATACAGTCATAAATCTCCCATCCTTCCTAATAATTACAAAATTGCGACTTTCATGGAATTTAAAAATTCAATGTTAGAAGGAGTGATTGAAAAATGTGCATAATATAGGTCTACGTCTATCTTTCTGTTAATAAATATATATCTCCATCCACACACACGGGGTTTTCATTGTATTTTGAAGGATCTATGTCATCTTGTAATAGGATTTTGCAGGTTTGTAAAAGATAGGGATAGACTATCCGTAAGGCCCCTGAGGTAAAAGTTTGTACTGCAGAAGGGGTAAAGTCCAAAACAAAATGATTTGATCTGCTTTCCTCCTCCTGATTGTCACTGCAATAAGTTTTCTTTCAGATTTGTAATGGAAAAGCAATCTTTCACATTCACGTGATGAAATAGAGAGGTTATTGTGCAGGGGGAGATTTGAGAAAAGTAATAGGAAGAGATGTTGAGAAAAGCAGACAACTGGGCTGCTTTCCCTGCAATTTGGAGTTAATGTTTTAAGAACTTGACCATCAAGTGACTGGCGATTTGTACCAGAGTCGGCAGATAAATTCTCTTGTTGCTGATTTCTAACAAAAGCTCTTGTGTTATTTTTCAAAACTTGCCTGTTAAAATGAATGGTGAGGATGGTGTATTAATATGAAAACTATGCTATTGGAAACTTATTCGGGGCACGCCTGTAGGGGGGGAAATCCTTCTCCATTTCAAGAAAACGCAGCTTGGTAATGTAAAAAACCTCTGCCATCACATCATTCAATCAGTTCTAGCAAACTCCCTTGATCTGTTTCGATAGAATTTTCACTTTACTTAGAATGAGACTTGTCGAATTTTCAGAGTCTTTTGTTAGCGAGATGTTTAAAAGGTGTTTTAAGTGACTCTTTTTTTGTCATTCACCATTTGCATCCAGATGCAATTCTGCAGACAGATAAATCTTGCCTGGGAAGACTGAAGAGTTGTGAGGTGAACTTTTGAGATGATTGATTTTGTTATCCTTACAAATTCAACACTCAGGCACTGACACAAATGCGCCTTAACAGCTTTGCCACTATAACATTCATAAAAATGACTTTTAAGGTGTTTGAAATGTCAATACATTCTTACAGGAATTCTAATTATTGACATTCAATATCGATATAGTTTAACACAAACTGCTCTTGTGTTAGTAAATGTATATTTTCAGCATGCAATTTGCAATGTGACCTCTGACACTGAGTTGGTAAGGGTTAGATATTGACACTGCAATCAAATAGATAATGTTTGCTGAAAGGCCTTTCCTTCAATCATACAGTGCTGTCTTCAGGACTCCCTTGCATGTTTAGAAGTGCAGAGCATTAACAACCTACTTTCTTATTCAGCGAGTCTGATAGGCATTCTGCAATCAGTCAGTCCATCAAATGTAAACTTTTATATAAATTCATTCATTTGAATTTAGTTGAAAACACTAGTCTCTTTCACAAATTATACTTAATACAAAATAGGAGAAAGGCTCCCCCATGTTATAAGCTGGTGAGATCAGAGCACTGTTGGTGGGAAGCATCAATGAGAAGCACCAAGTGGGGGGCCAGGTGCTTAAATCCTTATGTAGAGGGGATGAAGAAAAATTGAGATATCACCATGCTGCTTCTGAGTAGCCCCTAGTGGTCAGTTACAGAGCAGCGTTGGAAGAGGCCTGGAATAAGATTGTCTGGCTATTCTCCCAGTAAGAAAAATGATCCCTTTTAAACTGCACATTAGGAGAGCTGCTAAAGAAGCAACTAAGTGCCAAGGTTGGTATTCAGGACGGATTAGATCATATGAGCCAAAGATTCAGATGAAGAAAGTCCTATTTTCTAAACTTAATGAGTGTTGATCTTTCCTGAGCTAGTTAATCTGAGCTGAGGGGATGTTTGGACCACTGCCTTCGCTTTAGCATCATGAAGCAGGCAAGAGAAAAAAAGGAGCCTGGGTTACTGCTCCTGAATGTTACACAGTGACCCCTGCTGGAAAGTGCACGTGTAGTTACATGGCGTGAACGCAGGGTTAAGTGCAGCGATGATGATTGCCAGGGTCAGCTTGCCAGCAGTTGCTATCTAGGCTCACGCATGAAGAATTGCTGTTTGATGGAGAGACAAGGAGGGCTGCCTGATCTGTGGAGCATAACACCGGCATGATTCACCACCTTCGGAGGAGGGAGGAAAAGAAAGTGAAAACTGGCCATAGGTGTGTGCAGACCCAATACTCTTAATTGTTACGACTTGACATAATGATTCGACGTGTGGTTGCAGGGCTATGGGGAAAGAGCAGGGGAGTGGGACTAATTGGGTAGCTCTTTCAAAGAGTTGGCACAGGCACGATGGGCTGAATGGCCTCCCTCTGTGCTGTATGATTCTATGAATTTTTTTTTTAAAAAGTACTATTTGGAGTGAGCAGTGTGCTAAATGTTAGTAGGACAATCCCAACTGTTGGTGTTCTGGTGCAATAAGAATGCCACATGGGATGGGTATGTTGTGGTTCTGGATTGGCATGGCCTCGTCCACACAGGAAGGGTGAAAGAGTTAGCTCCAAGTTCTTGTAAAATGGCTGGATCGTCTGCTTACCAAAACCCCTGGACCCCAGAGGTACAATGACAACTAGAGCTGAGCCAAGTACTTACTCACAGTGTCAAATTTGATTCTGTGATTTTAATGATTTCCGATTCATCTGTGAGTTGAGGGTTATTTCCAGTCAGACTGGATCTATGAACTGAAGCTGCTTTGCTCATCGTGATGTTGGCAAGTTCAAGATACAAGTTTTAAGCAAATACTTGGTATCGATCACATGGCTGGTTGATGGGATTTACAAGATTTCTCGCTTTAATGAGTTGGGCTTTATTCAATTGAGGTAGAGAGAAATCTGTAATTTTTTGTAGAGCTTTGTATTAAAAGTAAAAGTAGCAATAGACAATCTGATATAGTCTACTGATAACTCAAACTTGCTTTTTGTGCTGATAAAAATGAAATTGTCTAATAATTTAAATTGAGCAATGTAATTATCACAAAGTGGGAATTTAATGCTTAAAATAAAAACAGATAATTTAACATTGCTTAATTGAAATTAAGAGCAGTAGCTCATATCTCCATTGTCCCCTTTAAATAAAAATGACTAAGTGGAAGACGCAGCAGAAACAAGAGCCTTATGTTGAAATGTAAAAATGACATGGAATTACACCGTTAATGTTTGTCACATTGTAGGAGTCTTGCAAAAGAAGATCCATTTTTTTGTTGAAATACAGTATTGAGAAACCAATATTATAATTTATGAGGCAATTTCTCTTATTACAGAGCTTACTTCAAGGCTGCTTATTGATTTAAATGGTTGCGTTATTGATAGATTGATGGGACTAATGATATCCATGTAGTTATTTCTCCTGGTTTCCAAAATAGATTGAGTGAAATGCTCTGCTGGCTCTGAAGCAGAGAGCTTAAAGTCAGGGCTGATGAAATGGATGGAGTGTGTGGACGTGCACTCTCACTTGTTAACATCGTCACTCATTACTATTACCTGTCAATAGGCCGTTAAGCAGGAGTTCCTAAACCATTGGGTTATTCAGTCGCCTGCCAATAACTATTGGGCTTTTTGACATAAGTAACTCAGCAAGGGTGACAAAGTAAAATCTCTTGGGGGGCTTGTAACTCTGGAGAATAAGCTCCCAATTGGGGGGGAGGGAGATGAAGCACCGACTGCAACTGTTCGGGTCCGGAGGAGAAGTTTTCCACGGTCGAGGGACCGGAGGAGCAATTTTCCGCGGCCGAGGGACCGGAGGAGCCGGGATCCGCGGCCGAGGGACCGGAGGAGCCGGGATCCGCGGCCGAGGGACCGGAGGAGCCGGGATCCGCGGCCGAGGGACCGGAGGAGCCGGGATCCGCGGCCGAGGGACCGGAGGAGCAGAGTGCTTAAGACACAAAAGTGAAATTGCTTTTTTTAACATCCAAAGGTGATTCAGGGATTCTTGACATTTCCTCCAATTTCACAGAGATGGAAATTAGTTTGGAGCAGGATAAAGATGTCTGAGGAAGAGGCACAAGTGCAGCTTGCAGTGCTGGAACTTGTGTTAAGTTCCAGAGCTTGGCCCTGCTTGTCAGGTGGAGAGCAGAAGGCAGGTTTCTTATCACAGGAAGGTGACTCACTCTAGGCCTCTCTCTTGCACTTCCTAGTGGTTGCATAAGAGCTGCATTCATAAGACCTTAGACTGTGTCTCATCCAAGGAATGGTGAGTGTCTCATGACACCTAAAGATGGAGGGAGAGAATAAGGGAACTTAAAAATGTGGGGAGAGGAAGAAAAAACAAATGCAAAAAAAACCTTATTTTATGTTTGTACTTTTTCTTTAAAAGAAAGTTCCCTGTTTTTTTTTAGCTTTTTCTGTTTGGAGATTAAATCCTCCCTTCCAATAATTGTCAATACAACTACAAATGGGAAATCTATTTTTTTTTTGCTAAAGTTATTACTGTGAATAATTTCACCCCATTTGTGTCTGTCTATCCTGTATACC
Source organism: Heptranchias perlo (assembly GCF_035084215.1). Taxonomy (NCBI): domain Eukaryota; kingdom Metazoa; phylum Chordata; class Chondrichthyes; order Hexanchiformes; family Hexanchidae; genus Heptranchias; species Heptranchias perlo. The sequence continues at coordinate 4,597,792 of NC_090346.1, forward strand.
ATTCCTCCAGGGACCTGCTTCTAGACCTCTGTCAGTGCTACTTTTAACAGGCTGCCACAAGGTGTATGAGATTTGTGTGGATTGACTCACCTTCTGCTCCTCCCTTCCTCCTGGGTCAAGCGGAACTCCACCTATGGGGATATGTGATTGGGAGGACGCCACTGTATGGTGCACCGCGCCCTGCATTATCAGACTGCTTTACCATGTCGTAGACAGAATTCAACTCGACAAAAATATCAGCAAAATAGTCCGCACATTTTTCTTTTCAATAGAAATACACACAAAGCTCATCATTTTTTGCCAAATGGGGTGTAATTTTCAAAAGGTAGACTTCATTCTTGGGCTCTTCGTTCATTTAAGAATTGAGGTACAGTTTTATAAATTCGCATGGAACCCCTGCCTATTGAATTTTAATTTGTTATTTTTGACCTTTTTTTCCCCTCCTTTTCCTCGTACATACGTTTCCAAGGTGCCAGCCTCCTTCAAGCTGCCATTCTTCACGTGAGCTTAGATGGTGAACATCAGCTGGCTATTTGATCATGGAATTCATCACAACGGCACTTTTGAGCAGGAGACACCGAATAGCGTTCAGGTGCAGGAATCCTGAATGAATCTGTTTTCCCTCTACCTCTTTGCTAGCCCAGGGTGCTGAGGCCAAATGTAGCATTACTCTGGCTGAGAGCTAACTCAGCACAGATCAGGGATTGAATGCTGTGACTTTCCAGCGTGTATGGTGCAGTTCCACACTAGGCAGCTTGCTCTGTTTAATTTTTACGCTCCTATTTATAAAATGCACAGTTTAAAAAAATATATAATCACATTCAGTCTTTCTGTAAGAACGGATCTGCAGTCAGAGTGGGCAGATCCATAAGACTGGGCTGTTTTAGTCCTGCTGCAGCTCTTAATGGTTTATTTTTGTTTTCAAACAGTTACATGGCCCCAATTGATGCTCGCTTTTTAAATAATGTTCTTTATGATGACGCAAAGGGCAATTCCCATTCAGGCGGCAGGCTTATTTCAGAAAGCCATCCTGTGAATTACGTCACGTATCTGGGCATCTTTTCTAAATATTGTGTGCTTCTTGACATTTTCCTTGCTGCGGCAGAACATTGTCACGCTGCACACATCACTAACATGTTTAGAAGACATGTGTTGAGCACATGTGCTTAACCAAAATGTAAAAAAAAAGATAAGTCCAATGAATTTGGAGGGAATGGGAACTTTCATCCTATTTGTCTGCACGGGGTAAAAATTCAAATCCCATAGTGGGAGGGTGGGGTGGGGGAGTGGTCTAACCCATAATTATTATCATTGGGACCTGTGTTTAAATGAAGCCCAGATTGGTAGGATACAAATCTTCCTTATTTGCTGGCTGTAGTCTTAAACGGCTTTGGTTGATCTCCAGCCAATTCCAACTAGGACGTAATCCTCAGCAAACCCCCCCCCCCACTATAATTTGGTGCAGGCACAGTCACTAGAAGCCACAAGGGTGACTGATGTAGAAATGTCTTATTGGTTGGATGGATTAGGGTGCATTTTTGGGACAAGATAGAGGGAACTCCACTCTACACCTAACTGATGCTATACCTGATTTTTTTTTTTATTCGTTCATAGGATGTGGGCATCGCTGGCGAGGCCGGCATTTATTGCCCATCCCTAATTGCCCTTGAGAAGGTGGTGGTGAGCCGCCTTCTTGAACCACTGCAGTCCGTGTGGTGAAGGTTCTCCCACAGTGCTGTTAGGAAGGGAGTTCCAGGATTTTAACCCAGCGACGATGAAGGAACGGCGATATATTTCCAAGTCGGGATGGTGTGTGACTTGGAGGGGAACATGCAGGTGGTGTTGTTCCCATGTTGGTGTCTCAAGTCCCAGCATTGACCTCCCTTGCGTTGGTGAGCACAATATCAGTGCTCACAAGAAGTGAAGGATGTGCTGCTTTATAACAAAGTAGATGTGTTGTGGCACTGGTTACTGTGGTTTGTGGGAGTAGGTCATTTGCTTTGCAAGGATTTGCGAGGGGTGTGGGAGTAATTAAATGGATTGGGGAAGTGAGGAGTTGTGGGGGTCATGAGTATTGGGAAGAAAAGTATTGAGGATTTGTGGATGATTGCTAGTCATTGGGGGAAGGGAGAGGTAGTGAGTGGATAAGGAGCGTAGGGAGTAATGGGTTAATGAGTATTTGGGGGAATTGGAGTAGTGAGGAGTTGGCTTTGTGGAATTTGATACTATAACGCTGGGTTGGAGGCTGGAGGAAAAAAGTGGCAAATGGGAGTTAGGGGGGAGAAAAAGATGGTGAGGAAAAGAAAATGGACAGTGAGAGAAAGGTCTTCAAAAAAATGTTTTGGGGAACCTTTATTTTAAAAAAATGTGGAGAACAAAAGCCTGTGGGAGAAAATATGTTTTTAAAACAGAGAGTCTGAAAGAAGGAAAAATAAAGCATTAGAAAAGCAGAAACCGGGAGCGGAAAAGAAAGACAGCATGGAATGGGGATTGAAAAAAGAGAGGGGAAGGGATAGGTAACAGAGCTAGAACTGAACTGGAAAAAAGAATGGACACATTTTTTAAAAAACAGAGCAGGAGTTGGGGCTTTGTGGGGAGGGAGGGGGGAGAGAAAGTGCGCAGCATGCAACAGGGCAGAATTATTTATTAATGTTTTGGCCAGTGGGCCAGGTGCCCTCACTGAATTAATTCATTCATTATTTCCACATCAGCTCACACACTGGCTGAGGAGAACCATGCAGCCAGCAGATATATTAAATCGGCAAGACTTGATAAATCAATTGATTCCCGCTGGCAGAACCATTTATTTATTTAATTTTATGCACGGCTTGGTCGATTGGGCTCAATTGATTAATTATTTTCACGTGGTTGGGATCTCATTTAATTCTATATTTACAGAGTAAAAGGTTCTCGGAAGGGGGAAATCATGCAACCAGCCCATAAATTAAACCTCTCAATGGTTGATGAATCAGTTAATATCTGCGGCACAACCATTTATTTGTTTAATACTTGTTGTGGGTGTCGGGAGAGCCTTATTTCTTTTCACATTGGGTATAACTTTCATCCATTGTTTGTACTTAAGGAGATCAATTGGATCAGGGGGAAAAAAACAGCAAACAATAAGAGGAGTTGTTTTGAAAAGTATCTGGTACTTCTGAAGTCTCTCTTTAGTGGGGGGGAAATGAAACAAATTTGGGAAGACCAGGTTGGGAGTGAATCACATGGAAGGGAATCATAAAATCCCAGCTCAGTATAAGGAATCGAATAATGCCACCTCGGTTGGAGACACAGGTAGGAGGACTCAGTTAGAGCTCAACGCAATAAATAGAAATGGAATAGTAATGGAAATGGTGTGACACGGAAAATGTTACAGGAAGTAAGTGTGACACTTGTAGGAAGACTTTCAGGCCTAGGTTTTCCAATCATACCCCATTCACTTTAATAGGTTATTGTCCGCATTACAATTGGAAAACTTAGGCCATAATGTATTATAGACATGAATACACACACCAAATAATGTAGAACTAAAGTACAATAAGGCTGCTTACGTAGTTTGCTGATAAATCTTAGCAAATCCTTTGTTAACTTTAACTTTTACATTGTCTGATGCTGTGGGAATTTCAATTTTCATTGTTGCCCGTACCTCAGCTCATCTGCTGCTGAAACTCATCTATGCCTTTGTTACTTCCAGACTGGACTAGTCCAATGGTCTCCTGGCTGACCTCCCGTCTTCCACCCTCCATAAACTTCAGTTCATCCAAAATTCTGCTGCTTGTATTCTAACTCACACCAAGTCCCGTTCACCCATCAACTCTGTGACCGACATTGGCTCCCGGTCCGGGAACACCTCAATATTAAAATTCTCATCCTTGTTTTCAAATCCCTCCATGGCCTCGCCCCTCCCTCTCTCTGTAACCTCCTCCAGCCCTACAACCCTCCGAGATCTCTGCGCTCCTCCAATTTTTGCCTCTTGCGCACCCCGATTTTAATCGCTCCACCATTGGCGGCCGTGCCTTCAGCTGCCTCGGCCCTAAGCTCTGGAATTCCATCCCTAAACCTCTCCGCCTCTTTACCTCTCTCTCCTCCTTTAAAACACTCCTTAAGACCTACCTCTTTGACCAAGCTTTTAGCCATCTGTCCTAATACCTCCTTATATGGCTTGATGTGAAATTTTGTTTGATAATCGCTCCTGTGAAATGCCTTCTTGGGATGTTTTACTACGTTAAAGGTGCTATATAAATGCAAGTTGTGTTGTTTTGCAGCCATTTTGACATTTATTTATTATTGGACCAGAATGTGTTGAGAATGCTCTGTTTCAACATGAATAAGCATACTCATTACAATCAATTACACTATCAAAACATTATTCTTTAAAAGTCTATCCATAAAAAGCTTTTACCCCCTCCCTCCAACATAATATCTTATGGTGATTCATTATTTCAAGAAGCCATGATAATTTGTGGTTGCTTTGCCTAATAAAACTGTTGGTGAATCCTTTTTACTTTCTGAAATCTTTAGTCTTCTGCGAGACACTCGGAGGAGTCCTTTCGAAATTTTTTGAATGACCTTTAAATCCTTAAAAATGTCAAAGTTTAGATTTTCTCTTTTAAAACCAGTCCTTACTTTGGAATTTTGAATCAATTTGAAATTGTCTGTTTTCAGTCTGCTTATATGTTTTCCCAGCTCTGCAGCCCTGTGGAATTCCACAGTGCTAAGAATTTATCTGAATGTTTCCTACATTACAACAGTGGCTACACTTCAAAGGTACTTCATTGACTGTAAAGTGCTTTGGGACGTCCTGAGGCTGTGAAAGACGCTGTATAAATGCAAGTTCTTTTTTTTATGATCTGGTTGATGCAAAAAACATATTGTCCGTGGCCCGGAGATGGGAAGAAAAGGGGACAGAGAAGCTGATTGACAAGTTGTAAAACTCACCAACCCAAGTGAAAATTAGTATTTGAACCTTAAAATGGTGGCTTGTGCTTGGTAGGCTTTCCAGGGCTGGACACTCTTAAATTGCATGTGGTATTTTGCTGAATCCAAAATTCAGTGACAAATTGAAATTGCTTTAACAAGAAATTGTATGTTTCCCAGATTCCATGTCCGACTCTGACATAGTTTCATGCCTCTTATGGTTCCAAAACCCCAATGAATGACACCATTAAAGGGCCAATCCTCCCGACCCTTTCCCTCAGGGAACGCCCAGTTCTCAATGGTCAGGAAAAAGGAGTGCGGACCCAATTCGTCAGGCCCCTGCCCCTTTTATTTTGCCCCAGGATTTGCGGGCTTTTTCTGGAGGGGGGCCCGGGGAGGGGGAGGAGGAGGAGGGTGGACCTTGGCTTGCGTCTGCAATTGGCACAGACCAGCGGGTGGATTGCAAATCATACAGGAGGGGGCATTCCTGGCCACTTATTTTATTTTCCATGCCCAACTCTGGCTGGTCATAAAAATATGGCACTCTGTCCTGCATCCGAACCCTCATTAAATCATAGAATGCTTACAGCACAGAAGGAAGCCTTTCGGCCCATCGAGCCCGTGCTGGATATGGGGGGGTGGGGGAGGTTCATGAGGTCCGGGAGGCAGGCCGAAGACTGCATGGCATGGTTAAACAAACCCCATCCTGGGATGTTAATATCCAATTGGGAGCTTCTGGCCACTGACCTCCACTGGCAGATAGAGGGTCCCGACCTCCAAGGCCTCGTTCCCTTGTCTCTTCCACTGGCGTTAGGCCCTGTCAGGGAGTGGGCCTACTACGGAGTGCCTCAGGGCCATGTAAGTGGCTCCAGAAATTAAATCCTGGCCAGACAATAGCAGAAATGGAAGGCAATATGGGGCAGCAAAACCATTAATCCATCTCTGCAGAGTCAGCGGTTTGCCTGCTACCGCCCTGGACTCTAGGAACAGTCTCACTGGGCTCTCCATACTTTATTGTGGTGATCACTGAAAACTGTGGTGGGGAATCCTGGGCTGTTCTGTAGTTTTGGACACAGCATCCGTTGTTTGACTACAAAAATTTTAAACCCCTTGAGTTTGTAGCAACGTTTATTTTAGTCAATTCGCTTTTAACTAGCCACAGTGGATCTTGTTATTATCTGGGCAGTTGCTGCATTTGTAGTTTTAAGGAAGGTTCAGGAAAATTTCTAAAATGTTTTGAGGTTATTTCTTACTGGGACCAGTGATTTAGAGATTGTGTAATATAAGGTAGTTACTGTAAAACTGATGTATGAGTTGCATCATTGGACATGCCTTTTTGTCCTTTAAATATAGGGTACGAAGTTGTAAAATGGCATAATTTTAAAAAAAATGAAATGGCAATTGTAAAAATAGGTTAGAAACTTGTCATCCTGACCATATAAGATTGTTCACTATGTCAGTTAGCTGAGTAGTTGAAAGATTGGGTTTTACACTATGAAAAAAGAATCAGGCAGGTGACCAGTGACTGGCTTAAAGTATCACTCGGTACAATAATAAGCTGCATGTTGCTGCCAATTGTGTGATCAGTTGAGATGGGCAGTCCATATTGTGTGTGTGTGTATATATATATACAATACATACCATTAATTATAGAATCATACAGCACAAAAGGAGGCCATTTGGCCCATCGTGCCTGTGCTGGTTCTTTGGAAAAGTGATCCAATTAGTCCTAATCCTTTGCTCTTTCCCCATAGCCCTGCAATTTTTTCCACTTCAAATATTTATCCAATTCCCTTTTGAAAGTTATTATTGAATCTGCTTCCACCGCCCTTTCAGGCAGTGCATTCCAGTTCATAACAACTTGCTGCGTAAAAAAATTTCTCCTCATCTCCCCGCTGGTTGTTTTGCTAATTATCTTAAATTGTGGAAGCATTAAATGCAACTCAGAGTACGTTTAGATACATGCAGTTCCCTTTCCTCCTCAAACGGCCCTTTGGCAGGCTGGCATCTATTGTTAATCTGCTTGGTGTCAAAACTGTGGCTAAGGGGAGAGTGGTGTCCACTCCTTGCATTGAGCGATATTGTTGTTTTGCTGTCTTTCAAACAGGCAGTCTCTTTTTGTCTCTATTTCTGTGTTTATTGTATAGACTGGGGGGACAGCACTGATTGATGGTGGGAAGCGGTAGCTGAGGATACTGATTAGATTGGATCACATTTTTTGAAACCTGGAATGCAACGCAGTGCCTGTCCTTGACAGCCAGGTGCAGTACAATAAGCGTGTGGGAGCGATAGCATTGGGGACGGTATGAGGCAAATCTATCACACCCTCACAGATTGTACATTTGCTGAATTGGGGAACAAAGGAAGATATAAATTGATTCTAATTTGAACTGCAAGCTACTAAAATAAAAATAAACCCCTCTTCAAATGAATCCTCAATAAATCATTCTCCGTAGACAGGGAGGAGAAAAACTTTCTTATGCTGTTGTTCGTAGATATTTAAAATTAAGATAATGGAGATTAAGCATGTGTCCATTACTAAGATTGACTCTATTACATCGAATATCTGATATGTAAATAGAGCTAGAGTGTACTAACCTAATTTGTAATTATATCCATTGTTACTGTTCCTGGAAATAAATTGTTTTAGTTGTTGACTTGTGTTAAATGGCTCAGATTATACATTTTACCATGTAACACGTCAAACTCCGCATATCTTCCTTCTGTATAATTGATTGCATTGCCTTCTTTCTTTGTTTTGTCCACCTTTTTTTGTATGTTTGTCTTTTCTGAGCTGAGGGCTATGAATTTTATTTCAAAAATATACCGTATTATTTACAAACAGATCCCATTTGGAAAACCAATTGCAGCTAAAATGAGATGTTGCACACCATAATTTTTATGCTGAATTTTTGAGCAGGCTCGAGGGGCCCTATGGCCTACTCCTGCTCCTATTTCTTGTGTTCTTATGCTCATGAGTGAACAGGATGTTACTGGTGTCAGCTGGCATGTTTCCAAAGCTTTTAGGATTTTTCACAAACTCTGCAAGAGTGTTTGAAAATTATTTTAAGGCTTCAAGCATCCCCTGACTTGATCTTGTTCTCCGAGTCACTCACTGTTCCCCAGTCAAGAGTCCTAGTGAGCAAGCTCCCTGTGCTCAGGCTTCTGTTAACGTCATTCTTTCACTGTTTGACGGGAGGTTTGCAAGAGCAGCTCAGGTGACTCTCACTAGCTTGACTGTAAATGACACTTTGACCCTTTAAAATGGTTTCCACTTGGGGAAGCACCCGACCTCTGCTCAGCAGCTCTTTTTGAATTGCGAACTGAGTTGTGGGAAGCTGTGAAACCTGCAATTTCAGACTGTAGCAGGCCTGCACATGTGCTATTTATCTCCCCTTCTAAAACTGCTGTTATAACACCCCTCCCTAAAAAAGAAACATCTTTTCTCCTCTCTCCAATTACAGCCCCATATCAACTTCCCTTTCCTTTCCAAGTATTACCATCCACTTGCACATCATCTCTCCCATATTTCTGTGTTCGAGTCCCACAGTTTGGCTTCTGCCCTGCCTACAGCTCTGAGACCACCATGGTCAAGGTCACTATTGACATCCTTTGTGACTGTGACCATGGTGAATTATCCCTTCTCTACTTCTCTGTGGCAACTACCCCGTCCTTCTTCTCTCCCTCTCTGCCATGGTCCACCTGCATGGGACTGGCTTTACCTGGTCTTAACCATCTATAAATTTTAAAAGGTTGATAGACATATTTTTGGCAGACAAGTCTATTGAAGGATATTGCAGGTAAACTGGGGTAAGAAGTGGATAGCCTTTGGTACTGGCCTGATGATGAAGGTGGTTGTTTCCAATCCCGTACAGTACTGTGTTCCTAAGGAAATTGGGACATGTGAGAAGGGTGGGGTGGGGTGGGGGTGGGGGGGAGTTTACAGATTTCTAATAATGCATCATGGATAACCATAATTTTGTTTGATTGTCTTAAGGAGTTGGGGAGAAATTTCCCATAGTTTTTCCTGACATTAGCCATAGACTTTCACCTCACCTAGGTGTTGCCATTAGTAGTGGTTGGGAGGGTGTTACTGTCTAGTGGACATTACTGGTATTTCCTACCTACGTGTCAGCCTTGGCTCATTTGTAGCACTCTCATCTGTGAGTCAGAAGGTCATGGGTCCAAGCCCCACTCCAGAGACTCGAGCACATGTTCTAGGCTGACAGTTCAGTGTATTACTGAGGGAATGCTACACTGTCGGAGGGGCTGTCTTTCGGATGAAACGTTAAACCGAGGCCCTCTCGTGGATGTGAACGATTTCATGGCACTATTATAGAGAAGGGCAGTGGAATTCTCCAGTTGTCCTGGCCAATATTTATCCCTCAACCAACATCACTGAAATAAACTAACACCACCTTCTCAGAGGCAATTAGGGATGGGTAATAAATGCTGGCCTTGCCAGCGATGCCCACATCCCATGAATGAATTAAAAACAAATTTGACCATTAATCTCATTGCTGTTTGTGGGACCTTTTCTGTGCAGAAATTGTCTGCTGCATTTCCTTAAAACAATGACTACACTTCAAAAGTACTTCATTGGCTGTGAAGCGGTTTGGAACATTCTGAGGTTGTGAAAGGCGCTATATAAATGCAAGTTCATTCTTTATTTCCCTTGTATGTCCATGCATTCGTGCCTGTCCCAATATTGCCAGCACTTATCCAGCAATGGCACTGTCAGTTACTCCAAAGTTCCATCCTGTGCCTATTACTCTCATTTTCATATCCCCACCCCCGTAACATCATCTGTAGGTATAGGGTCAGCAGTCAACTTCCACATGTATGCTAATAACACCCAGCGCCACCTCTCTGCCACCCTGGACTCTGAAAACATCTATGTTGTCAGATTGTTTGTCTGACATCAATTAAACATCAGGAAGACTGAAGCCATCTTATTTGATTCTTGCCAAAACCTCTGTACCTCCTGCCTGGCTACTCGATCAGAAGGTTCACAACTTCTAGTGCCCTGTTTGACCCTGAGCTGAGCCTCAAGCCATATTATAGCCATCACCAAGACTGCTTATTTCCACCTCTACACATTCTTTGCATTTGCCTCTACATTGCCAACATTGTTGCTGAAATCATTATCGACGCTGTTTTTCTCCTCCATGCTTGACCTCTCCAATGTCTTCTTTTCTGACTTTCTGATCTCCACCTTCCATCAACTCCAAAACTCTGCTTCCTGCAGCCTAGCTCTCACTAAACCCTGCTCGCCCAATGCCCCGATTCTCACCGACATCCATTGATTCTCTGTCGCTAACACACTGAATTCCAAATTCTCATCCTCATTTACAAATACCTGCATACCTTCACCTCTCCCAACCTCAGACCTCCTCCAGCTGTACATGGTCCTCTGACTCTGGCCTCCTGTGCATCCACCTCCCTTTGCTTCACTACTGTTGGCAGAGTTTTCAGCTGTCTCATCCCCGTCTTCCTTGAACCCATTCTACCTTGCTATTTCTCTTTCAGCCCTTAAACGTCTTTTTGATTATGTTTCAGTAATCCCACCTAACTCCTATTATTACATGGCGTCCATAACTCCCCACTGAGACAACTTGGGACATTTCACTGTATTAAAGGTGCTATATAAATGGCAGTTGTTGTTGCCAATGGTCCACTGTTTGCATTTGCTTTGCCATCGTTCTATCTGGGGTATTATTTTAATTATATTCCATATGGGAAACTCTCCTGTTGCATTCCGGGAAGACCCCCATTTAAATACTGAAGCCCTACTATAGCTCTTAACTGTAGTCTACATTAACATCAAATTGTAGTTTGTGGTGTAGACAGTGGTAAGGCACATTGAAGTGCCTTGGGACATTGTTGCACATTTCAAAGCAGCTGGGAACGATGCAAAACATTGGGGACCTAAGCAGGGAGGAGAAGGAGAAGATAAATTTGAGGGGAAGGGAATAACCCGTATGTGAGTACTGCAGAGTATAGAAAATCTTCGGTTAAGACAAGGCAAAGTGATGCAGCCTTCTGCGTTGCAGATCCACAATCATTTCCCAGCAGTTTGATTTAATCTCTGCCAATGTAAACTCTTCCAACACATGAGATCAGCTTAAAAGTCCCCTAATGCAGAAGATTTGTATACACAACAGTAGGGAGAGTCCAGGGTTGTTTACTTACACTGTGCGCAAACCATCCATTTATAAAATCTAATTTACATCTGGAAGGGAACATCCAGAATAGTGTTCAGGATATTTTTTGCCGAAAATGACATCAATTAATTGTTTTTTTTTAAATGCAAAGCCGCTTGGTATATTTACTTTTCATCATGGTAAATGATAAATTTCAAGTTCTGTTTTTGATTTGGGAAAAATTGTGAATTCACAGGATGCAGCTAGCCAACATTAAAAGCCCAACCAGGATATTCAGCAAATCAGTATGCTGACTTGGGCAATGCTGCATCAGCATCGCAGAATCTTTGAGGAGTCTTCTATGAGACTTGTGTTCTTTTAACTGACATAAAGAAGGTTAAACATGCTGACAAGTACAACCGTTAATCTGCAAAGCTATAAAATAATTTGTGTAAAGGCAGGGGACAATCTGGAGGTTATGATCCGTTTGAGGTGTCATGCTATTAAAATTCTAGCTGTTTCTGTTACAATTTTGAAATGTTATCCTTCATTGTAAAATAATCCACTGTAATCCTGTACATACCACAGAGTTCAAAGTAAATAAATGGAGCTGAAATCTTGCCTGGTTCTCAAGGGATTTAAATGTGGTAGCAATATGTATTTAGTTGAGTCACTTATTATCATTTTTATTTTGAAGGTAATGAAGAAAGAATTTGTAGGAAATCTGTTTTAACTTTATTAGTTCCTGTTGGGCACTTATGTGATTATTCCAATACTATTAGTTATATTACATTTACAATACAGCATCTGGACATTGGAAACATGAATGAAGTTCTTGTGTGATATTTACAGTATATTATACAGAACTGCTGAGTTACAATTGCAAACATATAGGGCGCTAAATTGGGCCGTGGAGAGCCCATTATTTCGGTGCTACACAGCCTCTCCAACATCCAAGATGGCGGCTTGGCTGCGCACGCATGTTTCCAGCGTGATGTGCGCCAGACGCCATCTTGGTGTAGAGTTAGCGCATGCGCGAACGCCGGAAGCATGTAAAGTAGGGAGAAAACGCGTGCAATCAGTGTGCCAAAATGGTGTTTAACGCTCAACTCAACGCCCAGTCTTAACCCCGACCACCTGAACGTGTCTTAGAGTGCCTGGAGGATCCCCCCCCCCACCCATCAGCATTATTTAAAGGGACCATGCAGGTGTTGCAGGTTAGTTCCTGGATTATTGCTTCTGGATACTGATGGAATAGGAAGTGTTTCTTGAAGCTCCCTATAGTACTGAGAGCTCCTAGAGTACATTTGAGAATGGTTTTTACAGGTACTGCCTTACGGTTCGGAAAGTTACAACTCTGATTGAACAACATTCCTGGCAAACATGGGTGGCCTGCTAGGGCTCCCGCTGGGCTTTGAGCACGACTGGGAGCATGCAGAGAGGCCACACAGAGCAGGTCAGGCTGCGAGGAGAGGGAGGAGGCGCAGGGCACTGAGCAGGAGGCCCTATCCAACGAGGGCCATCCGGGACCAATTCTCAGGATTACATCCGACGCCTGAGATTCACCATGGAAGCCGTGACTGAGATCTGTCAACTGGTGCGGCCACAACTGCAGCCTCAGAGCAGGGCAAGGACAGCATTGCCTGTGCCTGTGAAGGTCACAGTGGTGCTGAATTTCTACGGCTCAGGGTCATTTCAGGCCTCTGCTGGTGACATGTGCAATATCTCGCAGTATGCAGTGCAGTGCTGCATCAGGGAGGTCATTGTACCAGATGCGGAACAGGTTCATCACCTTCCCTCTTGACAGAGACAAGCAGAACGAGTGAGCACGGGGGTTCACTCGCATGGTGCAGGGTGCCATTGACTGCATGCACATTGCTCTGCGCGCCCCACATATCAACTCGGCCGTGTTCATCAACCGAAAGGGCTTGCACTCCCTCAACGTGCAGCTGGTGTGTGATCACACGCATGGAATCATGGAGGTCGATGCCCGCTACCCTGGGAGCAGTCACGATGCCTTCGTCATGCGGCAGTCCAACGTGCCAGCTATCTTTCACCCGACTCGGCAAGTCAAAGGCTGGCTACTGGGCGACAAGGACTATCCCCTCACTCCATGGCTCATGACTCTGGTCAGGAACCCACGCACACATGTACAGCAGGCCTATAATGAAAGCCATGCTGCCACACACAACATCGTGGAGCACACCATAGGCCTCCTCAAACAACCCTTCTGCTCCCTGGACCGGTCTGGAGGAGCCCTGCAGGACTCCCCTGAGCGGGTGGGCAGATTCGTGGTGGTCTGCTGCATGTTGCACAACCTCGTCATCATGAGGGACGAGCCTTTGCCACCAATGATCGGAGAAGACCCTGAGCCAGAGGTGGGGGAGGAGGAGGCTGAGGAAGAGGGGGAGGAGCCAGAAGAGGAAGTGAAGGAAGACGCAAGGGTACAACAGGGACCACACGCCTTGTCTGCATGGGCTCTGCGTGCTTGCCTGATCCGTGCCCGCTATTAATGTTGTCATATACATCCCCCAACTCACCAACAGTCATATACTCCCACCTTTCTGCTCCCACAAGACAATCAAATCGCCCTCCATCTGATTGCACATTGATGTCCCCCTCAGCTCATCGCACAAATAAAAACCACACCAAATGCAAATTCAAAGTCACATTTATCAATTAACAAATTAAATTATGGAAACAGAACAGAACTATTCACCCTTGTGCATTGCCTTAGTGCCTGTTGTTCGTGTGCCTTCAGCAATCCTAGTGCTCCTACAAGGTCGTTCCCCAGTGGTTGGAGATGGCTGGTGGGAGGCTGCTGGCTTTCAATGGAGGAGCGTGCAGATGGCCTTGGAGGACGACCTTGAGCAGCACTCTCCTGGGGCGGAGCCTCAGCAATCCTGGTGATCAGCTGGAGAACGGAGTGCTGTGAGGCCCTGGAAGTCCCGTTCCACAGTGGTCCCCAGAGCCATGATAGCAACCATCTGAGCTTCCATTGCAACCATCTGAGCTTCCGTTGCAGCCGTCTGAGCTTCCGTTGCAGCCGTCTGAGCTTCCGTTGCAGCCGTCTGAGCTTCCGTTGCAGCCGTCTGAGCTTCCGTTGCAGCCGTCTGAGCTTCCGTTGCAGCCGTCTGAGCTTCCGTTGCAGCCGTCTGAGCTTCCGTTGCAGCCGTCTGAGCTTCTATTGCAGCAGTCTGAACAGCAACCGTAGCTTGCAGACCTTTGACGTTGGTTTGTGCTGCAATGGAAGCCGGGACATCGGCCATCAGACGCTGCATCATGGTGGGTTCCACAGGTGCGCTGATGGAGGTGACCACCTGTTCCATGTTGGAAAGGATGGGCTCCAAGCTCTGCGCAAAGCCCTGTGTCAAGTAGGAGCTGGACTCCTCCAAGCCCCTTCTCATTGTGCGCGGGTTTCCTGGCAGGTTTTCCAGTGCCCCAACCATTTGTTGGTGTACGCCCACAGCCGTCTTCTGTAGCCTGGCCCATCGGAGTCTTCATCTGACTCCTCTGCAGCAGAACCAGTGAGTGACCTCACCCTCCGGCGAGCTGGCACCAGTGGTATCCATTCCCCCCGCCCCGGCTCCTGTGCACTTGTGCTCGGTGTCTCACCACATGCAGATTCCTCCTCTAACCTAACCTCTGAAGGACGCGCAGTGTCAGTCTCTGATCTGGTGGAAGCAAGTGCCAGATCGAGTGATGTTGTGGCTTCAGTGTCCTCCTCCCCCTCCTCCTCGGACGGTGCTGCCACGTGTTCTTGGGTATCTGCAATGACAAAGGGAAACAGGTTGAGTTGTGGAGTGGAGAGAGGAGCAAGTAAGAGGTGTGTGCTGACAGCATCTGCAGCACGTGAATCAGAAAAGATTACGGGAGGAGGAAAAGGAGAAGGAGCATTGGATATGCAGCGACTCCCTTCATTGGGACCTCCAGCGTGGCATGTTGTGATGGCTGCAGTGACGGCCCGCCCAATGATCCTGAGCACTGTCTCCTCTAGAGGGGTGAGGACATGTAAACGTCTCCGTCCAGCCTCAGGTCCCTCCTGCTGCCGGCTGTTATGCGTCACCTTCTTCAGCAAAACAGAGGACAGTGTATCAGTGAGTGTCCTGCAAGGTGTGTGGGTGATGTGCCTGTCATGGTCAAATAGCTGCCAGTGTGTGTGACCTGTGAATGGTGGTTGTGTGGCCTGCAAGTGTGGTGCTATGTGCGGGTGAGATGCCTCGTGCCAAGTGCAGCGTTGCGTATGGATGGGCTGTGTTTGTTGGTGGGTGGGTGACGGGGAGTGTGATGCATGGAGCATTGGTGGAGTTGGTTGGATGAGCCACTTGACACTTGCATTCACTCACCTTGACCACTCGTGTCAAATCATTGAACTTCTTTTGGCACTGCACCCATGTGCGTGGTGCCATGCTCCTGCCGTTCACTTCCTGCGCCACAGCCTGCAGAGCTGGAGTCTGGAGGGTCTCCTATCACCCTGCGGGTACATGTTGGCCCTCCTTTCGTCCACTCCTTCCACCAGGGACTCCAGTGCATCATCAGAGAAGCATGAAGTCCTGTCTCGCACCGGCCCTGCCATCCTTGAGGCCATCTTTCCCTCCTCCTAATGAATGGTGCACATCCCATTTATAATGTGCACCTGCACCTTTTAAGAGGTGCAGGCTGCTGATGACGTGCGCTGAGCACGCTCCATTTCTGAATTCCTCATTCTCTGTGCAGCTTCTTAACTGCACGGGTAGTGCTGGCTGCACAGAGAGATCGTGGTGAGTAGCAGGCAGCTCAAAATTCACATTCTGCCTGCGTAGGGGCCATTGGGCGCAGGGTAATAGCGCATCACACTACCCACGCCCGAAAATGGCCCTTATCAAATTTTTTCCCCCATGTTCTCTCACGATAGAAATTCATGCTCATCACCCTTTTTTTAAAAAAACAACAAAATTGTGATCTCATGGAATACTTGGAAATAACTTTCAGAAAGAACATTTTGGAACAATATTGTGCACCATTTTGTGCTTGAGTATTCTTCAATGCAAATGTGACTAAAATGAAGCATTTAAAAAAAGAAAAAGAAAGACTTGCATTTATATAGCGTCTTTCATGGCCTCAGGGTGTCCTGAAGTACTTTACAGCCATTGAAGTATAGCCACTGTTGTAATGTAGGAAACGTGGCAGCCAATTTACGTATAGCAAGCTCCCACAAACAGCAATGTGATAATGACAGATAATCTGTTCTTAGTGGTGTTGGTTGAGGGATAAATATTGGCCAGGACACCGGGGGGAATTTCCCTGCTCTGCTTTGAATAGTACTATGGGATCTTTTACGTCCACCTGAGACGGAAAACGGGTCCTCAGTTTAACGTCTCATCCAAAAGACAGCATCTCCAACAGTGCAGCACTCCCTCAGTACTGAGCTGTAGTGTCAGCCTAAATTTTATGCTCAAGTCTTTGATTTGAACCCACAACCTTCTGACTCAGAGGCGAGAGTACTACTCACTGAGCCATGATAGATTATTTATCTGATCCTTTCTTGCTGGTCACAATACACAGATGGTTAAAATTAATTACACTTAGCTGGTTCCTCAAGCTGCAGTAGATACATCTGATGGCCTGGTAGACCATAGGCTATTTTGTAGATATTAATATGCATCTGTAGGTTGTTCTTTGGGGAACCAAAGGCCATTTAATATGCTGATGTCTATTAAATACAGAGCCTTTAGCTCTATTCTGTCCAGAACAACATCCCTGATAACTGTCTGGAAAATGATAATGCCCTATAATTGCAGGTCTTGACCTTTAAATGGTGCAACAGATTTCCCTCACCAGTACATATCCTTTGACTGACTGACCATCCAATGTGGTTTTGAGAATTAATTATATTTGGTTTTGGGAAATCTTCAAAAGAGTTTGGAGCTATATCTTGGGCTGTTTTGGGTCAGCTCACCAGTCAGACTGTGGTCATCCAAAGGATGAGGCTAATTAGAGACTTCATGGTAGTGCATAACCACGTAAGTAAGGTATTGAGTTTCAAGGGTCACGTTTCTGTTAAGGGTCAGCGCAGAAAAACACCATTTGTTATTTTTGACATTTCAAGGAGAATAGTAAAGTTTACAATTACTGTAAATGTATTGTTTTTACTGAATACAGTTCATTTACTTGCTTTTGTTCAATAAACTTGTCTTGTGGTTTATAGTCTGATGGATTTTATTCTTCCACATATTGAAGTTGAGGAGATCCAGTGGTGGCATGTGCTACATCTAGTGATGAGGATTCTCTGTTTGATCCCCGGGTGTCACTACATTTACCTGGATATTGGGGTGATAAAGGCACACTCTGTTTCATAAGGGACATGAGGTCCACTTAGGGACTGTGTCAGTGATGCTAGACCCAAACAAATCTAGTGTAAAAATCCAAAAATGTAACAGTAGCACATTAAAATCTAAATTATTACAGGCTAAATAATCTATCCCTGAAGGTTCTCACGTGCAGTGCATTCTGGAGGAATGACACCACTAAGTTTAGTTTGTGCTCTAGCTGTACTCAATATTTTTCAGCTCTTAACAAAAAAGAAAAGGAAACGTTGAGCCAAAATTCTATAGAAGATTACATAGCACAGCTGTAGAGCAGATGTTTCAGCCTCTGTGATATCCTACCACAAGGGAATGCAGGAAGGAGAAGCAATGATAACAGCTTAAAAAAAAATCCAGCGGACAGTTTTCCCACAGCACAGGGTTCAGCAAACTTGATGATTTTTGAGATTGACACGTATAATTTTTAAAGAGGGTGGAGCTCATCTTAAGGAGCATTTTCTGTAGTATTTTACACAAACGGTGTTGCAGAGAATTGAATTTTAATCACAGTTGATAGTTCAAGTAGGTAAAACTGATTTTTTTCTGATGGTTGAACTTCAGCTTTGGAGCAGAGAACTCTTTGAGATTGTGACGCCAGCCCCAAAACTTTGGTCATCCTCGGCTTTCCTTGAGTTTACCCACCGTCATTTAGCAAAGCAGCCCGAGATGATGCACAAGCTGAGAGTCCATAAATTTAAAACAGGATGAATTCCCAAGCAATGGAGCTTTAACATCTGGCATTCTGGAACGTGTGCGAGGCTTATTTTTCACCATATGTGTAAATCCGTGCTGTTCTGCCGTTGGGACAGTTAACAAGAGAAAAAAAAAATTCTCATCGCAGAACATCTGAAACCGATCTTTGTGGTTGTCATACAATGAACCAGGAGAAAGAATGTCCTCTACTGTAGACAAAACAAATACTGAAATGTATTCACCAGCAACATAATTACTACCAACCCTGCAGCTAAAAATACTCAACATTCAGATTACATAACTTAGCCTCTGCACTGCTGGCCAGGTAATATCTAGCATCATCTTCAAATATGTTTTCAGGTTATTTCCTGTCGATTATTGGTATTCGAACAAAATTATACTATTCTATGTTTTCAATGCAAGTGTTTTTTTTTTGACACTCTTATTAGTTTTGGATCCCTGTTGTCTAAGGTCCCAACTGATCAATGAGTAACCACTTTTTTTCAGAATGAGGGTAAACTCCTGCTGTAATTAGGAGCTCTTCCTGGGTTATTCACCAACTGTAGCTGACGGGAGCAGGCTGGTGACCAGCTCCCATCTGTGCCACTGATTTGTGACCTGGCAGATGTCTGAGAGTAGCTGGGAATTTCTTCATGATGGCATGGCGGAGATTGGTGATTTAGCAGGGTAAGGTGCCAACTGTTGGCACTCCAGTATGATGTGCCACCATGACTTCCAAAATCCATGTATTTTATATTTGTAAAGTCTTGTTTTAGTTACTTAAAGATGAAAGATGCTTGACTAGTTCCAAATACATTTTGCTAATTTTATGCTATCAAAGTGAGGAATATTAGTGCTACTGAATGGGACATTTTTCACTTTGTGTGCCCAGTGTTGGCATTAGCCCAGATCAAGTGTAGCATCCTTTAATCTCCCTCCAACTCAGAAAAGCATTCTCCCATTCCACAAGTGACATTTTTCTATCTCCTACATCAGCCATTCAGTAGCCTCTCTGAGAGTGACTGCCAATTTAGTGCTAAATCAGTGACATTAAATTACCAATCTCACTAAGAAAGGCCACTAAGAACGGCCAAACATAGGCAGCAGACAGCAGAGTCCCGAATCCCATCAGTGTGGGATTTTAATCCAGGCCCCAGGGGTGAAAGGCCACTGTCTAACCCAATCCGCCCTAAACAGATATTTTCGTCTTTCATTAAGTCTGTATGCATATACCTAAAATATTTGCTACTTTTTTTTTAGTCACACCTGGACTCTACTCCCCTCTTCATCTAGTAAATAAATGGGCCATTTTCAGTTTAGAAAATGCATCATCTCTTTTGGATGATTCTGATATTTGATGTCCCTAAAGCAAGAATACCAGTAAATTAAAAAGCCACAGAGGTTAGGCCCAATTGTAGAACTCAAATCTGTGACATGAAGTACCTTTTCATTTCATTTTAGGAAACCCTCATGATGAAAGGCAGACTAATGGTGCTTGGAATCCTTGAGATCAAATGCACACTTATAGAATCATAGAAAGGTTGCAGCATGGAAGGTGGCCATTCGGCCCATTGAGTCCATGCCGGCTCTATGCAAGAGCAATCCAGCTAGTCCCACTCCCCCGCCCTATCCCCATAGCCCTGCAAATGTTTTCCTTTCAAGTACTTATCCAGTTCCCTTTTGGCATGGATGTTAGGGAACTTGGGGAAATAAATAGTGATGTCTTGAGGAGTGTACATATTACAGAGAGGGAGGTGCTGGAAGTCTTAACGCGCATCAAGGTAGATAAATCTCCGGGACCTGATGAAATGTATCCCAGGACGTTATGGGAGGTTAGGGAGGAAATTGCGGGTCCCCTAGCAGAGATATTTGAACCATCCACCGCTACAGGTGAGGTGCCTGAAGATTGGAGGGTAGCAAATGTTGTGCCTTTGTTTAAGAAGGGCGGCAGGGAAAAGCCTGGGAACTACAGACCGGTGAGCCTGACATCTGTAGTGGGTAAGTTGTTAGAGGGTATTCTGAGGGACAGGATCTACAGGCATTTGGAGAGGCAGGGACTAATTAGGAACAGTCAGCATGGTTTTGTGAGAGGAAAATCATGTCTCACGAATTTGATTGAGTTTTTTGAAGGGGTAACCAAGAAGATAGATGAGGGCTGTGCAGTGGACGTGGTCTACATGGACTTCAGCAAAGCCTTTGACAAGGTACCGCATGGTAGGTTGTTACATAAGGTTAAATCTCATGGGATCCAAGGTGAGGTAGCGAATTGGATACAAAATTGGCTTGACGACAGAAGACAGAGGGTGGTTGTAGAGGGTTGTTTTTCAAACTGGATGCCTGTGTCCAGCGGTGTGCCTCAGGGATCAGTGCTGGGTCCGCTGTTATTTGTTATTTATATTAATGATTTGGATGAGAATTTAGGAGGCATGGTTAGTAAGTTTGCAGATGACACCAAGATTGGTGGCATTGTGGACAGTGAAGAAGGTTATCTAGGATTGCAACGGGATCTTGATAAATTGGGCCAGTGGGCCGATGAATGGCAGATGGAGTTTAATTTAGATAAATGTGAGGTGATGCATTTTGGTAGATCGAATCGGGCCAGGACCTACTCCGTTAATGGTAGGGCGTTGGGGAGAGTTATAGAACAAGGAGATCTAGGAGTACAGATTCATAGCTCCTTGAAAGTGGAGTCACAGGTGGATAGGGTGGTGAAGAAGGCATTCGGCATGCTTGGTTTCATTGGTCAGAACATTGAATGCAGGAGTTGGGATGTCTTGTTGAAGTTGTACAGGGCATTGGTGAGGCCACACTTGGAATACTGTGTACAGTTCTGGTCACCCTATTATAGAAAGGATATTATTAAACTAGAAAGAGTGCAGAAAAGATTTACTAGGATGCTACCGGGACTTGATGGTTTGACTTATAGGGAGAGGTTAGACAGACTGGGACTTTTTTCCCTGGAGAGTAGGAGGTTAAGGAGTGATCTTATAGAAGTCTATAAAATAATGAGGGGCATAGATAAGGTAGATAGTCAAAATCTTTTCCCAAAGGTAGGGGAGTCTATAACGAGGGGGCATAGATTTAAGGTGAGAGGGGAGAGATACAAAAGGGTCCAGAGGGGCAATTTTTTCACTCAAAGGGTGGTGAGTGTCTGGAACGAGCTGCCAGAGGCAGTAGTAGAGGCGGGTACAATTTTGTCTTTTAAAAAGCATTTGGACAGTTACATGGGTAAGATGGGTATAGAGGGATATGAGCCAAGTGCAGGCAATTGGGACTAGCTTAGTGGTATAAACTGGGCGACATGGACATGTTGGGCCGAAGGGCCTGTTTCCATGTTGTAACTTCTATGATTCTATGATTCTATGAAGGCCATGATTGAATCTGCATTCCAGATCCTAACCACTCGTTGTGTAAAAAAAAAGAGTTTTTCCTCATATCACCTTTGGTTCTTTTGCCAATCACCTTAAATCTATGTCCTCTGGTTCTTGATCCTTCTGCCAATGGGAACAGTTTCTCTTTATCTACTCTGTCTAGACCCATCATGATATGAATACCACTATCACATCTCCTCGCAACCGTCTCTGTTCCAAGGAGAACAATCCCAGCTTCTCCAGTCTATCCATGTATCTAAAGTCCCTCATCCCTGGAATCGTTCGAGTAAATCTCTTCTGCACCCTCTCTAAGGCCTTCACATCTTTCCTAAAGTGCGGTGCCCAGAACTGGACACAATACTCCAGTTTTGGCCGAACCGGTATTTTATAAAGGTTCATCATGACTTCCATACTTTTGTACTCTGCCTCTATAAAGCTCAGGATCCCGTATGCTTTTCTAACCGCTTTCTCAACTTGCCCTGCCGCCTTCAATATATATATACCCCCCAGATCTCTCTGTACCTGTACCCCTTTTAGAGTTGTGCCTCTAGTTTATATTGCCTCTCCTCGTTCTTCCTGCCGAAATGTATCACTTCGCATTTTTCTGCATTAAATTTCATCTGCCACGTGTCCGCCCATGCCACCAGCCTGTCTATATCCTCTTGAAGTCTATCACTATCCTCCTCA
Organism: Heptranchias perlo; assembly: GCF_035084215.1. Taxonomy (NCBI): domain Eukaryota; kingdom Metazoa; phylum Chordata; class Chondrichthyes; order Hexanchiformes; family Hexanchidae; genus Heptranchias; species Heptranchias perlo. Next base: position 4,619,944 of record NC_090346.1, read on the forward strand.
CTGTTTACTACCCTTCCAAGTTTTGTGTCATCTGCAAATTTTGAAATTGTGCCCTGTACACCCAAGTCCAAGTCATTAATATATATCAAGAAAAGCAGTGGTCCCAGCACCAACCCCTGGGGAACACCACTGTACACCTCCCTCCAGTCTGATAAACAACCATTCACCACGACTCTGTTTTCTTTCCCTTGGTCAATTCTGTATCCATGTTGCTACTGCCCCCTTTATTCCATGATGATAAGCCTATTATGCGGCACTTTATCAAATGTCTTTTGAAAGTCCATATACACCACATCAACTGCATTGCCCACATCTACCCTCTGTTACCTCATCAAAAAACTCTATCAAGTTAGTTAAACACGATTTGCCTTTAACAAATCCGTTCTGGCTTTCACTAATCAATCCACACTTGTCCAAGTGACTGCTAATTCTGTCCCGGATTATCGTTTCTAAATTTTCCCCACCACTGAGGTTAAACTGACTGGCCTGTAGTTGCTGGGTTTATCCTTACACTCTTTTTGAAATAATAGTGTAACACTTTGCTCCTCTTAAAGGACAGCTCAACTTTGTTTGAAAATAGTACAAAGGGTAATTCACCCTGTGCCAAGTGTTTTGCGCCGCATACTGTGGAGAAATTGTAATTAGTACAGTTTGATTTTTGCACCATAATAGCACCATTGCACTTCCTGTCTGCAATGCATTACTGGCAGGAGGATATCACTGTGCACTTTTGTTCTGGGGTGCTTTTTATTTTCGATAGAATTTGGAACTATTAATAGATCATCGAAATTTACAGCACAAAATGAGGTCATTCAGCCCATCGTGTCTCTGCTGGCCGAAAAAGACCTATCCAGCCTAATCCCACTTTTCAGCTCTTTGCCCGTATCCTTGTAGGTTACGGCACTTCAAGTGCATTTCCAAGTACTTTTTAAATGCGGTGAGGGTTTCTGCCTCTACCACCCTTTCAGGCAGTGAGTTCCAGACCCCCACCACCCTCTGGGTGAAAACATTTCTCCTCAACTCCCCTCTAATCCTTCTACCAATTACTTTAAATCCATGACCCCCGGTTATTGACCTCTCTGCTAAAGGAAATAGGTCCTTCCTATCCACTCTATCCAGGCCCCTCATAATTTTATACACCTCAGTTAAATCACCCCTCAGCCTTCTCTGTTCCAAAGAAAACAACCCCAGCCTATCCAATCTTTCCTCTTTGCTAAAATTCCCCAGCTCTGGCAATATCCTCGTAAATCTCCTCTGTACCCTTTCTAGTGCGACCACATCTTTCCTGTAATGTGGTGACCAGAACTGTACGCAGTACTGTAGCTGTAGCCTAACTAGTGTTTTATACAGTTCTAGCATAACCTTATATTCTATGCCTTGGCTAATAAAGGAAAGTATCCCGTATGCCTTCTTAACCACCTTATCTACTTATCCTGCTATCTTCAGGGATCTGTGGACATGCACTCCAAGGTTCCTCTGTTCCTCTACACTTCTCAGTACCCTCCCATTTGTTGTGTATTCACTTGCCTTGTTTGCCCTCCTCAAATGCATTACCTCACACTTCTCCTGATTGAATTTCATTTACCACTTTTCTGCCCACCTGACCAGTCCATTGATATCTTCCTGCAGTCTACAGCTTCCCTCCTCACTATCAACCACACGGCCAATTTTTGTGTCATCTGCAAACTTCTTAATCATGCCCCCTACCTTTTAAGTTAAATCATTGATATATACCACAAAAAGCAAGGGACCTCGTACTGAGCCCTGCGGAACCTGATTAGAAACAGCCTTCCAGTCAAAAAATCACCCGTCGACCATTACCCTATGCTTCCTTCCACTGAGTCAATTTTGGATCCAACTTGCCACTTTCCCTTGGATTAATCCGTGCCTTTCTAAATGACTATTAATACTGTCCCTCAGAATTTTTTCCAATAATTTGCTCAACACTGAGATTAGGCTGACTGGCCTATAATTACTCGGTCTGTCCCATTCTCCCTTTTTAAACAACGGTACAATGTTAACAGTCCTCCAGTCCTCTGGCACCACACCTGTAGCCAGTTGGATTGGAAAATGATGGTCAGAGCCTCCGCTATTTCCTCCCTTGCTTCTCTTAACAGCCTGGGATACATTTCATCCGCGCCAGGCGATTTATCTACTTTCAAAGATGCTAAACCCCTTTCTGTTTCCTCTTTCACGATGTTTATCCCATCCAATATTTCACACTCCTCCTTAACTACAATCTCTGCATCGTCCCCCTTTTTTTGTGAAGACAGACGCAAAGTCTTAATTAAGAACCATGCCCACATCTTCTGCCTCCACACATAGATTACCTTTTTGTTCTCTAATAGGCCTTGCTCTTTCCTTAGTTATCCTCTTGCTCTTCATGTATTTACAAAACAGCTTTGATTTTACTTGCCAATATTTTTTCATGCCCTCTCTTTGCTTTCCTAATTTCCTTTTTAATTTCACCCCTGCACTTTCTATACTCCTCTAGGCTTTCTGCAGTATTGAGCTCTCTATGTCTGACATACGCTTCCCTTTTTTTGCGTTATCCTACCTTGTATGCTCCTTGTCATTCAAGAGGCTCTAGATTAGGGAGTCCCATCCTTTTGCTTTGTGGGAACATGTTTACTCTGAACCCCTTGAATGCCTCCCACTGCTCTGACACTGATTTACCTTCAAGTAGCTGTTTCCAGTCCACTTTTGCTAAATCACATTTCAGCTTGGTAAAATTGGCCTTTCTCCAATTGAGAACTTTTACTCATGGTCTGTCTTTGTCCTTTTCCATAACTATGCTAAATCTAACTGAATTATGATCACTACCACCAAAATGCTCTCCCACTGATACCCCTTTCCACCTGCCCAGCTTCATTCCCTAAAACGCAGTCCAATGAAGCAATATATCAGCAGAATTGAGAAGGAATGCGAGCTGTGTTTTTGATAAATTTGTAAAAGTGTACGGCATTTTTACATGTTAACTATTGAGGTTCTTTTTGCTTTCTTTTCTCCCGTTTTGGCATTCCCAAACAATGCATTATCTCTGTCTCTCCTAAATAAATTGCAGAAACTCTTAGCATGAAAAAAGTTAAGCTGATCCCACATAACTGCTCAGGGACAGAACACTTAAGTAACTCTTTTGACATTTCTTAGAGGAGCCCCTCACTAACCCAAGATAAAACAGACAGGAAGCCACAAACATCATTGAGAGTCAGGTCTGTAATTTTAAGTACGCATCAACAGTCTCTAACTAAGAGCAAGCAAGCAGATGGAAACACTTACCAGGTATAAATTTGGGAGCAAAAGCACTGGGTTCCATCCATAGATATCAAAAACAGGACAGTCCTTGATCTGAGTAGGAGGAATTTTAATTTAAAATGTTCAGTATGTTTCTTCGAAGATTCCATAAGATATTAAAGTCACATTTTGAAAATGGACCAACCAGTTGAAAGTAAAGAAGTAAAAACAGAAAATGCTGGAGAAGCTCAGCAAGTCAGGCAGCATCTGTGGAGAAAGAAACAGAGGTCTGACGAAAGGTCTTCGACCTGAAATGTTAACTCTGTTACTTTCTCCACAGATGCTGCCTGACTTGTTCAGCTTCGCCAGCATTTTCTGTTTTTATTTCAGATTTCCAGCATCCGCAGTATTTTGCTTTTGAAAGTAAAGAGATGATGGGATACCTCACTGCTTCGAGACTGTCTAGTCAAATGAGCTTGGTTCTTGATAAAATGACACTGTCTAGTGAGGTGTAGCGATGTCACCCTAAACTTAATTTGCTGAGTTCCGCCAGTTCTCAGCTGGGTCACACTTGGTGCTTCCCCTCGGGGAGGAGAACCTGACATTGTCCTCCCGGCAAGTCTGTCTGCTGTCACTCAGGAAGCATTGGAGTGGCATTGGTGACAGTTATTGTAAGAATATTCCAGCTCCTGTCTCGTCCCCATCCTCTTCCCCTAGCACCAGCCCCAAATGAAGGAAGATGTAGCAAGTGGGAAACCCTAATTTAAAATACAGAGGAGCTGCTATCCTTTTTCTCAGACTGCGGGCTTCCTGCAGGTTTCAGAGACACCGTGGTGCTGTCATGGTAATATTGCTTAGAATGTTTTGGGGAGGGGGTAGGGGGATGGAGATGAAGGGACAGTACAATTTTGTTTTATTGCCAGAATGATGAATCTTAGGTGCTTAATACACAAATATCACTGTTTCTAAACCATAATCTATAACTTTACTTATCAAGAGGGTCAATCCTGCCACGGTGCTCTTATCAAAAATAATCTGAATAGACGAGACCAGAAGTGTTTTGCAGAAGTTCTAGGATTCATGAAGAATAAGAGTGCGGTGCTAGTGGGCTGCTTGGCATTAGCTATGTCAAATCAAACCTTAGGTGGTGCTCATTGAAAGTAGTGTAGGTTTGAAGACCGAATGATAGTAGCATTAGGCTATTCTGGGCTGTGATTAAAATGGTATAATTAAAATTGCTTTTAATCTTTTTAAAATCGTACAGTAATTTCCTTATCTTTTCTTGCAGTAATCTATTTACAGATGCACAATACTATCCAAAGAACTAAAAATACAATGCATATGGGGGGGGGGATTGAATGTTAATGCATGAAATATGATTCTGCTGCCTCTTTAAAGTCTTTTATCTGATTGCAGTGTGGAAGAATAATGTGGAAAATTACAATATTAACTATGTCTCTCTTTAAGGAATAACTGTATTGAATTTTAGATTTACTGAAATCGTTTTGCATTATAACACGTGAATAAAATGTTCTTTAAATTCTAATACTGAATCAACATGAAGTATAACAGAGTTGGGGGTGTCTCCAAGGGCCCACTTAATCGTGAAATAAGAGTCCTTCGGACAAACCTGCAGGTCCCAGACTGTAAGACAATTATTTCAAACATGAAACCAAAAAGCATGGAACTTAGAGAACCCCTGTTAGCTGAAATTCTGCATCGTTCTGCTTATTTGTGTTTAAAATAATCACTGTGGTGCATCACTTCAAACCCTGAGGAATATTATAAAGTAACATCAGGAAAATGTACAGGACCACAGGGGATTTCTTCATTTGTAGTATCCTCTGACCAAACTAAAGTGTACTGCAACCTGGCTGTAATTTTTACATTGGCACAAAGGAGGTGAGAAAATCCTACTAATGCACTGCAAGTTTTAATCAACATAGAATTACATAGTGTACAGCACAGAAACAGGCCATGTGGCCCAACTGGTCCATGCCGGTGTTTATGCTCCACACGAGCCTCCTCCCTCCCCTATTCTAATTCTGATGTGGAGATGCCGGTGATGGACTGGGGTTGACAATTGTAAACAATTTTACAACACCAAGTTATAGTCCAGCAATTTTATTTTAAATTCACAAGCTTTCGGAGATTTTCTCCTTCCTCAGGCAAATGTTTCAAGATCTCCTTGAAGCCTACGCATTTATACATATTGAACAATAATAAATGGTGTTTACAGACTGCCCCTGCAACTGCCCGTTGCCAAGGCAATCACCGTGTTCAGACAGAGAGGTGTTACCTGCAGAACCTCCGAATACACATTCAATAAAAAAACAAACAGGGAAAAAAAACAGAGAAAAAAAAAACACAGAGAGAGGCAGAAACATCCGGAAGGCAGAGAGCGAACAAATGTTATCTGTTTTTAATATAATGGGTCATTTGCTGGCTCTCTCTGCCTTCCGGATGTTTCTGCCTCTCTCTGTGTTTTTTTTTTCTCTGTTTTTTTTCCCTGTTTGTTTTTTTATTGAATGTGTATTCGGAGGTTCTGCAGGTAACACCTCTCTGTCTGAACACGGTGATTGCCTTGGCAACGGGCAGTTGCAGGGGCAGTCTGTAAACACCATTTATTATTGTTCAATATGTATAAATGCGTAGGCTTCAAGGAGATCTTGAAACATTTGCCTGAGGAAGGAGAAAATCTCCGAAAGCTTGTGAATTTAAAATAAAATTGCTGGACTATAACTTGGTGTTGTAAAATTGTTTACAATATTCTAATTCTATCAGCATATCCTTCTATTCCTTTCTCCCTCGTGCTTATCTAGCTTCCCCTTAAATGCATCGAGTCCAAGTAGTGATCATTTCTAAACAGTAGGCTGTTCTACCGTCTAGATGTAACAAGTCAGGAAAGGTTTCAAATGGATGCAGAATAGTTCAGATTGTCTGAACCTGCCTGGAGACGAGCAATTGGTGGAGATAAAGGAGCACTTTTGAGAACCAGAAAGCAGCACTGAAAAGGGTTTATTTCGATTGGGTGGGGGGAGGAGAGCACAATTCGAATGCAGTTTGGAAAACCTCTGTTTTCTGATGAGTCGAGAAGGTGACCGAGACGAAGGGGCCTGGAACTGTAATTTATACAAACCTAGATAAGAAATCTGTTGCCAGCAATAACCTCAGCCTTGTAAATGCCAGTCTGGGTAAAGTGAATTCCACAGATCCTGCTGGTTTACTTCTGGAACTGTGCACAACCCATAAACACGTAAACTCAAATAAAAGTCAGTCTGATCCAAAAGTAGGATTTTAATCAACTGAATTATTCTCCTTTCACTCCTATTATATTGGTCCCCTGATCCAGATACAAAACTTAAATATATGGTTGAAATAGAACCTGTTCCCCAATTAAGTATTGAAAAATAATCTTGCACCCCCCCCTCCCCACCAAATTGCTTTCCTCCTTTCCCAAAGCAGATGACTCACGTCCTTAGCCTGCAGACACTGAGACCAATTCTGGTGCCCTCACAGCTGAGTTCAGCTAACCCCACACAGACCAGGGATTGAACCTAGGACCTCCCTGCATGGCTCAGTTGCATACTATTAATTCAGACACTGAGTCAATGTGGGAATTATTTGTGGTTTTACTGCTTGGGTCAATTTCTTGTAAGCTGGTTTTATTTTTTTAGATTTTTTTTAATCTATTCATTTTTGAGATTTGGGTGCCGCTGGCAAGGCCGACATTTATTGCCCATCCCTAGTTGCCCTGTTTGTTGCAACTAAGTGGCTTGCTACACTAGTTCAGTGGGCAGTTAAGAGTCAAGCACACTGGTGTGGGACTGGAGTCCCATATCGGTTAGACCGGGTACGGACAGCAGGCTTCATTCCCTAAAGGACAATAGTGAACCAGTTGGGTTTTTACAACAATTTTTTTTAAAAACTGAATTGAAGTTCTCAAATTGCCAAAGTGGGATTTGAACTCGCAGTTAAAACCACTGCACCATCGTAGCTGCAATGCTCGTGCTTGTTTCATTCATGTTACAGGAGATTGGTGTCTTTGAGCCAGCTCCCATGAAAAACTGGGTCCACATTTCTGCTGGGATAAGGGAGGTAGAAGTGATCGTGTAATTGACAGGAGCCAGCTCACGGTCAGCGGGCTCCTGGAATCCAATGTAAACAAGCAAATGTAGAATGCCAGCGTTTTGGGCAATTAAACCTTTTAAATATGGTCTTCTGTGCCCTGAATAACTAGATTGAGGTACAGTTGAATCCATGTACCCATACGTTCTGGTACGTAGTTTAACTGCAAACCTAGGTTTGTAATTTTTACAGTGCTGCAGTCAGTATAAAGAACTTCACAGTTTGTATCACCCTAAGGATATGTATATTCATGCCAATTTCAAAATGAATGTAAATAGTTAGCAAGTCTTAGCTTTTCTTCTTTTGTAATTAATTGCATAGTTGTCTGATTATAAGCAAGTTTTATGCCCATAAGCTGTCTGATTTATAGGTTATTTCTATGTCTGTACTGACTTACTGCATATAACAGGGTTCAACTCTTGTTACAGATTCATCTTTTTTAAAGAAAAATTTATAAGCAGTTTATGAAAATCCTAATCCAGGCATAATATTTCTTGCCAAACGAGTCGTGTGTTTATCAGGATTCAAACTATTAAAAAATTCAAGCTGTGTTGAGTAGTGACTGACTGCAAGGGTCAGGTCTCGCATTAACACTACAAGAGGTGGGGACTACATGCTGTGAGTCAGAATGTAAACATTAGGATAAGGATGTAATTATAGCTGGAGTTTCACTGGATATTTCTGATGGTGGTTTGAGGTTTAAAGCCAGTGTTTATCTTGCTTGTAGCAGGTGCTGCTCCTTCCTTCATCTTTACAAGAGGTCAGCAAGCTAGTCATTTGCTGCCAGAATGTTCCTGACAACTGTTTTCGATTATACCCTGCTGCCAGAAATAATAAAGCAGCAAAACTGATAGAATTTCTTGAAGTAATTCTTGACACAATAGCAGCAGATCACAAAATACAGCAGACACTAGGGCCTTGAAACACTTGGGGGTGCACTGCACTGACACAAGTGCGGTAGATCAGGACCCCTGCTTGCTCTGGCACTAGGCCAGCGACCCCATCCTAAATCCTGGGGATGGGGTCATTTGCATAGCTGGGTTAGGAAACTGGCACCAGCAAGGGTGCATCAGTAGCGCCCACCCTGATCTGGCCTTGTAAGGTAGTGTGGCCCACAGCCTGACATTCCACAGAGACGCAACAGGGCCAAATAAAACTTAGGAACATAGGAACGGTGGCTGGAGTCATACCTAGCACAAAGGAAGATGGTAGTGGTTGTTGGAGGCCAATCATCTCAACCCCAGGACATTGCTGCAGGAGTTCCTCAGGGCAGTGTCCTAGGCCCAACCATCTTCAGCTGCTTCATCAATGACCTTCCCTCCATCATAAGGTCAGAAATGGGGATGTTCGCTGATGATTGCACAGTGTTCAGTTCCATTCGCAACCCCTCAGATAATGAAGCAGTCCGAACCCGCATGCAGCAAGACCTGGACAACGTACAGGCTTGGGCTCATAAGTGGCAAGTAACATTCGCGCCAGACAAGTGCCAGGCAATGACCATCTCCAACAAGAGAGAGTCTAACCACTTCCCCCTGACATTCAACGGCATTACCATCGCCGAATTCCCCACCATCAACATCCTGGGGGTCACCATTGACCAGAAACTTAACTGGATCAGCCATATAAATACTGTGGCTACAAGAGCAGGTCAGAGGCTGGGTATTCTGCGGCGAGTGACTCACCCCCTGACTCCCCATAGCCTTTCCACCATCTACAAGGCACAAGTCAGGAGTGTGATGGAATACTCTCCACTTGCCTGGATGAGTGCAGCTCCAACAACACTCAAGAAGCTTGACACCATCCAGGACAAAGCAGCCCGCTTGATTGGCACCCCATCCACCACCCTAAACATTCACTCCCTTCACCACCGGCGCACAGTGGCTGCAGTGTGCACCATCCACAGGATGCACTGCAGCAACTCGCCAAGGCTTCTTCGACAGCACCTCTCAAACCCGCGACCTCTACCACTTAGAAGGACAAAAGCAGCAGGCACATGGGAACAACACCACCTGCATGTTCCCCTCCAAGTCACACACCATCCCGACTTGGAAATATATCGCCATTCCTTCATCGTCGCTGGGTCAAAATCCTGGAACTCCCTTCCTAATAGCACTGTGGGAGAACCTTCACCACACGGACTGCAGCGGTTCAAGAAGGCGGCTCACCACCACCTTCTCAAGGGCAATTAGGGATGGGCAATAAATGCTGGCCTCGCCAGCGACGCCCACATCCCACGAACGAATAAAGAAAAACAGGAGTAGGCCATTTTGCCCCTCAAGCCCGCTCCGCCATTCCTTGAGATCATGGCCGATCTGTGACCTAACTCCATATACCCGCCTTAGCCCCATATCCCTTAATACCTTTGGTTAACAAAAATCTATCAATCTCAGATTTAAAATGAACAACTGAGCTAGCATCAACTGCTGTTTGCGGAAGAGAGTTCCAAACTTCTACCACCCTTTGCGTGTAGAAGTGTTTCCTAACTTCACTCCTGAAAGTCCTGGTTCTAATTTTTAGGTTATGTCCCCTAGTCCTAGACTCCCCAACCAGCAGAAATAGTTTCTCTCTATCTACCCTATCAGTTCCCCTTAATATCTTGAAAACTTTGTTCAAATCACCCCTTAATCTTCCAAATTCCAAAAAATACAACCCTCGTTTGTGTAATCTCTCCTCGTAATTTAACCCTTGGAGTCCAGGTATCATTCGAATAAATCTATGCTGCACTCCCTCCAAGGCCAATATATCCTTCCTAAGGTGCGGTGCCCAGAACTGAACACAGTACTCCAGGTATGGTCTAACCAGGGCTTTGTATATCTTTAGCATAACCTCTACCTTTTTGTAGTTTGCAGTGTCAAAAGGAACCATCCTGCCTCCTAGGTAAGGTTTGGGGTTTTTCAGAAGGCCTTAAAGCATGAGTTCCGCTGAGGTCCTTTAAGGGTATAATGGACGGGAATCCATGGGTAGTCTGGGAACTCTCCCCGACATGCCCCCTTGAACAGGGGCATTGGTGGAAGATCCGTTTATGGATAGCCCCCCCCACCAGAAAATTGTTGCTTTGGAAAAATGGGGCAAAATCTTGGCAGATCTAGGTTCTGGCCCAAGTTCTGACTGCAGACGGCTGATCCGCGCCCTCTCTGCTCTTGACCATGGCTGGAATTTCGTGGTCTGGGTGTCTGTGGACCTCTTGATTTTTTTGAGCACTGAGGTATTAAACCTCACTGTACGCTCTTCGAAATGTTCCAGATAATGGCGGTACATCGACAGCCCGTTTTGCACCCTAACCGATTTCCTTTTCCATTGGTTCCCACCTCTTTCTCAGGCCCTGAAATTACACCATGGGATACGTGGACAAATGCTTATTATGTTCATCTGAAATTTTTCTCTCTGCTATTTTAGTGGTGGCATTAATCCATTTATTTTAAACGGGTCAATTTTGTGGCTAACATAGGAGAGAGAGGCAATTTAGAAATGTGGTGTGTTCATCTTCTGGTATCCCATGGCGTGATTCCCGGGCCTGTCTCGTCAATTCCCTTATAATCCTTGTCATCCAATGGGACGACTGGGACAACATAGTGTTGTTCTTAAGTTCCACCCAAAAACAATTTGATCCAAACTGAATATTTCACAATTTGGAAGTTGGACTCTACCTGGGCCTCCACTGTGCAGCCTCAGGTGCTTTGATTTTTCTTGTAAAAAGTTGGTGCTGAACAAAACCCAAAGTTGCACTCCAGCTGTTGAGTCGAGGAAGGTTTCTGAATCCAAATTCTAGGCTTGGGTTTGGAATTTTTGGAAAGCGGAGCACCTGGAGGTAGGGAGGTGGTAGAAACATAAAGGGTGGAGGTTATTTATTATTTGTTAAGAAAAGTGGATGTTTTCAGAATGGTGGTTGTGATTAAAGCATATTCCTCTGGGTGCAGCAGGTTGTAACATGTAAATGGGAATTGCTATCATTTATACACTTGTGTGAATGAAAATCATCAGCCTCAATGTTTGTGTTAGGTGATGATCTGTAGCTTTTATAATTAACTATGGTTGGATTAAAGCTGTGTTGGCCAATAATTGGAAAATGTAATAGCTGTTCACTTTTTAAATACACTTACCAAGTGTACATTTACTTGTGCCTCATTGTTCCTTCCCACATGGTTCCTGAAGCTGTTATGGTAGTACTTTATTTTATGGTGGTAGGGGAGGTCAGAAAGATTTTTTTTTAAGAGGTTGGAATTCTCTACTACAAACCATTGTTGAAGCAGAATTCTTTTATGAGGGTATTAGTTGCTTGAGAAAGAGGAATATTATATGGTATTTCTGATGAGCATGCTGGGGAGCAGAACTGGACTCATGTAGAGAAAGACACCAGTACAGATTTGACAGACCAAATGGTTCTATGCTGTAACATTCTGTGATTCTACTTGTATTTTTTTTAACTTGCTGTTTTGGGGAAAGTTAATCTATTATCAGTCATGTAACTGAGTCACTGATATACCATAATTTTACGCTAATTCTGCTTTGGGTTTTGGCTATAGGAACTAGAGAAAGACGGTTTGGAAAATAATCTTGCAGATTATATCGGGCACATTTTGGAAGAAAGTCAGAATAGAGAGATCCTGAGCGAACGAGATGACATTTGACTTAAAAAAAAATGCAGCAAATACAAAAGTTTAAGGAAGTGTTTGTTGCACATTCCATTTACTACTTGAACATCCATAGTAGTGCTGACTGAAGCTGTGCAAACAAGGAGGAGGATTTAATTGAATTGTCCTTGTAAACTAATTCCTAGCACTTTATGGTGAAAAATTAACACCATGATATTTGTACTGTATCGATATAAAGTTGTGTATGTTTATTTCTTAGCATAGATTCAGATAAAAAGATGTGGCAGACTAACCTTTTAAGACGTCAACAAGTTAAACATCATCAAAACTGGCTTTCATAATTGAAATGGTGTGCAAGGGTTCATCAACCCTGAATCCAACTGTACCAGTCCAGGAAATTCAGGATAGAAGGAAGTATTTGAGGAATGTGTGAAGAATCTAAAATAATCTAAGTTTGGGGATTTTGATGGGCTTATATTGGTTTTAAAATGTTGGGAACATGAGTTTTTTAAAATGGAACTTGGAAGTTAATCAATTTTTCAATTCCCCATTCATTTCCAAGAGGAAACAGTGATTTGAGCAAGGTAGGTTCTATTCTTATGTTTAAAGGGTTGGGTAAAGAAAGAAAGACTTCCATTTATATGGATTCTAAGCTGAGGTTGATTCCCTCACCCCTAACTGCAGAGTGTTCCTACTAAATTGCTAAACTGATTCATTTTCCCAAATGCACTTTTTATGTTTATTTTACATCTAATACTCTAAAGTAAACCTCCGTCCTGGGAATGTGATGTGTGCCATTTAAAAATTAACTTAATTCCACACTTTGTGGAGCTATTTGGAAGTCACTTCTTAGTGAGCAAATAAATGTGTGTCCTGTTTTGAGGTGGAGATGCCGGTGATGGACTGGGGTTGACAATTGTAAACAATTTTACAACACCAAGTTATAGTCCAGCAATTTTATTTTAAATTCACAAGCTTTCGGAGATTTTCTCCTTCCTCAGGCAAATGTTTCAAGAGCTCCTTGAAGCCTACGCATTTATACATATAGAACAATACATGGTGTTTACAGACTGCCCCTGCAACTGCCCGTTGCCAAGGCAATCACCGTGTTCAGACAGAGAGGTGTCACCTGCAGAACCCCCGAATACACATTCAACAAAAAAAACAAACAGGGAAAAAAAACAGAGAAAAAAAAACACAGAGAGAGGCAGAAACATCCGGAAGGCAGAGAGAGCCAGCAAATGACCCATTATATTAAAAACAGATAACATTTGTTCGCTGGTGGGGTAACGTGTAGCGTGACATGAACCCAAGATCCCGGTTGAGGCCGTCCTCATGGGTGCGGAACTTGGCTATCAATTTCTGCTCGACGATTTTGCGTTGTCGTGTGTCTCGAAGGCCGCCTTGGAGTACGCTTACCCGAAGGTCGGTGGATGAATGTCCATGACTGCTGAAGTGTTCCCCGACTGGGAGGGAACCCTCCTGTTTGGCGATTGTTGCGCGGTGTCCGTTCATCCGTTGTCGCAGCGTCTGCATGGTCTCGCCAATGTACCATGCTCTGGGGCATCCTTTCCTGCAACGTATGAGGTAGACAACGTTGGCCGAGTCACAGGAGTATGAACCATGCACCTGGTGGGTGGTGTCCTCTCGTGTGATACCACCATCACACGAGAGGACACCACCCACCAGGTGCATGGTTCATACTCCTGTGACTCGGCCAACGTTGTCTACCTCATACGTTGCAGGAAAGGATGCCCCAGAGCATGGTACATTGGCGAGACCATGCAGACGCTGCGACAACGGATGAACGGACACCGCGCAACAATCGCCAAACAGGAGGGTTCCCTCCCAGTCGGGGAACACTTCAGCAGTCATGGACATTCATCCACCGACCTTCGGGTAAGCGTACTCCAAGGCGGCCTTCGAGACACACGACAACGCAAAATCGTCGAGCAGAAATTGATAGCCAAGTTCCGCACCCATGAGGACGGCCTCAACCGGGATCTTGGGTTCATGTCACGCTACACGTTACCCCACCAGCGAACAAATGTTATCTGTTTTTAATATAATGGGTCATTTGCTGGCTCTCTCTGCCTTCCGGATGTTTCTGCCTCTCTCTGTGTTTTTTTTTCTCTGTTTTTTTTCCCTGTTTGTTTTTTTTGTTGAATGTGTATTCGGGGGTTCTGCAGGTGACACCTCTCTGTCTGAACACGGTGATTGCCTTGGCAACGGGCAGTTGCAGGGGCAGTCTGTAAACACCATGTATTGTTCTATATGTATAAATGCGTAGGCTTCAAGGAGCTCTTGAAACATTTACCTGAGGAAGGAGAAAATCTCCGAAAGCTTGTGAATTTAAAATAAAATTGCTGGACTATAACTTGGTGTTGTAAAATTGTTTACAACTGTTTTGAGGAAGGAAGGAAAGAAAGCACTTGCATTTATAAAGTTCCTTTCATGTCCTCAGGATATCCCAAAGCATTTCAGAGCCACTGAAGTACTTTTGAAGTGTAGTCACTTGGTTTTTTTTTCATTCTCGGGATGTGGGCATCGTTGGCAAGACCAGCATTTATTGCCCATCCCTAGGTGCCCTTGTACAATTGAGTGGCTTGCTAGGGCAGTTAAGAGTCAAAGTCCACGCTGGTGTTGGACTAGAGTCGCTTATAGGCCAGACTGGGGTAAACAAGTTTGCTTCACTAAAGGACATTAGTGAAACCGTTGGGTTTTTACGACAATCTGACTGCTTCATGGTCACTTTTACTGATCCCAGCTTTTAAACTGAATTCAAATTCTCAAACTACAATGGTGGGATTTGAACTCACATTCTCTGGATTATTTATACATATAATTGTTTTGCTGATGAATCTGTATGTTGGCTCCTGTTGCTACGATAAATGGAGGGTTCATGTTGGCAACTAGAGCTGGGTTAATTGTTGCCTGTCCAAGCCTTGGGGAACTGGTATACTGAGGGAGCATCCTATACAACAACCTGGATTGCATTGTGCGTTTAATGTAGAAACCATCAAAAGGAGCTTTACAGGGGGAGAAAAAATGGATAAAGGAATGGAGGCAAGCCATGTTGGGAGCTTGGTCAAAAAGATGGGTTTTGAGGATGTTTTTGGAGGAGAGAGAAGTGGAGAGACAGGGATTTAGGGAAAGAGTTCCAGACAGTGGGGGTGAAATTGGTCTTGAACGTAGCGCAAAACGGGCTTAGTGAATTGGCCGCCTGTTTACTCCCTGTCCGATCTATTGATGTCAGTGGAAAAGAAAATCAGGCAGGGCGTAAAATGTGCCACCGATTCAGTATCGCCCACTTTGCACCACTGCCCAATGCCAATATCATCCCCAACAAGTGTCCTTGTTGCCAGATAAAGGAGGTGAATTGACCAGGATTCCCACTATTTAGCAGACCCAGCTGAAAATGCGGGAGCGTAGATTGTAGGTAGAGCCGGATTAGGCTTGGCTGTGATGGTCACGGTCGAATGCACTACTGGCCCTCACTGTTCAGGCTCACACATGGCTGATTATTTGAGCTGCTGCCTATGGAAGTGCACCCAGCAGGAGCTGCCATCTTCAAATTGGAGCAACAGTCAAAACCCTTCTGTCCCATCTGGTAATTTTGAATAAAGGCTAAAATATCAATTAGTGTTGGTCCCTTTGAAAGAGGATATCAATGACATAATTTAGGGGAATATTTATATATTTAATAGTGTGGTGAGACTCTTAAAACTTTTGAATTAGAAAAAAAAAGTTACTGTTTGCTGTGAAAATGACTCTATGCAGAGCTGATTGTGACATAAGAATTATTACTTGATTCTTGATGTGGGTACAATTTGTCAGTCACAGTATTATAAAACTATCTTCAAGTGAGACAAAGTTTTCAGACATAAATGTATTAAATATATCTCTGATATATAAACCTTTATGGCTTCAAGACTTTCTTAGTAAATGGAAAATACTGGCAATACTCAATGGTTCTTCTGTGGAAGTGAAAGGTGTTCATTGGGGTTTCTGTGGCTGTCTGAAAGAGGTGTCTGAAAGAACATCCCTGGATTAAGAAGTTTGTTTAGTCAAACTAATGTCCACTGATCTTTAAAGTCAAAGGATTCATTCATATATATTTTCTTCTTCTCAAACAGGTGATTAGATCCTTTCAATAATTTAGAGTTCATCATAAAAGTTAAATATCAGCCAAGGAGACGCTTGCCTTGGAGTGGTGGTTTATCTGAGGCCTAATAGTGTCATTTGGATAATACACAGTTCACAGCCAAGAAAGATTACTGTGTTTGATTTAGGCAGGTTGTAAAATCATCAGCAATGACTGTTTGTAATAAATGCAAAGCTTGTTGGATGATTGCTGTGGGCTGAAATATGGGCCAGGTAGATCCTACATGCCATCCTCCTCTACAGCTCTGTCAACACTGGGGCTTCTTAGCTTTCATCTCCTGTTGACAGGAGACAGATGGCGGCTGCTTGTCTGGTTTGAATTACTTACAGCCGTTGGCGGAAGGTTTGGGCTCCCTGAGCTGTGGGGTTGTTCTAAGGTCCCCTACATGGGAGTAATTGTTTTTCTAAATAATAAGTGTGTGTGTGTGTGTGTGTGTGTGTGTGTGTACACAATCTCTGGTGTATTGCACTTGTAATGTGTCGCACATCAAAGCAATAAAACATTGAAATACAAAGTGTATATTTTAGTTGCCAGATGAAGATGTACAGGTGTATATTAATAAAGCCATAGGAGTTCACAGCACAGAAGGAGGCCAGTCGACCCATTGCGATTGCACTGGCTGTTTGCTACAGCAATCCAAAATTAATCCCACTGTCCTGCTTCAAAGGTTTATCCAATTTTTCTTTAAGACAAACAATGGTTTCTGCCTCATTCAATCACCGTGGCAAAGCAAATCCATGCTCCAGTCACCCTCTATGTAAAGAACTTTCTCCTCCTCACTCTCTGTGATGACTCCTCATTACCAAATACCCAACAAGAGGAAATGGTCTTTCCCTATTCACTCTATCAAAACTCCTCCTCATTTAAAAAAAAAACCTCTATTAAACCTCTTCTTAGCCTTTTGTGCACAAACTTTATAAAATTATATTTTACAAAATATTTTGGCAAATGTGGTTTTCAACAAAATTGAGCAATTCTAAATTAAATCAGTTGATCATTAAATTGCAATGTTAAAAAGATCAATATAACATGTAATACTGAACTGGAACCTACCTGCTATTCATTTATAAGAGTCTATTGATGATACACACCCTGTGAGCTTCCTACTTACAAATAATTTTAGATTCAAGAAGTTCAAATGGAGTTATAAGATGGAGTTATCTTTTTCTTCTAGCTCCTCAGGTTGTCCTCGCCCCCTCCTTACTCCATATTTGCGTCATTCTTATTGGTTGAGAGACAGGGAAGCTCCTCTAAGCTGAGCAATTTTCCTCATACTAGATGATTTATGCCTCTAGGACTGAACTGAAGCATTTTATCAGGCCCGAGAGAGCAACACATGTGATCCATTAAACCATTTCTAGTAGATGATGACCCCTGTTGTCACTCAAACCTCAGTTTACGGTGGTTTAGCTTGGAAGCCCATTACCTCATTCCTAATCAATATATTGCTGTGCAAGATTGTGCAAACACATTTACCAGCAATAGTTTTAGCTCCTGCAAATAGCTGGTATCGACATGATGGCCTGAATGACCTCCTTCTGTGCGGTAAACTTCTATAGCCCAATGGTATGGGAGCCCCAGCTTGCTTTCCTGATTTGGCCCAATGTTTGACAGTTCCTGTCCCCTCCAAAATACCATGCACAAAACTTTATCATAACTAATAATGAGCCCCTGAGAAGATCACTTGACTTCACAGTACAGTATTTACAGTAAATACTGACCTTGGGGAGCTCCATTTCACTTACCATATAAACTATGAACTAAATAACACTCCCTTTATAGTAAAATTACTCTGCAACCTGCTTGAAATGAAAAATTGAGCATTGATCTTGTGTGGATCAGCCAGGTTGTGGAATGCACATTTTAGAAATCAATGAAAACCAATGGCCTCGATATTAACCCCCCCATCCCATGACGGGTGGGGGGGGGGGGGGTTAAAAAATGTTAAATCAGGGAACACCATCGAGAGGCGGGACACTTCATTAACATATTTAAATCAGGCTCACATAATGCAATTGGGAGCCTGATTTAAATTTAACAGTTGCCGGCTGGGTTTCCGCAGTGAAATGGAGGCGGGAGCTGCTGGCTCAAGACGGTAAGTGCCTATTACAGCACTCCTTGTGGGCCAGGAGAAGCAGGAGTGCTCCCCCCAGCCCCTCACGGAAGCCTTTAGTCTCCCCTCTGCCGATGATGGGATAGAGAGCCACATTTCCAAGTTTGCCGATGTAGATGGAAGCATAAAATGAGAGATATTAATAGATTAAGTGAATGGGCAAAACTGTGGCAAATGGATTTCAACGTAGGCAAGTGTGAGATCATCCTCTTTGGACCTAAAAAGGATAGATCAGAGTACTTTCTAAATGGTGAAAAGCTTGAAACAGTGGAGGACCAAAGAGACTTAGGGGTCCATGTACGTAGATCATTAAAATGTCATGGACAGGTACAGAAAGTAATCAAAAAGGCTAATAGAATGCTAGCCTTTATATTTAGAGGACTAGGATACCAGGGGGTAGGAGCTATGCTACAGTTATACAAAGACCTGGTTAGACCACACCTGGAGTACTGTGTTCAGTTCTGGACACCACACCTTGGGAAGGATACATTGGCCTTGGACGGGGTGCAGTGTAGATTTACTAGAATGATGCCTAGACAGCAAGGGTTAAATTGTGATGCGAGTTTACACAAATTAGGGTTGTAGTCCCTGGAATTTGGAAGATTAAGGGGTGATTTGATCAAAGTTCTCAAGATATTAAGGGGAACTGATAGGGTAGAGAGAGAGAAACTATTTCCGCTGGTTGGGGAGTCTAGGACTAGGGGACATAGCCTAAAAATTAGAACCAGGACTTTCAGGAGTGAAGTTAGGAAACATTTCTACACGCAAAGGGTGGTAGAAGTTTGGAACTCTCTTCCACAAACGGCAGTTGATGTTAGCTCAATTCTTAATTTTAAATCTGATATTGATAGATTTTTGTTAATCAAAGGTATTAAGGGATATGGGGCTAAGGTGGGTATATGGAGTTAGGTCACAGATCAGCTATCATCTCGTAGAATGGTGGAACAGGCTTGTGGGGCTAAATGGCCTACTCCTGTTCCTATGTTCCTATCGATAGTCTGGTATTTGTCAAGATACCCACACAGTGCAACAGCTTTTGAACTCATGATGTGGATAATTAGCTAATTCAATGTATTACATTGATTCTTCAACAAACACTTTGCAACAGAGAAATCTTGTTTGGATTTACACTACGTTTAATTTCCATTGCCACTTCCTATAATGTTGTCAGTGTTGAACGAAAGATTCTTTTTAATTTGCCAACAGGCCACATTAGTACTGTACTTTTATGACCAGTCTGAGTGAGTAACTGCTTCGTCTATTAAACCTGGGAACCTTCTAGGTTTGTATGGCGTGATCCATTGTTTGTGCTGAGTTAATGTTCTGGTGGCATGACTGTCATAATTCTTTACCCGAGGGATGGTGCTTTAAAATATGATCGAATTTCATACTGAGTTTGAAAGTGAAGTAGTTAAATTCAAAACTAAGGTCTTAAATTTAAACACAGCCAATTATGTAGGTTTGAGGGGTGAGTTGGCTAAGGTAGATTGGGAAATTAGATTAAAAGATATGATGGCAGATAAGCAATGGCGAACATTTTACGGAAATAATTCCTTTGAGGAATAAAAACTCCACGGGAAAAGTGATCAAACCATGGCTAACTAGAGAGGTTAAGGATAGTATTAGATTAAAAGAAGAGGCTTACAATGTTGCCAAAAAGAGTAATAAGCCTGAGGATTGGGAGGGCTTTATAAATTAGCAAAGAATGACCAAGAAATTGATAAAGAGGGAGAAAATTGAATATGAGAGTAAACTAGCAAGAAATATAAAAACGGAATGTAAAAGCTTCTACCAGTATGTAAAAGGGAAGAGAGTAGTGAAAGTAAACTTGGGTCCCTTGGAGACGGAGCTAGGAGAAATTATAATGGGGAATAAGGAAATGGCAAAGACGTTAAACAATTTTTTTGTATCTGTCTTCACAGTAGAAAATACAAAAATCATTCAAGAAATAGTGGGGAACCAAGAGTCTAATAAGAGTGAGGAACTTAAAGTAATTAATATTAGTAAAGAAAAAGTACTGGAGAAACTAATGGGACTAAAAGCTGACAAATCCCCTGGACCTGATGGCCTACATCTTAGGGTTTTAAAAGAGGTGGCTGCAGAGATAGTGGATGCATTGGTTTTGATCTTTCAGAATTCCCTAGATTCTAGAACGGTCCCAGTGAATTAGAAGGTAGCAAATGTAACCCCACTATTCAAGAAAAGAGGGAAAGAGAAAACAGGGAACAGTTAGCCTGACATCAGTAGTAGGGAAAATGCTAGAATCTATTATTAAGGGCATACTAACAGGGAACTTAGAAAATCATAATATGATTAGGCAGAGTCAACATGGTTTTATGAAAGGGAAATCGTGTTTGACAGATTTATTAGAGTTTTTTGAGGGTGTAACTAGCAGGGTAGATGAGGGGGAACCAGTAGATGTAGTATATTTGGATTTTCAAAAGGCATTGGATAAGGTGCCACACAAGAGGCTGTTACACAAGATTAGGGCTCATGGGATTAGCATGGAATAAGGATTGGTTAATGGACAGAAAACAGAGTAGGAATAAACGGGTCATTTTCGGGTTAGCAGGTTGTAACTATTGGGATCAGTGCTTGGGCTAACTTAAATGAGGGACTGAGTGGATGCAGTAATATCTGTTCATTTTGGAACCTACATCCAGGGAAAGCAGTGAACATCAAGCAACATCTGTGCAGTGAGAACAGTCTCCAGCAAAGTTGTAGGTTGTAGAGTTGGAGCCTTTGGAACCTGTACGATGTGACTCTGCATCTAAGGTATTTACTCTGTTTGGGTAGTCAACATTAGGCCCTGTAGATTTTGTTAGATGGCATCAGGGTTAGGAGCAAAACTAGGTGGGAAGGTGAGGAGGAAGCAAAGAGGCTGCCAAGGGATATAGACAGATTAAGTGAGTGGGTGAGAAGGTGGCAGATGGAGTATATTGTGGGGAACCATGAAATTATCCACTTTGGTAGGGCGCATAGAAAAGCAGAATTTTTTTTTTAAAGTTGAGAGACTAAGAAATGTTGGTATTTAGAGAGGGATTTGGGTGTCCTTGTACACGAATCACAGAAAGTTAACATTCGGTACAGCAAGCAATTAGGAAAGCAAATGGTATATTAGCCTTTATTACAAGGGAGTTGGAGTATAAGAGTAAGGAGGTCTTGCTGCAATTATATAGGGCTCTGGTGCGACCACACACTGTATACAGGTCTCCTTACCTAAGGAAGGATATACTTGCCTTAGAGGGGGTGCAAAGAAGGTTCACTGGATTGATTCCTGGGATGAGAGGGTTGTCCTATGAAGAGAGATTGAGTAGAATATGCCTATATTCTCTGGAGTTTAGATGAATGAGAGGTGATCTCATTGAAATGTATAAAATTCTTCGAGGTTTTGACAGGGTGGATGCTGAGAGGATGCTGAGAGGTTGTTTCCCCTGGCTGGAGAGTCTAGAACTAGGGGTCATAGCCTCAGGATAAAGGGTGAGGAAAAATTTCTTCACTCAGAGGGTTGTGAATCTCTACCCCAGAGGGCTGTGGATGCTCAGTCGTTGAGTATATTCAAGGGTGAGATCGATAGATTTTTGGGCACTAAGGGAATCAAGGGATATGGGGATAGGGTGGGAAAGTGGAGTTGAGGTAGAGTTTCAGCCATGATCTTATTGAATGGTGGAACAGGCTCGAGAGGCCATATGGCCTACTCCTACTCCTATTTCTTATATTCTTATGATCTTAAAACTGGTCTTCCACGATCTTAATTCCTCTGGCACCTCTGGTTTATATTGTTAAACGATGTGATCATGCAAACTGTGCTTGAAATAATAATTGAATCAGTGGCTGTTTCATTTATCGGATTTCATTAATTTCACTATGCAGTGTGCCTAATTTTCAAAAGGATTGATTCACAGTGGAGCTGACTCTAGCTCTTGATGTGTAATAATTCATTTGGATGAAATGGCTAATTATTTTTTGCTGCGGTAAAGTCATTTGGAATGTGACAGCATTAATTTTTTTTACAAAATGAGAATATAAGGAGGGTAAAGGGACCTTTTATTCACTGCATTAGTTTCCAATGTGTGACATTCTTTGGCACCTAATTCTCATCTAGTCCCAGGCACTCCATATGGTTTTGTTGTAATGTCTTTGGTGTTCATCCTAACTTTTTATTCTTAAGAGTCAAATGTTTCAAATGAGCCTGGTATTATTAACGGAACTAACCAAATCAATTGAATCTGGAATCAAAGACAAGCCTCAATCTACCTCTCCTGCTTGAGCCAATAAGAATCAGAAAATCCTAGAATTTTACAGCACAGGCAGCCATTTGGCCAGTTGCACCTGTGCTGATTCTCTGAAAAAGCTGTCCACTCAGTCCCATTCCCCATCCCTTTCCCCATACCCTTATCAATATTATTCAAATGTTTATCCATTTGCCTTTTCAAAGCTATTTTGCACTCTGCATTCACCACTGCGTCTGGTATGTAATGCAGTACCTAATGATCCTGCATTTAAAAGAAAAATCTCTTAACCTCTCCCTTTGTTCTTTCGATTATGATCTTAAATTTATGCCCTCTGGTTACCAACTCATGGATCAGTTGAAGTAGTTTTTTCCCAAATGTTCTTATTAAAACCCTTCATGATTTTGTAGACCACCTCGTAACCTTTGTTCCAATGAAAAGACTATCTATGTGACCATGTACTACCAGTCCCCATGCTCCTAACCCTGATGCCATCGAACAAAATCTACAGGGCCTAATGTTGACGACCCAAACAGAGTAAATACCTTAGATGCAGAGTCACATCGTACAGGTTCCAAAGGCTCCAACTCTACAACCTACAACTTTGCTAAAGACTGTTCTCATTATACAGATGTTGCTTGATGCTCACTGCTTTCCCTGGATGTAGGTTCCAAAATGAACAGATATCACTGCATCCCTTGTTAGCGATTTAAAGCCCTAGTTCATGCCTAGGTAATTCATAGCCCTAGTTCCTAAGGCAGATACATTGGACCTCAGATAATGCTGTGCATTTCTGGATAGGTGATTCTACATCTAAATGACTCCAACCCCCTCCCTGTTTAGAGGATCCGAGGTTCAGGTGGTATTCAATGGATGATTCAGACCCCAGGCAACTGAACGCTTCCCTGGTCAGATGTTTTATGAATCAAGGCCCTGATGATTCCTACTTTGGCCACACAGATATCCTGCAGGACTAACCTAGAAGGTCAGTACCCTCACTCCCTATTAATTTTTTTCCCCCCTGGTTATACGGTAGCAACTTCATTGTCTTACTACTACACTCTCAAAAAATAAAAATCTATTATGATCTTACTTGTTAGTTTTACTAATTAACACAGCAAAATTTCACATTAGGCCCAAGCTTTTTAACCAAATCTGGATCTATTTTATACTTGCCTCTGGTGCCACAAAATGCATTTGTAGAGTCCTAAAGAACACTGCTTTCTTGAAGTACTACTTTGGAAAGGACCATGCTACAGAGACTAATGGGGAGTGTACAGTTTGTTATATAATTGCACCTGTTGCTACTTTTCTAGTGCAGTATTTTGCCATTTCCTCCTACCAAAGTATTCTGTGCCATGCAGCCTATGCCACTGTGAGGACAGACAACTTCCAGGGTTGTTCCTAGTGCCATCCTGTAACCAGCTGCACGAAAATGTCTAGGAGTGTTCCGAGTTCATCCCCCTGCCCGTGGGAAAGGCCTGTTTGTGTTTCTGTGATTTTAACAATGGCGTAGCTAAGATTGGTCGTTTTTCAAATGGGGAATGACGGGCACTAAGACTCCATGACACTATTGCACATCCTGAAAGTTGTGTCCTTTTTTTGGTTTATGATATTATTTTCTCCTGACTAATTATTGTAATCCCTTCCTACAATGCCATCTCTGGGAGCCGATCAAGTAGAGCTGTGGTTAGGGGCGTGCAATAGAAAGGCTTTAGTGGTTTCTGTATTAGTGTGAGAGCTGTAAACAATGTGTGTGGTGTCAGAGGTCATATATATCAGAATGTGCTAATCAGGGGACTGCTGTTGGTCATTAATTTAGCTCTGGTGTTCCTATTAGGTAGATAAATTGTAATTGCAACTTAAATTACACATGGTTACATTCTGCTCCTAAATTGTTTAATTTTACTTTAATATCACAGTACAATTAAAATCATACTTGTTAATATTACACTACTAAAGTATGTATAGCCAATTACTGTTATTTGACCCCTTTTCTGGTTGTTTATCATTTCTTGTAGAATTAGCAGTGAGGAAATAGGTTCTTATAGAATACAGGAAAAATCTAACCCAAAACATTTTCCACTAAAATCGCTGGTCGCTGCCATAGCTCACTGGCAAGGTGAAAAGTGCTTCAGTGTTCCATTTCTTCACTGAAAACCAAACCAGATTTACATATGTAGATTTTCAAACTTTTCTGTGTGGGAACCCCCTGCAAATATTGACATTTGTCAAGGAGGTACCTGGAAATATTGACATACTACCAGGGAACACTGTCCTAATGTCCAAAAAGTAGTAGGATCTGGAGATCACAGTTCGAAAACCTGTGCTTTAGAGATAGTCAATCCAAAACTATGCTAAGCTTGGGCTTAATTCCAACTTCATTTTAGATAAGGTCAGAATTTGGAGCCTAGATTCGCACTCCTCCCTAAGGTTACTGATGGATCGCACCTTGTAGGCTAACCTGGGTCATTACTGGGACACCTGTCATCTTGTCCAGAAGTGATGACAGGAACTTTTGATTCAGCATGCACTGGGGAGTAGTTAAACAGGAGTGATTTCTGACCCATCTCCTGAATGGTGCTACTTTTTTGGAATACATTTTCTGAAACATTCCTGCCTCATTTTTGAAAGATGTGCTATCTCCTGTTTTCAGACAGGTTTTTTTTGCAGGGCCCTGGGGGAAGCTGAAAGTATCAGTGCCCCTGAAGCAAGTACCTCAAACTGGAACTCCACGTCTAATCTTAATGGTGTCCCAGTGACTTTCACTTTCTCACAGGATGACAATTAGATCCACACGTACCCAGATTTTTAAACCAATTCAGCACTTGCTGTATCACTTGTGCACCAAAATCCAACTATAGCAAGATGACAAGGTTTAAAAAGGGATCCCGAGAATACTTATAATGTTGCCTGATTCTGGCTCTAATTCAGCTTGAAACCATTAAGAATTACATCTTTACATTAGATCATTTTTTGAAAATTTGAAAACGGTGTATATTTTAAAAACTAAAGGGTTCTTTCAGTAGTCTGGGTTAAATAGGTGTAAATTTATGAACCATGACCCCAGTCGCAGAAGGACACAGCACTGTGCCAGTGTGGCATTTCCATTGCCAGCAATCCTCTCTGAGAGAGAGTGCCAAATAATGGCTGTGGATTCACATGCACTGAGAATGGGGTTGTGACTGCACAAAGACATTGTACTTAGGACCCTTACAGCCAACAGAGAGACTTTCATTCCAACAGTCTGAGCTGAATTTAAAATTAGATCCCAAAGGTGAAAAGACATAGCTTTATCCATTATGTTATCCAATAATGTTGGATCAATTTTTGTTTTCAGGAACTTAAAATAACACATTGTATGATACTGGATTCTAATAAAGAGCAAGTCTTGCTATCGATGTTCTTTTAAAAATTTTGAATAATTGATTTAATTTTGCATCTCTATGTTTATTGATTTTAAAAAAAGTCTTCAAATTGTGAATGTTGATAAATTTGGGAAATCAGGTTAAACGGAGTTACAGAGCCTGAAATTTGGCTCCATTTAAATAAGCGTCAGTCAGTCATTAATCAAGAGTGCTTAATCAATCTTGTCATTTTAACAACATATGTTAACTTGGCTCTCTCACTATCAGGCTCAGTGAAACTCTGCAACCCCAGTGTTTCCTGTTTAAATCAAAATATGTTTTCCAAAAAACAGCTTGATTAGGTTAATTATAATTAATTTCTATTGTTTGATGTTTAAAAAGGTTTAGATTTTTTAAAATCTTCACAGGTTATATTCTCTCTGGTAGTTAAAACCTCCGATTGAATGCAATATTGGCATTAATTTAGCAATAACAGCAATACAGTGCTTCTAATATTTAAAAAAAGTTCCAAAGATCTAAAAGTTCTAAAGACAATAAGAGAAGAAAGGTCCCTTTAAAAACACAGCTCAAATCCCAGTTGTTTGTTTCTCCTTGGAATACTTAAAACCAAGATAATGACAGTTAATACCAAGCACTCACTAGTAGCCTTTCCAACAGGAAACTGAAGATTCCTGCACAAGAGTTAAATGCTGGATAAAGAAAAGAAAATCTCTGTAATTCCTCTCATGGGGTTTGGGATTAAGAGAGTGTGTACTGTTAGTCTTAAGAGGCAGTTAATGGTATAAAAAGCCTTAGAGAAATGGACAGAGACAGACTGTGTTTCGCTGGTCATTAGGGACTGTTTCTCCATGTTTGCACAAGCAAGATTCAAAGTGGAAGCAGATATAGTGGATGAACTCTTGGTGTGAACGTTCTCAGCATTAAACAGCAGTGCCAGGTCTTTATGCCTGGGAATTCTCTCATAGCACATCTAACACTTAACCCCAGTTACAGTGGGGCTGCAGGTCTGGATCAAGTTCAGATTCAAGAATGAAGTGTCAAAGAGGCTTGAGGATTGAGTGTGGGTTTATACGAGGTCCCAAGACACACTTGATGTTTTTATATGATTTGTATATTTTTTGGGTATAACACTGACCATCCCATGCCAGTGAAGGGAGCTTGTGTTTCCTCCTATTTAATACAACAAAAGTTGGCCTGTCCAGGGCAAGATGAATTTGTTCTATCCTTTCTTGCTGCCGTTGTTTATCAATGGGAGCTCATGCAGGGATGTGTCATACGGTCAATTCTTTAGCCCGTACTCAAATTAAAACTGCAGTCCAGCTGGGGCGTGTACATTCGATTCAAATTCATTTCAGATTTGACACTTGCAGTGCATAGAGATTACTCACAGTAACCAATTCTCATTCAGTGGAGGTGCTGAAGGTTTTTTTTAAGGGCATTGGAGGATCTAACTTTTGACTTGGTCCCAGTCTGTCACATGTAGGGGCTGAGTTACAAATCTGGATTATTATAGTGAGATCCATGTGAAGGCTGTGATTTGCTGTCACATTATTGTAAAATTCCTGGAAAAACTTACTGAAAGCCCCATGTTTAGACTGTCTGTTTAATTCCCATGCCTGTGTAAACAAGCTGACTGGAACTCACAAACTGCTGCTCAACACAAATTTAAAGTCAATTTTATATCATTTAAAGTCTTTTTTGTTTCATTTAGTTACAATTATACTAGGCTAAAACAGGTTGTTGTGGTTAATTCTTTGGAACACACAGGCCTTGTTATTCTTTATTGTCCAATTAGGAACTCCTTTTTACTTTTTTTTTCTTCTCTTCCCTCCTAAATGCACTCACTCATGGTTCCATGAAGCACTGGTAACCTTTTGAGCACCTCAGCCATGTTTGAACGTAGGCAATGAGTGTTAGCGGGCTATTGGACTATGGTC
The DNA here is from genome assembly GCF_035084215.1 of Heptranchias perlo. Lineage (NCBI taxonomy): Eukaryota > Metazoa > Chordata > Chondrichthyes > Hexanchiformes > Hexanchidae > Heptranchias > Heptranchias perlo. The sequence goes on from NC_090346.1 coordinate 4,647,713, forward strand.
GAGACTCACCTGTCCTTGCATGACACTTGCATATGTGTGTTCCACAGAGGTCTTAAGTGGGAAACCTGGGTGATTCTCTTTTTTCCCCCCCACTTGTCCTAATCCAGGGACACTGAGGACAATTGTAATGCTGCTATTGCTACACACACTGACTGTGAGCTCAGCTTGGATCAGGAGTCAAACTTTTTGGGTCTCTGGAGCTTAGTACTACACTGGGCAGCCAGAAAGCAGATGGTCTGTGAACAACGTGAAGTTCTGCTGCAATGTACTGTGATGGGGAAGGTGAATGGTGAGTAGCACTCTCCATTTCATGGTGTTGCTGGAGCCAAAATCCTATCAATGTTACATTGAGGAGGCTCGACACTAAGGTATAGATTTTCCAATGACAGCCCATTTATAATGAATGGGTTATGATGGGAAAACCTCGGCCAAAATTGCAGCTCCAGCCTGCTGCCAACCAATGGTTTTAATGCCGGGTGACAAGGGATAAATGAGAGGCACTGGTAGTGTAGAGTTGTCTCCCTTTTAAAGCATTTGGGACCATGGGATCATTTAGTAGGTTATATTTCCCCTTTAAATATGTTCTTTTTTCAAATGCTGAATAAGAACAGATTTTGTTTTGTGTTTGATTTATGCTGGAATGCCATACTTGAAAGTTTTTCCAACTGGTCATGATTTACATTTTTACTGTCTATGGGGTACTGGTTTTAAGGGAATCTAACCATAAAATAGTGACATACATCCAGACATAAACAAAAATAATGACCATCCCTTAGGATCAGATAAGAAATGGGTTTAATTATGACAGGAAATGTTAATGGACTGCCAGTTTTGGAAGGAAAAAGGTCAGACAGTAATAAGGGAATCATTTTCACATTTCTCTTTTGTCAAACTATGGCAGTAAACTGTTTTTACAGACCAAATTAAGACATTTACAGAGGTAATAATTCCCCAAAACATAAGTTATTTAAGTAAATTGGTTCTGACAGTCTGCAGTGAGGACTATTCCTAATGTGTTGAAATAGGCGGAGATGCTGCTGAGTTTATGCATCAAAAGCCTTTAACTCTTGGGAACATGTTTCGCTGTTACACTTGTAACACAGGACACCAGGTGGAATTCATTGCAAAAACCTGAGCTCTGTTTTTCCCCTCTTGCACAGGTTCAAGCATTAGATGCACATTGACTAATGACATTTGTGCCTGAGGCAAGGAACGAAAATGGAGTGTGCCCAGTTTTACTTTTATTTTTCCTTTTTTTTTCTTTCTTATTTTCCCCCATCTACCCTACTTCCAATCAGGTCTTCCTGGGCATGAGCTACAGCTGAGTAAGCAGACAGGTGCGCTGCTACTAGGCTTCTGCCTCTCTTGAACTAGTTGTTAGTAATGGCCTCTACCAATTCATCTTCTGAATTCCCCTCTCTTCCCTCACCTCCCCATGGGGAATACCCTGTCCTCATCGTCTCCCCACGATGGCATGCCTCAGATCAGCAATCTAGTAGTATGAGCTTAACGTAGAGGAGCCTTGCAACCTATGTTTCACTTTGAGAGCTGGAAAGCCAGGTTAAATGCTACAAATACACCTGCTTGTAGCAGTCCTGAATGATGTGCAACAGGACAGCTTTTCTCTCTCCAGAACTGAACTGTCAACATCAGGACTTGAGTCCAACAAACAAGGGATCATTTTTTGACGCACTCCCCCTTCACATCACTGTTTCTTTTTAAAAAGTAAAACCATGAGCAAAATGTTAAATCACTTCAAGTAGGCTACCTGTGGCTACTCTATTGTGCAGTGAAGAAAATGGCTTTTGAGAGTGCACAGATCTCATTAGTATGTTGCCCCTCCCCATGTCCAGTAAGAAAACCCTTGTTTTGTACATTGATACAAGTCATTCTCGTTAATGCCAACTTTTTGCCCATTTGCCTGAGGAAGGAACTTGTCGCATGTCTTTTAACTGTTATCAGAAGTGAATACTTTTCCCACATCAAAACTTTTCGAACACTTCCCTGAATTTTATACATGTAGGTAAGACATTACACCAGCTTCACTTACAATTTTTTACATAGACACATTTACAGATAACCAGAGACCTCTCAGTAGTGAATGTAGTCATCTTCACTGATAACAAACTTTTTTTTTAGCTCAAAAGTAATTTTTTAAAACACACAATTCCACGGCAAATACTGGAACTTTGCTGTTCATTATTTATGAACTGAAAAGTGACATTCTGATTTAAATCAGCGCATTGTTTCAGCACTTTACGTGTACAAACTGTGCCAAAAGGCTAAAGGATCACCAAGGTCTTGTTAACTTTAGACATAATAATAAGAGCAAAGATCCTTAATCTCATGCCATTATACACATACAAATGCTAATTTAATGTTAACATGAGCCTGCTGTTGCTGAATGTAATGTACACTTCATTTTATTATTTTGTCATGGTTTGTTTCCCTCCTCCTTCAGTCATGGTGGTGACAAGCTGTGGGATGCAGGCTTCAGAAAGAACCACCACCAATGCCTTTCCATGTTAGCCATTAGGAAACACACTTTATAGGCTAAGAGATGCCACCCCTCCACCCCCACCCTGTAAATATTTCCTACTCCCTTCTTTTCCTCTACCCCTCTTCCCCCTCCCCATGACCCACTCCTGTGAACCCAACACTCTCCACCTATCAGCCCAATTAAGAGTTCGAAAAACCTGCCCCACTGGGGGCAGCTGAATTCCATGTACACGGAAAACTGGGATTGGGGCTTGGGGCTTGGAGCCAAGGTGTGAGCGTCCAGTGTTCTGCAATTACATAGGAATCGCTAGACAAAAAAAGACCAAGGTCCATCTAGTTCGCCTACTATCATCCTGGTACAACGATAATGGAGTTGTTGACTAATCATGGTAATCAATCTTTATCAATCAGTCTATAACAGACCCAGACATGAGACGAGGAAAATCCCAGTGGTGGAGAGCTTTTGGAACCATTGGTCCAGAGTCACCTGTTCCTTCCAAGCATGCTACATTTACCTCATGTCATGTCTCAAATTACTCAAATACTGTATACCCAATTATTATTTTATGAAAGAAGTCTGTCTAATTTGTTAGAAGACCACCAATAGAATTGCACAAAAAAAAATTCCTAAATGAAGTACACAGGAACAGGAGCAGGCCATTCAGCCCCTCGTGCCTGCTCCGCCATTTGATAAGATCATGGCTGATCTGTGATCTAACTCCATATACCTGCCTTTGGCCCATATCCCTTAATACCTTTGGTTGCCAAAAACTATCTATCTCAGATTTAAATTTAGCAATTGAGCTGGTATCAATTGCCATTTGCGGAAGAGAGTTCCAGACTTCTACCACCCTTTGTGTGTAGAAATGTTTTCTAATCTCGCTCCTGAAAGGTCTGGCTCTAATTTTTAGACTGTGCCCCCTACTCCTAAAATCCCCAACCAGCGGAAATAGTTTTTCTCTATCCACCCTATCTGTTCCCCTTAATATCTTATAAACTTCGATCAGATCATCCCTTAACCTTCGAAACTCTAGAGAGTACAACCCCAATTTGTGTAATCTCTCCTCGTAACTTAACCCTTGAAGTCTGGCTATCATTCTAGTAAACCTACGCTGCACTCCCTCCAAGGCCAATATGTCCTTCCAAAGGTGCGGTGCCCAGATCTGCTCACAGTACTCCAGGTGCGGTCTAACCAGGGTTTTGTATAGCTGCAGCATAACTTCTGCCCCCTTGTACTCTAGTCCTCTAGATATAAAGGCCAGCATTCCATTAGCCTTATTGATTATTTTCTGCACCTGTTCATGACACTTCAATGATCTATGTACCTGAACCCCTAAGTCCCTTTGGACATCCACTGGTTTTAACTTTTTACCATTTAGAAAGTACCCTGTTCTATCCTTTTTTGATCCAAAGTGGATGACCTCACATTTGCCTACATTGAATTCCATTTGCCACAGTTTTGCCCATTCACCTAATCTATCAATATCGCTTTGTAATTTTATGTTTTCATCTACACTGCTTACAATGCCATCAATCTTTGTGTCATCAGCAAACTTAGATATGAGACTTTCTATGCCTTCATCCAAGTCGTTAATAAATATTGTGAATAATTGAGGCCCCAAGACACATCCCTGCGGGACTCCACTAGTCACATCCTGCCAATGTGAGTACCTACCCATTATCCCTACTCTCTGTCGCCTTTCGCTCAGCCAACTTCCTAACCAAGTCCATACTTTTCCCTCAATTCCATGGGTTTCTATCTTAGCTAACAGTCTCTTATGTGGGACCTTATCAAATTCCTTCTGGAAGTCCATATAAATAACATCCATTGACATTCCCCTGTCCACTACTTTAGTCACCTCTTCAAAAAATTCAATCAGGTTTGTCAGGCACGACCTACCTTTCACAAATCCATGCTGACTCTCTCTGATTAACTGAAAATTCTCAAGGTGTTCAGTCACCCTATCCTTAATTATAGACTCCAGCATTTTCCCCACAACAGATGTTAGGCTAACTGGTCTATAATTCCCCAGTTTCCCTCTCTCTTCTTTCTTAAAAAGCGGAGTGACGTGCAATTTTCCAATCTAGAGGGACAGTTCCTGAATCTAGAGAACTTTGAAAGATTATAGTAAGGGCATCCGCAATGTGCTCACCTACTTCCTTTAAAACCCTGGGATGGAAACCATCTGGTCCTGGGGATTTGTCACTGTTTAATGCTATTATTTTCTTCATTACTGTTGTTTTACTTATGTTAATTTTATCGAGTCCCTGTCCCCGATTCAATATTAGTTTTCTTGGGATTTCCGGCATGCTATCTTCTTTTTCGACTGTAAATACTGACGCAAAGTAATTGTTCAACATGTCCGCCATTTCCCCATTGTCAATGACAATATCCCCACTTTCAGTTTTTAAGGGGCCAACACTGCTCCTGATCACCCTCTTTTTCCTAATATAACTATAAAAGTTCTTCGTATTGGTTTTGATATCTCTTGCAAGTTTCTTTTCATACTCTCTTTTTGTAGCTCTTACTATCTGTTTTGTGACCCTTTGTTGATCTTTGTATCTTTCCCATTCGCCAGGATCTGTGCCATTTTTTGCCTTTTTGTATGCCCTTTCCTTATGTCTTATACTGTCCCTTACCTCTTTAGTTGTCCATGGCTGTTTTTTTTGGCAAGTAGAGTTCTTGCCCCTCAGCGGTATAAACCGATTCTGTATCACGTTAAATGTTTCTTTAAACATTTCCCACTGATCATCAGTCGTTTTACCCATTAACAGATTTGCCCAGTTTACTGTGGACAGTCTCTGTCTCATCCCATTGAAGTCGGCCTTGCCCAAGTCTAGAATCTTAGCAGCTGATTCACTTTTTTCCCTTTCAAACACTACCGTGAACTCGATCATGTTATGATCGCTATTGGATAGATGTTCACGCACAGTTAAGCCGTTAACTAAAAGTGCATAGAAAAAATGATCAATCCGTGATGTTGGATTTGCTGTGTTAAGCAGCTAAGAAGACAAAGCTGTAGAACAATTCTGTTGGTTTGACTGCAATTATTGATAAGGTTAAAATTTAACTAGGTAGTGTATTTTTAGAGTGGAGAACTCTGCTCCAGAGTTGTTGTGTAAATTAACTTGCTCCTTCTTAACTGACATCTGTGGTGGGCTCCTGCTCTGGTTGCTTAGAAGGAATTTTTCATCCACCTTCTCAAATAGCCAACCTACTCTTTACTCTACCGTTTGTGCTCTGAGGTTGCTTGGTTTCGGTGCAGACCTCACCGTGCTCATTAAAGATCACATGGGATAAAAATGGAAAACACACAGCAGGGCGGGCAACATCTGAAAGAGAAAGACAGGTTGGCATTTTTGGGTGGGAATTTCATTTAGAGCCGATCAGGAAGATCGCAAAGTCTGTGTTCGTTCACAGTAATGTTGCATGCATTGTCCTTTAGATAATGCTTCATCAGTTCTGGGTCTGTGAGATTTAATGCCCTTCAGAAGCATCCTGATGGCAGGTCGGAGAATTTAGCAATTCTGCAGCTATGCCGGGCTCTTGTCCTTTAGCCCAATTACACTGGTTTCCTGTCAGCCCCATGACTGATCAGCTAGGTGTTACATTTCTCCAGTGATAGCTGAATATGCCCTCTAGTTCACCAATCTAATTAATTCTTAATTATTGTGTTGTAATTGTTTGAATTATAATTAGGGCTGATTTCCATTTTTAAGTTAAACTGTGTAAACGCTTTATTTTGTTCAATGCTTTGACTGTGTGGCATTTCTCTCACATGTCAAAGATCACATCCAGGTTGCATCATTCATTAGTGCGTTCAGGCCTCTTTCCCCCAAAGAATCTCATCTAATTGCAGTTTTTTATTGTGGGATCCAATCTTGATTTGCATTTTGACGCATGGATATTAAAAGAATGATGTGACATTGTGAAAATGCCTCAGGAACTCCAGCTGGGTGTCTCAGGGCAGAGATGTGAAATGTTTGATTCTTTAGGTCGATTGGACAGATTTAAGTAATTAGAAGTAAAAGATTTCCTGTTGCTTGAAGGAACTGGAGATTAATTGCTGCTGGACTTCTTGCTCAGTGCTGACTGAAACCCTTGTAAGTTGGCAGCCTGTGACCAGCCTCCAGAAATTCAACAGCTGCACCACACATTCGCATTGAGGGGCTTTGATACTGATATCCAGCTGATTATGAAAACGGCCTAAGTACTTCCACAGAAGCGAGAAGGAATACATTTTGATCTGGTTGTGGAAGAACAGTATTATGAAAATATTTAATTAAATATGATAGAAAGAGCCATGGGCCTGATGTTGCCCATTTTCTTACAGCAGAAGACCGTTGGGGGTCTAATTTTCTCCCTCCCCCCCCGCTTTTTCTGCCTTTTATTGCTCTTGCCAATGTTAAACAGATGTGTCGATCACATGTAAATTGTGCTTTGGTTCATAATCTAAATGTTCCTCTCCATCTTAGAACAATTTATGTCAGCATCCAACCTTAGACCAAAGCTATTATTGATTATGTGATGATGTTGTGGATTTTTAATCGCTGCAAAATGGCAGAGATGGAGAAGTTGATGACAGAGGACAAAGTCAGATTTCAGAATAAGGAGGTATGCAGGTGATGGACGGTTTAGGTTCACCGGCAGAGGAAATTGATTCACTTGCCAAATCTTCCAGTAATCAGGTCCATGTTCCGTGGATTCAGAGATGAAAAACAAGGGGGAAGGAAGGAGAAAGGAACTTGAATTACGTTTTTTGAAGTGCAGTCACTGTTATTAAACAGGAAAATGCAGCAGCCAACTTGCGTGCAGCAAGATCCCACGAACAGCAAAAGAATGACTGACCAGATAATCTGTTTCTGGTGGTGGTACATGCGGGAGGGGATGTTGGCCAGGACACCAGGAGAGCTTCTTGCTCCTCTTCGAATAGTGCAATGGCATCTTTTACATCCACCTCAGCAGGCAGACGTCTCGCCGAAAAGACGACTCCTCCAGCATAGCAGCACTCCCGTGACACGGCATTGAAGTGTCCACCTAGATTATGTACTCGAGTCTGTGGTGGGGCTTAAGCCTACAATCTTCTGATCCAATTCAGCCCAGCATCCTGGAGTTTCTTCTGAGAATCCCTTTCTTCAAAATGTTGGAAATGCACAGCAGATCAATCCACATCTGAAGGGGAACGGTTAGGCAAACGTTTGGGTATAGGCCTTTCGTTAAACTCTGAAGGACCCAAAATGTTAACCTTTCCCTTTTAGATACTGACTGACCTGTTATGCATTTCTGTGATTACAGGTGATTTGGCAGGTATAACTTTTTTAAAAATATGGAATTTTTTGAAAATTATAATAGTCAAATTGTTGTGTCATCAATAGATGTAACTTATAGTGCCATTTAAAGTGTTCAAGTCACATGGCACTCTGTTATACAAGTTTAAAAAAGTCAAAATTAGATTTGAGAAGGAAAAATGTTGGGGTCGATTTTGCAATGGTGGCGGGTTGGCAGCGAGGGGGGGGGTGAAGATTGACAGGCTGGCTGCCGTCAGGAGCTGCAACGCGAGTTGGGGGAGGGGCGAGAAAGAGAGAGAGCCAGATGTCATCCGCGCTGGAATGAAAGACCAGGTGGGGGAGGGTTGGAAGAGGGGAAGAACGGGAGGACATCGGGGGGGGGGGTGGGTGAAGAGTGGGACATCGAAGAGGGAGACATCAGACATCGGAGCAGGGTGCAAAGGTAGGTTCATTTTGTGTTTTCACTTCCTTCCATGGTTTTCTATTTAATTTATTCGGCCCTTATCGCCTGGGTGAATCAGAAGCGGTGGGCAAGCCGCTCAGGTAAGTTAAAAATCGTTCTCATCACTTACTCGGTCACAGGTAAAGTGCCTTCAGTACCTCAATGAGGTACATTTGGCTCTTTAACTGTCATCCCATCAGCTTTAATTGCCGGCTGGACTTCTGTATCCGGGTCGTCCGTGTGCACACAGGTGGGTCCCTGGGAAACTCGGATGTCGGCGGGTCGGAGTCGGCTTCCAAACCCGAACGGGATTTCCGGGATTTTTGGAGCTCCCCCGCCACCAACACACCCTATTGCCCCGTAAAATTGAGCCCGTTAAGTTGAATGATATTTTTGTAGTTCTGATTTCTTGCTCTTCATGAACAGATTAATGGTAAAATTTAAAATTGGAATTTTCTTTTGCTTATTTAAAAGAACAGAAGCATCACTATAGCTATTTAGCCCAAACAAAATGGATAGAAAAGTGTGATGGAGCCAATTCTATGTTTTCCCATAAACTGTGGTATAAGGAAACTGAAAAGGGCTTTTGTATTTTGTAAATGGCTTAAATGTAAGTGAAATTGGTGTACATTTCAAAATACAACTAAAATTACTCAGACAAATGTTACATATATGCCATTTTGTTAAATTCTGCCCAGGTATTTGGCACCAACTACTTAACATTCTAATAGATTACATTTTTAAACCAAGGCCCCAATATTTACAGGGAGGCAAGGAGGGATTGGGGGTGAAAGTCAGCAGTACAGGGAATGCAGAGGTCCTTTTTTTTATTCGTTCATGAGATGTGGGCGTAGCTGGCGAGGCCGGCATTGATTGCCCATCCCTAATTGCCCTCGAGAAGGTGGTGGTGAGCCGCCTTCTTGAACCGCTGCAGTCCGTGTGGTGAAGGTTCTCCCACAGTGCTGTTAGGAAGGGAGTTCCAGGATTTTGACCCAGCGACGATGAAGGAACGGCGATATATTTCCAAGTCGGGATGGTGTGTGACTTGGAGGGGAATGTGCAGGTGGTGTTGTTCCCATGTGCCTGCTGCTCTTGTCCTTCTAGGTGGTAGAGGTCACAGGTTTGGGAGGTGCTGTTGAAGAAGCCTTGGCGAGTTGCTGCAGTGCATCCTGTGGATGGTACACACTGCAGCCACTGTGTGCCGGTGGTGAAGGGAGTGAATGTTTAGGGTGGTGGATGGGGTGCCCATCAAGCGGGTTGCTTTGTCCTGGATGGTGTTGAGCTGTTTGAGTGTTGTTGGAGCAGCACTCATCCAGGCAACTGGAGAGTATTCCTGCCGATTTTAATTGCAGGACCTCATTTGTATTTTTTTCTCTCTGCTTCCCGGCTGGCTGTCGGGCGGGAAAGCCTGTGCTAGAAGGCCGCAGCCGGGGACCGGAGAGGAGGGAGGAAGGGAGGGGGGAAGAGATAGATCACGAGGGATCGGCCTGGAGATTGGGGTTCGGCCTGATCGTGGGGGTGGTTTGGAGATCGCAGGGAGGGAGGTCGATCACTACAGGTTAGGTTGAGGGGCCGGGGGGACGCACTCCTGTTCCTCCTGGCCCACAAGCAGTGTTCGAAAAGCACTTACCTGCTGGATCCGGCAGTTCTCACCTCCCTATAGCTGCCGGGTTTCCCGAGTCCTGGGAAATACAGCCTGCAGCCATTCAATCCAAGTGGCTGCTAAAGTCCGAAGCATGGAGCCTCATTAGCATATTACAATGACTGACCCGCCTCTCGAGGACAGGTTACTTGCCTGGTTAAACCGGAAGTAGGTGCGTTCGTGGCGGGTTGGGGTCGTGTTTCGCATTTTTAGGAATTTATCCCCCCCCCCGCCTCTCATGGGGGGTTAAAATTCCCCTCTAAATCTCTGCTGAATACCTAACTCCAGTATTGAAAAGGCACATGCACATCACAGTAACCTGTCTTGGGATCCTGGGATCTTCATTATAAGAATTCAGGACTCCAAAGTAGTGCATTATTGATTTTAAACCTAGTCATGTGCTCCAGCATCCACAAGACATTGACTTTCCCGTTTAGCTCTATAGGGAGGGCCCAAGCTGTCCAGCTTGTCAATATGAAGGTGAAGGCTGATTGTTTCTGCCACTAAGTGTCACGAGCACATACTAGTACATGTTTGCAAAGTGGACCAAAGGGGGGGCGATTTTAACCGCTGGGGCTCATTAACCCAGCGACTGTGGGAAGCGACTGTCGGCCAACAGAAAATCGGCCGGCCCTTGGGTTAGTCAGCTCCCTTCCTGGCCCCACAAAAGAAAGTTTTTTTTTAAGAAAAAGGAGGACTCGTGCAGCTTCTGGATCCTCTTCCTGTGGTTTCCACCTGCCACTCAGGCCAAAGTTAAAATTGCTGTCGGGGGCACAATGATGTCATCAAACCCCGATCAGCATGTGAGAATTAGGACCCCGCTAGCTTTGGGCGGGTGGCTTAGCTGCCTGTCTAGAAATGCCACTTAAAATTGGAAAGAGCGGGAGTCGGGCAGCTTTCCGATGGGTAAGTAACCAGGGGCATTTTAACTGCACACCCTTCCGATTTCTGCCAAATGAGCAGAGTTAAAATCACCCCCCCACTTCCCTAAGACATCTGGGCAGAACTATTGTTCCATCACAATTTTTTTCTGCTTTTAGGCTGGTTGTACCACACAGTTTATATTGATGCAAAGTGATTTTGGCCTTGCATCAATGCAAACTGTTTATTTTAATTTGGGTGCAAACTCATATGGACCCAATTTTTGAGTCTGCCTCCCAGGAACGAGACCAACACTGTTTCAGCTTTGCACCCGCTGCAGTGTAAGTGCATTGTGTGTGCAGCAAAGTTTCTTAAAAGTTCCCAGTTTGACTGCCTGGGAACTTTGCAGATTTCATTTTTCATCTTTTTTTAGTGGCATTATTGCTTTGGTCTGCAGGTTTCCTGTCATTCTCAGCAGGTACCAATATCACAGCACCCTTTTGCTTCTTAAATGTGATACTGGACTTTGAAGATGCAAGTGCCAGGAGCGGTCAGCTGTCTGAAGTCCCTGGCACTGCTATGATCTCGGGTCAAACAGTCCTATGTATTTTCCAGATTTCCTGCACGTTGAATGGTGGAGTCTCTCTACCCCCTGATGAATCCTGGCATAGCCACACCACCTGTCTGCTGAAGTCCATGTCTGTGACATGGTGGCAGTTTCATTGGCCCAGAAACTCCAGTTCACGGCGCCCGCCGTTATTAGTGCGTTTAAAAAAACAGCAATCTGTGGCGAGGGAGAGGTACACCATGAGTTGCGAATGGCCACAATTTGCTGGGTGATTTGTGTCATTCCGCCATTAGCCTCGCAAAAACGGGAGCTCGCCCTTAATCTTCCCGTGAATGTTTTGTGCCATAATACGTATTAATCTTGCCGAAGCCATTTAGGGCTGTTAATTCATATCGTAAGGACATTGTTAATGACGTGATTTATGGTCCTGATATACCACTCAACCTTATAGGCCCAGAAAGAGATCAATTAAACTGTGGAGTCTCACTCCTGTAGGTAGTAAATTGATCCTGGAGGTTTTTTAAATTTTAATTTTCAAAATGTTTTTCTTAATTTTCCTATCTGTCTTTCTTTTTACTCTCTCTCTTAATCCATTCTTTCTTTCCCTCTCTTTATTTCTCTTTCTGTATCTAATTTGACTCTAATTCACCCTGTTTCCTTCTCTGTAGTTCGCTCGCTTTCTATCTCTATCCTTAAATTTCATTGATTAAGGAGCTAAACCATTGGACCCGAGGATCAGGAGCTCCCAGATACCCCGTTGATGTCGCACGCTGTTATCAATTCGCATTTCCAGCAATTTGCAGCGCAAAATTATATAATACATCCGGAGAGTGAGGTAAAAAATCCAATTCACGGTGCCCGCCACGAGATGCGCTGCTCCAGCAATTTCGGGGCTCTGGTGTTTGTTGAAACTCGGGGGTGGGGTGGTGTGCGTGTGTGCGTTCGCACATGTGTGCGTATGCGTGCGTGTCCGTGCGTGTATGCTTACATGCCCGTGTGCATATGTGTATGCATACGTCCCCGCTTGTATTTGTATGCGCGTCTGCGCATGTATGTGTCCATGCATGTATGTGTCCATGCATGTATTTGGCCAATGCTTGTGTGTATGTACATATGTATGTGTGCGCGCGTGTCCATGTGTGCACGCGTGTCCATGTACGCGTATGTATTCACCCGCACGGTACAATCTATACTTTGGACAGTTCTCTACTTTGGACATTTCTCTGTTTGTGGTAACAGTAAGTAAATAACTGCAGGGGTCAGAAATGCAGGGAAGTTTATTTACATCCATTAATAATCACTAACCCACCTTACTTCTGAAGATCATTCATTCTTTTTCATTTTAGTGCCGGTCTAACCATTTTTTTCTTGTACGGTTTGAAGATTTCACATGGTTTCAAACTTTTAAATTCATCATAAAATAACAGAAATTTATCTTCTAACGTCATTGGTCGGTGGAGAATCTAAACCCCTCAATTGGTAACGATGAGTCATCAGAACAGAACTTCAGCTTTAGGCCCATTAGAGGAAATAAAGACAAGAGTGACAGGAAAAATCAAACTGAGGAGGAAAAAAACAGACCAAGGAGACAATGTGGCTTTAAAAGATTTTTTTAAAAAAAGATTTCCCTCCTTACTCCAGACTTCTCCATTTTTAGCTTTGTCCCCAGTTATTTGAAGCCGTCACCATAAATGAACAATTTGTCTGAATCTTGGAAGAAGATTGAGAGGGTTTTGCTTTCCAGAATTTTTTGGTCATTAGCTCCTAGCTTATGCTGGGCACCAGATCTGATGATATTGCCGGGACTGTCACTTTTAAACTTGAGCTCGGTGGGAAGGGTCAGGCCTCCTGAGGATATTGGCCTTCCTGCAGCAGTCAAGCAGTCTAAACTCTTGGTTACATAGAATTTACAGTACAGAAACAGGTCATTCGGCCCAACTGGTCCGTGCCGGTGTTTATGCTCCACACGAGCCTCCTCCCTCCCTAATTCACCTCACCCTATCAGCTACCCTTCTATTCATTTCTCCCTCATAAGTACTTATTTAGCTTCCCCTTAAATGTATCTATGCTATTCGCCTTAACCACTCCATGTGGTAGTGAGTTCCACATTCTAACCACTCTCTGGGTAAAGCAGTCTCCTGAATTCCTTATTGGATTTATTAGTGACCATCTCATACTTATGACCCCTAAATTTATGTTCTCAGGCCTCTATGTGGATGAACTAAATGCAACCACTCCTAGATTTTAAATCAGTTGAACGATGGCAGAAAATGGTTAAATATTGAAGGAGGCAGCGGGAGGTCTCAAAGAAGGAGAGGTCCAGTGAGCTATACAGATTCTGTGTATTTTTTTTAAAAAGTCCTGCTGTGCTGAGATTCGGAGAGTCTGCGTTTTCATATACATTTACACACGACATCTCTTGTTTCATTGTTTTGTTAAGTAGTTATCCGTTCAGCATAACACTCCGAACATAATGAAACCTGTCACAAGCGTTAGAACGTCCATCTGCTGTGTCTTCAACCCAGTAAAGTGGTAGGAATGACTCTGGAATCTCTTTTAAAGGGAGGAAGGAGAAAAATAAGCAGGGAAACAAAAAAAAATTCCAAACATCATTGTTTAATTTTGCTAATTTCAGCTCTTGACCACTCAAGGGAAGTGTTCTGATATTTGCCTCTGGGAGCTGTTATTCATTATACCCAAGAAGTCAGTGAGCTTTACTGTTACTTGACCGCCTCTGTAAATTTTACAATTCTTCTGCAGCCGAGTTGATTTAGTGAGAAGTCTCCTGCTGCTTTTTGAATTACATTGTGGTAATCCATGTAGATGCTGTTTATTGTCCACAAAGAGCAAAAGTAGCCAGTGCCAACTCTGGAGACCGTGTCAGTGTAGAATCCCAGCACCATTTATGGTTGAGGGGGAAGCATTACCTAGCATGTAATCGGTGTTATTAAAATTAAAAAGATAGTTTCCACTGGCATAAAATCAGAACATTTAAAGTAGATTAAAAGCATAAAGGTTGTAAATGCAATCAACCTCAGCAACTTGCGTTTATGTAGCACCTTTAACATAGAAAAACATCGCAAAACAATTCAGAGGAGTAATCAGGGAATAATTAAAAACAAATACTGGTCTCACTGAAATAGTTAATTTTGCTGGTTTAAAAAAATTCTGGAAGTTAGTTACTTGAGATAATAGTCTAAAATCTTCACACTGGAGCTACATAAATACACGTACATACAGACTGTTCTAAATGGGACTGTCAGAATGTTTGTGGGTGGTAATGGTTCTATATCAGCTACTTCCTGTCAGAGGAGATGGCTGTGTAATTGTAAGGGGAGCTTCCTTTCAGATGTCCAGTAGATAATCTCAATTGATTTACCATGTACAGAACAAGAACTGCTAGAAGACATACAAGATTTTCCCATGTGATAAAGGATGTCCGGTAGATGTCAGTTTAACCGTAGTTTTTCTGTTCTGGAATCCAATCAAACAATATTTTATTAATTTAAATAATTTCATGTTCAACTAATTTCATTCAAGTAACTTTCAAAAAAAATACATGGAACATCTATATCAGTTGGAAGGAAAGCTTTAATTAGAGTATTTCTGTAAATGACTCTTCTGACAGTGCCTTGTGATATTTTCCAAGATTGCTAATCACTTACTGGGCTGCTTTACTTGGATCATTTGTGCTTAAGAAGCAGTTTTTAAAATGACTCCAAGCTAATAACACTAGAATTTTATTACAAAACACAGCACAACCTTATTAATTGAAACATTTTCCTTAACCACTGGGTTTCAAATTCTGACCTTTTTACTGACTATCAGTGAATTTCCTTCTGGTTGGTAGCACATCTTGTTGAGATCTAGCACAAGGACTTTCTGCTTCTTGCGTATAAATTTTCTAGCAATCTAGCTCCTCCGATAGTACCAGTCCAATGCAGTGTTTTTTATTCCAGTGGCTAATCAGCACTGTGCTGAAGCTGGTTTAGATGGGTTTGAAAAATTGATGATCGAAATCCATTAAATGCTAACCAGTTTTTAATTAACAATCGTAGTACAGGCTGCTCCACTCATCAGCAATCGTGATCTGAACCAACATCATCTAACTCCAGCTCTGCTCCAAGTACTGTTGTTTCCCTCTCTATTCATTTCAATGGGACTGAATTCCTGATAACTGCCAACTGTTTTTATCAGTATTTTCAGTTCCAGTGCATACACTGTGTTGACAAAGTCTGTTGTGAGTCAAATTTCTAACTGCTGAGACAGATGCTGTGTTTTAATAGGTTTCTTCACTGAAAAGCATGGGATTTTGAGGCCTCCGCTACATATCAGTTCTAATATCAATTAACAGCAGTCAAAAAGTGAATCACGGGTAAAAGTGCAATTTAAGCATTTTTTTTTATTTATATAAAATTGAGTTTGCTCTTACCAGCAATTGACGGTAGTGCATCAATGTTCTGGGCAATGATAGTTTGAGAATACAATTGTTAGATATGCACCATTCCAAATATTTTCACCAAGGAGAATCACAGATCCCTTTTTCATTGGCAGAAATGCTTGGCTGAGAAAGAAAATGTGATTTTAACCCTACCTACTGGTGGAAACTGGACGGGCGGGCAGTTAAAATCGCCCGGGAGACTTACCACTGACATCGCACACCATTCCCCCTGTCATATTTTAACCTGCATTTCAGAGTGGGCGGCAAGTAGCCTGAAGCCGACGGAATCCCTCTTTAAATATGCAAATAGTGGTCCAATTACGTCATGGGGCCCCGACTGCAATTTTAACTGGTGGCCTGAGCGGGAATGCCGTTGTGGCTTTCTCACCAGGTGAAGGCAGCAGGAAGTGGATCCACAGTCAGAACAGGCCCAAACAGGTAAGTTTGTAAACTTTTTTTGGTTTCCTTGTGGGCCCAGGTGGAGGAAAGTTAAGGCCTCCTCTGCCCCAGTCTACCCACCCCCACCTTCCTGAATGTGAGACCCTCCCAAAAACCTTCCCTGCAACTTACCTTGTTGCCGGCGACCATTCCATTGGCGCTGTTTGGGGGCTTCCTGCCACCTGGAATTCAGCTCCAGCCCGCTAGACAGCTCCAGCTTCCCACCTATTTTCGCGGGCAGCTAACTGGCGGTATGCATATGAGGAGATGAAATCACCCTGTCCCCACCCTCCCCTCGCCTGATTCCCATTCCCGATTAAAATCGGGCATAAAGTATGAACAAGTCAAATTCTCAACTGACCTACACGAACCAAAAATGGTGTGGTGACTAAATTCTGATAAATTTTCCCCATTTCCCATGAACTGGATAGTATTTGTAAGCAGTTGGTCTTTTGAAACTAATATTTTCTCACAACCAGTAAATGTAGTAACAGGCCATGTCAATGAGAGTATTACTCATTTGATGGATCAGATAACATATTCTGATACCAATGCTTGCTCACTGAATTTCATTCTTTGAGGAACTTTTGCTACCGGCCTCCAACAGGCCTCAAATTACCTCCCAACAGACAGCCGTGTGAAAATTTTAAGTACATACTTTCCATTTCGCAGAACAGTGTTCTCTGCTCTGATCACCTCAGCTACCCACCCCCCCCCCAAACCAGCAGCACCATAGCAACTACTGATTATGGAGTCCAACAACAGTCTCGTCAACGTAAATTTAATCCTTGATAATACTCTATAAAATCTACGTTTTTTGCATTGTGTGGGTACATGAGCCAGAAAATAAGGTTATCTTGTAACTGAACATATTTCATTCCAGTGATATCTGTCTAATTTGCAGGCTGTGCCTACTGAAAGGCCTGCTGGGAGGCAAAAGCACATATAAAGTTTGTAACTCTTGGGTTCTCCCCTGTCTCTGTGTACTGGAAAACCAACATATTATGGAATAATAACAGAAAGCCCATTCAGTGACAAACCATAGGCCAGTTTACCACGTGGCAGGCTGAACCTGCAAATGTTTGTTTATAACCCTTCACGCGATTTTACTTGCTAGGCCATGTGCTTGCTGGCTAATGAACAGTTTTGGTTGCCATGACAATGTCTCGAACTGCATTCAAATCTGGGCAAAGGTTTATGTCGAACACAAAACTAGTGACCTGGCCCACGTGAGTAACATTGCATATGAATCAATGTGTTCCCTGCATTGTTAAAGCAGCTTATTGAAGAAAAAGCGAATAAATTAGGAATTACATCATCTATACTGCAGTATTACTTTAGTAACCATGGCATCGTGGAGCATGAGGCAGTTCAAGGAAGGAGGAGCGAAAGCATAATGTCGTCTTTGTAGGAGATTCAATCATTAGGGGGATAGATATTATCTTTTGCAGTGGGGATCGAGAGTCCCAAATGGTACGTTGCCTATCTGGTGTTCGGGGAAAGGATATCTTGAAGCGACTGGAAAGGTTTCTGGGAAGGGAGGGGGAGGATCCAGTTGTTGTGGTTCACATTGAGACCAACGACATAGGAAAAAGTAGGCAGGAAGCCCTACAAAGTATCAGGAATTAAAAGATAAATTAAAAAGTAGGACCTGAAGGGTGATAATCTCAGGATTATTACCCAAGCCACGTGCAAATTGGCAAAGGGACAAACAGATCAGGAAGATGAACATGTGGCTAAAGGAGTGGTGTGGGAAGGAAGGGTTCCATTTCAGGGGACACTGGCACCAGTACTGGGACAGGAGGGAGCTGTAGTGTTGGGACCAGGCCGGGACCAAGATCCAAGCAGAAAGGATAAATAGAGTGGTAAAAAGGTCTAATAAATGGTAGGGGAGGTCTCAGTCAGAAACAATAATAAAAATGATAGTTTAAAGATTTAAAAAAAGGAATAAGAGCAGAGTTCAGGTCACATGATATAAATACTCCAGGTGAAGGGAATTTTTTTTTATTCGTTCATGGGATGTGGGTGTCGCTGGCGAGGCCAGCATTTATTGCCCTTGAGAAGGTGATGGTGAGCCGCCTTCTTGAACCGCTGATGTCCGTGTGGTGACGGTTCTCCCACACTGCTGTTAGGAAGGGAGTTCCAGGATTTTGACCCAGCGACGATGAAGGAACGGCGATATATTTCCAAGTTGGGATGGTGTGTGACTTGGAGGGGAACGTGCAGGTGGTGTTGTTCCCATGTGCCTGCTGCTCTTTTCCTTCTAGGTGGTAGAGGTCGCGGGTTTGGGAGGTGCTGTCAAAGAAGCCTTGGCGAGTTGCTGCAGTGCATCCTGTGGATGGTACACACTGCAGCCACTGTGCGCCGGTGGTGAAGGGAGTGAATGTTTAGGGTGGTGGATGGGGTGCCAATCAAGCGGGCTGCTTTGTCCTAATACCAGAATATACATAAAATAACTAAAGTAGTTACAGCAGGAGTGACAAATAAGAAAGGTGTTAAGTTAAAGGTTGTGAGAAAGACCACATCAGGGCAGAAGGACAGGTAAGAGTTTTATATACTAACGCACAGAGTATAAGTAAACGGAGTGAATTGGAGGCTTAAATACAGCTTAGAGGGTATGGCATGGTGACCATTACTGAGACATAGCTGCAAGCTGGTCATGATTGAGAGTTAAATATTGCACGTTATAAGGTCTTTAGAAAGGATAGGGAAACTGGAAGAGGAGGAGGAGGGTTAGCCTTATTGATTAAACATACTATTATAACATTAGTAAGAGAGGATTATAGGTAAGGGAAAGCAATCAGCGGAGACTCGAGGGTTAGAATTGAGGAATAAGAGAGGACTTTAAATTGTAATAGGAGTTGTCTACAGGCCTCCTGATAGCAACAAAGAAGTGCCAGAGTTTATTAATTCAGGGATTAGAGAGGCTTGTAGCAAAAGCAGAGTTGTCTTAATGGGAGACTTTACTTTTCATATACATTGGGAAAAGCAGAGTAGCTCAAGTCAGAATGATAGTGACTTTCTTGAGTGCATTCAAGATAGTTTTCTGGAGCAATATGTTTTAGAACCAACATGAGGGCAGGCCATACTAGATTTAGTAATGAGTAATAAACCAGTCTGAGATAAATGTTCCCTTATTGTTAGATTATTAACTAACAGTGATCATAATGTGATCGAATTCAATGTTAGGTTTGAAAAGGATGAACATAACACAGTCACTAAGATTCTAGATTTTGGTAAAGCTAACTTTAACGTGATGAGACAGAGACTGACGACAGCAAACTAGTCAAAACTGTTATCAGGTAAAACTACAGATGAACAGTGGGAGGGATTGAAAAAATAATTTAGCTTAATACAGGACCAGTATATACCCCTAAAGGGCAAGAGCTCTACTTACCAAATAAAACAGCCATGGTCGACAAAAGAGGTGAGAAACAACATAAAACTCAAGAAAAGAGCATACAAAAGTGCAAAGAATAGTGTAGATTCAGGGGGCTGGGAGAGAGATATAAAGAACAGCAAAGGAAGACAAGAAAGTAAGAGCTGCAAAAAGAGAATACAAAAAGAAACTTGTGACGGATATCAAGATTAACACAAAAAGTTTTTACAATTATATTCGAAGAGGAAAGGGTAGTCAAGGGTAACGTGGGCCCTTTAAAAATAGATGTGGGTAATATTGCAAATGAAAATAAGGAAATGGCAGACTTGTTGAATAATTACTTTGCTGTCAGTCTGCATAGTAGAGGAAGAGGATAATATATCTGACATTCCAGGGAAACTAATAATGAATCAAGGTCTGGAACTCACTAAAGTTAATGTAAGCAAGAAAACAGTATTAGAAAAAATAATGGCTCTAAAGTCTGACAAATCCCCGGGACCTGATGGTTTCCACCCCAGGGGTTTAAAGGAAGCAGGTGAGGAAATTGCAGATGCTTTAGCCGTAACCTTACAAAAGTCTCTCAATTCAGGAATTGTCCCTTTAGATTGGAAAATTTCAAATGTAACTCCATTATTTAAGAAAGGTGAGAAAAACCGGGAAAGTATAGACACGTTAGTCTAACATCTGCTGTGGTGAAGTTATTGGAATCTATAATTAAGGTCAAAGTGACTGAGCACAAAGAGAAATTTGAGCTGATTAGAGAGAGCCGACGGGGATTATAATGGGTAGGTCATGTCTAACGAACCTAATTGAATTTTTTAAGGAAGTAACTAAAGTAGTAGGGGAATGTCTATGGATGTGGTTTATATGGACTTCCAGAAGGCATTTGATAAGGTTCCACATAAGAGTCTGTTAGCTAAAATTAAAGCTCATGGAATTGAAGGCAAATTATTGACCTGATTAGGTGGTAGAGGACAGAGAGTAGGGATAATGGGTATGTACTCAAATTGGAAGGAACTGACTAGTGATGTCCCACAAGGATCTTTTCTGGGGCCTCAACTATTCACTATATTTATTAATGACTTAGATAACACAATAGAGAGCCATATATCCAAGTTTGTCAGTGTCACAAAGATTGGTGGCATAGTAAGTACTGTAGACAGGAACATAAAATTACAAAGAGACATTGATAGATTAAGTGAGTGGGCAAAACTGTGGCGGATGGATTTCAGCGCAGGTAAGTGTGAGGTCATCCATTTTTGACCAAAAAAGGATAAATCCAAGTATTTTTTAAATGGTGGAAAGCAAGGAACAGTGAAGGTCCAAAGAGATTTAGGGGTCCATATACACAGATCACTAAAATGTAGAGGTCAGGTCCAAAAAATAATCAAAAAGGCTAATGGAATGTTAGCCTCTATAACTAAAGGGCTAGAATACAAAGGGGAGGATGTTTTGCTACAGCTATACAGAGCCCTGGTTGGATTACACTTCGAGTACTGTGTACTGTTTTGGGCATCGCACCTTAGAAAGGATATATTGGCCTTGGAAGGAGTGCAGCGCAGATTCACCAGAATGTTACCAAGACTCCAAGGGTTAAATTATGAGGCGAGATTACATAAACTAGGCTTGTATTCCCTAGAATTTAAAAGGTTAAGGGGTGACTTGATTGAGGTTCTTAGGATTTTGAAAGGAACTGATAGGGTAGACAGAGAGGAACCTTTTCTGCTGGTGGGGGAATCCAGGACAAGGGGACATAACCTTCAAATCAGAGCCAGACCATAACATCAGAGAGAAGTTAGGAAACACTTCTTCACGCAAAGGGTGGTAAAAGTGTGGAACTCTCTCCCACAAAAAGCAGTAGATGCTAGCTCAATTAATAATTTTAAATCTGAGATTGATAGATTTTTGCTAGCCGAGGGTATTAAGGGACCTGGAGCCAAGGCGGGTGGATGGAGTTAGGATACGGATCATCATGATCTCATTGAATGGCAGAAGAGGCTCGAGGGGCGGAATGGCCTACTCCTGTTCCTGTATGATTACTTCAGTGACCACCACTTTGAATAAAATATTGGACAGACTATTCCATAGTAATCATCTTGCTTAATTCAACAAAATGTACAGGTATAATAACAATATTCTTCAATGGTGATTCATACCACCGTGCAACAATATCTAGTGAGCATCTTTTGCATGTGTGTTAGTGGGAATGTGAGGTTAGAATATCTGTCAATGGCAGACTGATCTTGATACAACTATTTAGTTAATTTCTCCCCATTAATGTGTCAACTTGCCACAGTTGGTAGCACCCTTGACTGTCGATTTCAAACCCTTGTGGTATATAACCTAGGTTCATGCATCATTGCAGTATTGTGGGAGTGCTCCATTGTTGGAGGTGCTGTACTTCAGATAAGGCCCGATCTGTCTGTCAGGTGGACATTAAAGATCCCATGCTACTATATAAAGAAGAGCAGGAAGTTCTCTGGTGTCCTGGCCAACATTCCAAACACAGATTAATTGGTCATTGCTGTCTGGGATCTTGCTGCATGCAAAATGTTTGTATCTAACTTCAAAGTAATTCTTTGTATGTGTAGTGCTTACAGATAATTCTAAGAGTTGTGATAAGGTGCTATACAAGTCTTTCTTTCAACCCCCCATTTTATCTCCCACTTGAAGGACTAATTCAGTCTGTGGTTTTGCGTGCTTGTATTGAGAGAAACATTATTCTAAAAAGAAAACCAATATTCTAATTTAAAATGTGTTTTAAGAAAAAGAGGTTTTTCAAAAAAATATGTAATTATATTTAAATTGAATTAGTAAGAAATTGATATTTATCAATATTCACCAATAAAAACCATAAAGTTGGCAGCCCTTTATATATACTATATAATAGATTAATTTACCCCCAACAGCAACAAATTTAATGTAATAGAACCTCCCAAAGCATTTTATAGATGTAAGGAAGTTGGCACAGAGCTAGGTAAAGAGATATTAGGTGTGACTGAAAATTTTGTTGAGGAGATGGATCTTGAGAAGGATTTTAAACATGGAGAGAGGTGGAGAGGTTTAGAGAGGAAGCTTCCGAGAATAGCTCTGAGGCTCTGTCACCAATTGTGGGGGGGGAAGGAAGAGGAACAAAGTAATAGGAACTGTATTGTAATGTTTAGGCACCTACATTTGCATCAGGCTGTGAAGTTTCACATTACATGGTTCAGTGATTGGCTCCCAGGTATTCCACTGCCATCAGTGTTTCGGTTAGTGGTGAGTGACATGGTAATAATAAGGAAATTGCCAAATGTAATTGTTCAAATTCACTACTCATTCTAACTAATTGGCAGTGGAAAATATAAATTGCAGCATGTTTGTACAGTGAAAAGAGGCATTTTATTTACTAAAGAAAAGTAACACATAGCTTCATAATAGCTGGAATCCACTGTAGATTTTACAAGGTGGACGTAGAGGTGTAACTGAGGAATTTGAAGGGATTCAATGTCTAAAGCCCTGATTTTAACCCAGCATGCCCGGCGTGAATGGGCCAGTCAGGTAGTTGAAATGGCGGTCTGGGGATTAGCACCATGTTCCCGCCTGCCACCATTTTAACCAGGCCCAATGTCATCGATACCACAATGTGATTTTTTTTACCGGCAGCTCTTTGGAGACCCTCCCTCCCAGCATTGACCGGAGACCGTTCCCTTGGATCCCAGACGGCGTCTGCCTCCTGTCCAATTTCCCGTTCCTACCCACCGACTGTGACATCATTTCCACCGGCTCCAGGTGGTGCACTATTCAGATGATGCCCACGATGCTCGGGCCTCACGCTGAATTTTCCTTGGGGGGAGGGGTTTCGCCCCACACTCCGCCCGCCCCAAACACGGCCAGAGTTAAAATCGGAGCTTAATTGCCTATAGTTCGTTGAGTGTACAAAGTACTCTCAAATCTTTAAATATGTTTTTAAAATGCTGCTATAGTAATGGTAGGCACTATAGATGAAGTGGGATTGATGAATTGTCAATTTTAAAACTTGTACACTGTTTATCTTCTTTGTCTTTCTTGTTTGGAAGATGCCTGTACTAGGTGCCTTCTTCCCCAGCCTCAACTCTGCAATCTCCCACCTTCAGTAGCTACCTTCCTCCTCCCCATTCTCAACACTTTGCTTCTCTTGTTGCCCTTTGTTTTTACTAGCTCTGTAGTCATGTGGCCCCTTTAACCAGCCTCCACCATCACCTTTGTTGTGATAAGCTTATTAGTAGGCCTTGGCAACCATCGCTGTTTCCATCTGGCCTTTCTAGTTGGCCTTTACCACCAACTCTGTGGCCGTATGGCCTCTCTAGCTGTCTTCTACCACCAGCTCTGTTATCATTCTGCTTCTCCGCCTGGCCTCCTGCTCCACTTCTGCTGTCACTTGGCTGCCGTCGCTGGCCTCCTGCTCCACCTTTGCTGTAACTTCACTGCCATAGCTGGCCTTGAGCTCCACCTCTGCTGTCATTTGGCTGCCGTCGCTCTTCCCCACTGCCATCTCCTCTGTCACCATGCCTATCCGGTTGGCATCCACGATCATTTCTGCTGTCACTCAACCGCTCCACTTGCCTTTCCTCTCACTCTGGCCAGACTCCAACAGCATCTCTGCTGTCATCCTAGATGTCTTGATGGCTGCCACCAATGTCCCTGCTGTTACTCTGCTTCTCTCACTGCATTTCCCTCACTGTCTCAGCTGATATTTCTTGACTTTTAAATGGCCTTAGCTGCCATTTCAGCTTTCACATGGACTCTAGCTGACCGTCCACTTTGCCTTTTTTATAATGCTGCTTCCCTGAGCTCGACCAGTTCTAGTGCCACTGAAGCTATTTGATTGCCCTTCATTTCCATCTCTGCAGTGTGCTGGCCTTACTTGCTCACATCCTAGACTTGATTGCCATGGATGATTTTGAGAATTATTTAAACCACATTTCTCTACTTTTTTGGATGGTCTCTTGGTTTCCCTGCAATTTACCTACTTGTTCTTATTCTTACTGCTACGGTAATGTAGCAACATTAAAAAAAAAGATGGTATTTTAGTTTTTAAAAAGAACAAATGAGAACGAAAGTGTAAAGTTGAGCATAAAAATGTTGGCCTCAGCACTCTGAGTTAGGATACGAGAATGGACCAGGGTTCCTGTTCCTGATTGCATTCAGTAACCATGTTTGGAAGTGCTTTTGTGTGGACATTGGGTGGGGCCAAGACGAGGCTTGTCTGTGATCTCCCTCATTCCCTCCCCCATGGTGAATAGGAAGATAGTAAGGAACATAGGAATAGGAGTAGGCCATTTGGCCCCTCGAATCTGTTCTGCCATTCAATTAGATCTTGGCTGATCTGTATGATAATTCCGTCTTCCCGCCTTGGTTCCGTAATCCTTATTGCCCTCGTCAAGCAAAAACCTATCAATCTCGGTTATGAAATTTTCAATTGACCCCCAACTTCAACAGCTTTTTGCGGGGAGAGAGGTCCAGATTTCCACTACCCTTCGTGTGAACAAGTGCTTTCTGACATCACCCCTGAACAGCCTAGCTCTAATTTAAGGTTATGCCCCCTTGTTCTGGACACCCCACCAGAGGAAATAGTTTTTCTCTATCTACCCTATCAAATCCTTTAATCATCTTAAACACCTCAATTAGATCACCCCTTAATCTTCTGTACTCAAGAGAATACAAGCCTAGCCTGTGCAACCTGACCTTATAATTTAACCCTTTTAGCTTTCTGACACTATCGAGGCTAATCCGCCAATAGTGGCTGCTTGGGTAAGATATGTGTGGAACTGTACTCCAGCAAGGAATCAAAACTGGCAAGAAAAACGAATAAAACAGATTAACCTTTTGTGTGTGACCGTTCATCAGAACTCAGTTCAACACTAACCTGTCCTTTTCTTTCAGATGCTTATTGACCTGCTGTGCATTTCCAGCATTTTCTGTTTTCATTTTGGATTACCAGCGTTCTTTTTTTTTATATCATGTTAGTTGTATAAATAATTTTCTAATAAAAGAGAATTTTAACTATTTTCCTGTCACTGTCACTGTGTTTTGTGCTTCAACTAGAGTTGGTATTTCATCAATC
Source organism: Heptranchias perlo (assembly GCF_035084215.1). Lineage (NCBI taxonomy): Eukaryota > Metazoa > Chordata > Chondrichthyes > Hexanchiformes > Hexanchidae > Heptranchias > Heptranchias perlo. The sequence continues at coordinate 4,673,357 of NC_090346.1, forward strand.
TGATGGATGGATAATGGTAACATTTAGCACCAAAAAATCAAAGAGTTTGAAAGAACGTTCCCTCTAAAGCCTTTCTGTTCTTCATACAATTCGGATTCATAACTGGAAACTATATTCCAAGAGTTTTGTTGTAACAGAGCGCAGTGTGTGTTCAGTGACGTGGTTAGCAAAGGAATTCCAAAACAAGTTGTAATTAGTTTCATTGCAGCTGCCTCTTTATCAGAACCTTGTTCAGTCTTCAAAGGGGATCATCTGTTCTCGGTAGAAATCTTACAAACATATTTTTTCCCCTTACTTGCCAATATGCTATGTGAGGCAGTGGAAATATTACAGGACTTTTTAGCTGACAGTAATCACGGCAACTCACACGGAAGTCTCACTTAAAGATCTTCTCTTGCAGCTAATTCTAGCTATTATCTTCCCAGCCCCAGGGCTAATCGGTACAAAAAGATGAGACTTAATGCAGTGCAGGCTCACAGTTATCTACTTTCTGCAAAGCCGATAGGCTCTGCCTTAACACTGCAGTGATATTCCTTTAAGATCAATGAGAACTAATCTTTAATTTAATGAGATTTTTCTGGGATTAAAAAGTTAATGATGAACGCCTGGTCTTCATTGGCAGACTTAATGGAGATTTGTCAAGATGGGCTTATTAATAATTAACGGCAGCAATTTGGAAGACAGTATTTCCAAGCTGATGAAAATGTGCTACAATTTACTGTAATTACCTGGAGGCTTGCAGGAAACAATGGGCATAATTGAGTTTTGTGGGAAGAAGGAGGGGAAATATGACTTTCTTATGAATGCTTTCTCCCTCACACAAGATTATGTTGTTGTTCAGAATTAGAGAACTTTTAAATAATCATGGCGGATGGTGTAGAATAACAACTTTACATTGTTTTCAACAGAGCACTCATGTGACTATAATGAGCTGGTTTGCATTAAGAAAAAATGATGCTTCCTGTTAATTACATAGAATTACATAGAATGTACAGCACAGAAACAGGCCATTCAAACCAGCAGGTCCATGCTGGTGTTTATGCTCCACAAAGCTTCATCTCACCCTTCTTCATTTAACCCTATCAGCATATCCTTCTATTCCTTTCTCCCTCATGTGTTTATCTAGCTTCCCCTTAAACGTATCTATGCCAGTCGCCTCAACTACTTCCTGTGGGAGCGAGTTCCACATTCTAACCACTCTCTGGGTAAAGTGGTTTCTCCTGAAATCCCTATTGGATTTATTAGTGACTATCTTATATTTATGGCCCCTAGTTCTGGTCTCCCCCGCAAGTGGAAACATCTTCTCTACGTCTATCCTATCAAACCCTTTCATAATCTTAAAGACCTCTATTGGGTCACCTCTCAATCCTTTTTCTAGAGAAAAGAGCCCCAGCCTGTTCAATCTTTCCTGATAAGTATAACCTCTCAGTTCTGGTATCATCCTAGTAAATCTTTTTTGCACCTTCTCCAGTGCCTCTATATCCTTTTTATAATATGAACTGATTTTTTTTTTTAAAGTCTGCACCACAATTCTACCTGAGCAAGGAATTCTGGGCCTTCTCTGTTGCTAAATTTGGGGACATTTTTGGCTCGCCCATAAGCTGAAACCAACATTATATCTGACACTAGGATGAGCAGTTTGCTGGAAATCTATTTTAGTGTCTAAATATGTGATTTTCACAAGTAGTAAAATGTTATAGAAAACTATAAAATTTTTACGACATACCACTGTGTTTAATATTCAGCATTTTCCATCTCACCCTCACCTGGGTACAGAATAAAGCTGTCGCTGTCCTCAGTACATGAATTCCTGCAGCTAATTTAAAAGGTGGGATAGTTTCTAATGAGAGTCCAATGACAAATCCCAAGGCTGAGTGAAATTAATGCTGTCAATGCTGGTTCTGAAATGGAAAATCCTGTTCCTTCAGATTGGATGCTCTGAAGATGTCAATAAACTGGAAGTATTTCGCTTCTGCAGAGCTGTATGGGCAGAGATACAGAGCGACCATGTGATAATCCTCTTTACAATGCATCTGTTGCTGTTCTCCCATTGACACAAAGCGAAAGGGAAGTAAATGTTCATTGCCCTGTGGTGCTCTCTCTTTCTTTTTACAGTGGGATAAAATTAACAAAATTCCTGCCTGGCTTATTGACCTCAAAGGGAAGAAAAATAAATTGCATTAAATTGAACATTTTGTTTCAATGCATTTATAAATATATTACAATCCAAAATGTAGGAATTCAACATATCAACAGAATGGGTTCTAAAAAGATTGCATCTTTACTCTTGACAGTATGGGTCTCCGTGAGGTCACTATGCTTGGTCCTAAATCCAACATTTTGTCCATAGATCCAAACTGATAAACTGGCAGTAAGTAATGTCTTCCTTATCACTGTTGGATTAAACATAGAAACATAGAAAATAGGAGCAAGAGTACGCCATTCGGCCCTTCGGGCCTGCTCCGCCATTCAAAATGATCATGGCTGATCGTCTAACTCAGTACCCTGGTCCTGCTTTTTCCCCATATCCCTTGATCCATTTAGCATTAAAGAAATATATCTATCTCCTTCTTGAATACATCTAATGACTTGGCCTCCACTGCCTTCTATGGTAGAGAATTCCACAGGTTCACCACCCTCTGAGTGAAGAAATTTCTCCTCATCTCGGTTCTAAATGGCATACCCCGTATCCTGAGACTGTGACCCCTGGTTCTGGACTCCCCAGCCAGCGGGAACATCCTCCCTGCATCTAGTCTGTCTAGTCCTGTTAGAATTTTATGTTTTGATGAGATCACCTCTCATTCTTCTCAACTCTGGTGAATATAGGCCTAGTCGACCCAATCTCTCCTCATATGTCAGTCCTGCCATCCCAGAAATCAGTCTGATAAACCTTTGTTGCACTCCCTCCATGGCAAGGACATCCTTCCTCAGATAAGGAGACCAAAACTGCACACAATACTCCAGATGTGGTCTCACCAAGGCCCTGTATAACTGCAGTAAGACATCCCTGTTCCTGTACTCAAATCCTCTTGCAATGAAGGCCAACATATCATTGGCCTTCCTAACTGCTTGCTGCACCTGAATGCTCGCTTTCAGCGACTGGTGTACAAGGACACCCAGGTCTCGTTGCACCTCCCCTTTTCCCAATCTATCACCATTCAGATAATAATCTGCCTTTCTGTTTTTACAACCAAAATGGATAACCTCACATTTATCCACGTTATACTGCATCTGCCATGTTCTTGCTCACTCACCCAACTTATCTAAACCACATTGCAGCCTCTTTGCATCCTCCTCACAGCTCACATTCCACCCCAGCTTTGTGTCGTCTGCAAACTTGGAAATGTTACATTCCGTTCCCTCATCCAAATCATTGATATATATTGTGAATAGCTGGGGCCCAAGCACTGATCCCTGCGGTACCCCACTAGTCACTGCCTGCCACCCGGAAAAAGACCCGTTTATTCCTACTCTCTGTTTCCTGTCTGTCAATCAATTCTCAATCCAGGCCAGTATATTCCCCCCAATCCCATGTGCTTTAATTTTGCACATTAACCTCTTGTGTGGGACCTTATAAAAAGCCCAAAAGATTGGTACCAATGGGGATGGAAAACACTACTCGTAACAGATTTGATTGAAACCAGGCATTTCCTTGTTCTGAAGTTTGTACCATAGCTGGGCTGAAGCTCAAAGCCACAATCCTAGTCCAACATTCACTGGTCAATTCATCTCAATGGTACCATAAGTAAATGATATTCAAGGTTTTTTTTTCTACTACTTGTCTTTTATGCAACCCCTTCCTCTTGTCAATTTTAGTAATGTACTAGAACTGGAGGTGTTTGAAATTCACAGTCGAAGTTTAGCATCTATGCAAAGCAGCCTTGGCTTTACACCAACGCTAAACTTTGGGGGGGGGGGGGTAATCTTAACTGGGGGCGACTGTGTCAAATGGGCGATATCGAACTGGCTGCCCATCATGCACCACGCCCGATTTGCCTTTCCATTGAAGTCAATGGAAGGAATAATTGGGTGGGTTGTATGATGGGCGGCCAATTCGATAGCGGCCATTTTACACCACCCAGATTAAATGAGCCCTGTGGAATGTAAATCAGGTGTGATGGTCCAAAGCAGGTTGGGCCCTGACTCAGGGTTTAGGCTATTATTGCAACATTGATGCAAAGCTAAACTGCTTCACATTGACACTACAGTTGTGGTGTGACTGCACCATAAGAGGGTTGTGCAACAGTGTGACTTGCAGTTATAAGCTTCATATAACTGTCCTTTAATATAAGGAAATATAAGTCATTTTACAAAACAGGACAATGGATCAAAACTCAATGAATTCTAACTGTGAACTGAATCATTGTAATTGCAGTATTTTCATTTGACAAAATGCTGTGCCCTGCTGTCCACCTGGAAGATCAGTGAGGAGTTTGGTACTTGTTAGATCTGGAGAACAATTTGAGGTTAAATATGCAAATAAGGGATCAATATGATAGCAACATTTGCATACAAAGAAACAGTTTATGCAGATAAACATCTTAAACTGTTTGTTTACACTGGAAATAGTAGAAATGCCTGTATGGTCACGTTTGATGTACAATATACATTGCACCTCACTGTCCTTCTCAGGGTACAGTCATACTATAAGTTTCAGACTGTTATGCACAGGCCTGAGTTATACAGCCATCATTCTGGGTAGGGAAAACCAGTTTCTGCCCATATATGCTAATACACATGCACAGAGCTACAATTAAACCAGCATCCAAATGCCCATTAGATGTTGCAGCAAATAATTAATGAGATAGTTGGCTCCTTGTAAACAGTTTAAAAAAAAATTAAAATAGACATTTAAGAAATTGGAGCACAGGGGAACTTTTTAAAATTTGCTTTGTGCTAATACTACAGCCAGTGCAAAGCCAAAGTGATGTAACACCCCATTTACCTCACAGTGTTGCTTTCAACAGCAGGATTGCCATCTGAGGAAATCCTTACAGTTAACAAAGTGAGACCGGTCGATGCCTTCAGAAGTGCCGACCCCCATTGGGAAGGGCTTCAGCCGGGTACCTCTGACTGCTGGGTGCTGCGGGCAGCAAATATAAACAGTGGCACTGGAGGCAGGCCTGCACTTTGAGTCCGGTCATGGACAAGTTGATTTCTCACCATTGCTGATCTGTGAAGACATTCCCCCAACACTGACTGGGAAGGGGCCTGGCACTAACTCCACTCACATGGGTGCATTTAAAGTTGCTTTTGTTACTTGTGCAGCCTAAATTGGGCAGATTTAACAGCACAGGATGCCAGTATTAGGGAGCCCTTTCCAATGGTAGACATTTTTGTAATATAAATGGGATGTAATAGTACTTGCCTAAACAAATCCCGCCCGTTTTTAAAATATGAAACACTCATTTTGACAATGTCATACCCAGACTAACCACAGATTCTGTTGTAATACAAAGTCAAAAACCACTTCACACTTGTGCTAAATGTAATTGCCCAGTATTTTTATGCAAGTGTCCCTAATATTTATTAAAATAATAAAAACAAGCTGCAAATGCTGGTAATTCACAGCAGGACAGTCATCATCTGTAAAGAAGGGCTGGGCTCACGACATTAACCTGTCTGTTCTCACAACCTCAGCTGACTGATGTGCTACGTGTTTCCAGCATTTTCAGTATTAAAAGAATGTCAGTTTGTCTCCATTATCAGATTAACAGACCTACGGTACATGGACATTTACAGCTTTATTAGCAGTCTAATGAGATCCTTGATCAAGTTCTGCAATCAGTAAATTAGGAAATACATGAACTGACGTAAACCATCAGCAAGATGTCTTTCATTTCACCAGAGTGATGTTTTATAATTTTGTGCCTGTGGGCATCACTCTGTTGCTTAGCTGTAAAGATTCATGGCATGATTTTATTGTCTCCCTTTTATAAATTGTATAAAAATTCCCCGAGAGTTCAGTCTTGTTTATCTGTGCTTTGCTGGCTTGAGGACATTTGCCCTAATTTTCCACTCCGCTCATTAGTGTTGTATGCCTGCTCTCTACACTTACACATCACCTGAATAACTTAAAATCCACCTGCTTTTACACCAAACACAAAAGTTTCTTCTTTGTCACAGAATATTATTCTGTTGAACAGAGATATTATTAAACTTGTTTTCATAATCTCGCCTTTAATATTTCCAAATATTATATTTTCAGCTCTTTATGAACCACATGAGCCACTTATTGTTCTGTTTGTCTCATTACACTTGAAACATTTTTTGGCTGATTTTCTTTGTTGCAGACATTTCCTTGAGCATTACTTGCCTTTTTGGATGCGCTCAATCTATTTGGGATGGCTTTAGTTTGCCTTAAAATAATATAAAACAGACAGCATAATGACTAAGATGTTCAAGGTTATAAGCATCCTGTTTTTTAATTTGATAATGCAAAAGAAAATGTCCTTGGTCTGGTGAACAGTTACTTCATCCAAATATTCCCTTGCGATCGACTTGGCTGGAGTTTGAACTGAAACCTCCAAAACCACATAAATAATGGATTGTGTCGATTCTGACCATGGGGTTGAAATTCCTCTTTTAATGGAAAACAGGAGAATGCCTCTTTTTCTCTGTAATAAACGACCCACTAATGAAGATGCGGGAATGTGTGGCTTTAAATTCTGTGTTTTCTGAAAATGTGGTTTTGTTAGTGGCTTGTTAAGAGGAAAAAATACAAAAAAAATCTCCTATTTTTGATTAAAAGGAATTTCACTCTTCCCCCAGATGGACATCAGTAAACAAGTGGCCATTTATTTCATATTTTTGTTTCGTTTATCCTTCAACTTTCTACTGCCAAATAATCACACCAGCCCAGATCAAACGGAACCATCCTGTAACACAGGGTGCAGTTAGATTACCCACTAAATGCACCCACAGGGGCCCGCTCCGCTGCAGACATTTCTCTCAATGTTAAGAGAGAGCAGCAGGCAACAGTGTCCACTTTCTCATTGCCATTAAAAAGAATCAATGCCAAGGTTATGAAGTGACCAGCACCTACAATGGACTGCCTGAACATTTTTCAAACCAGACTGCAGTTCCACCCCATCCAATGTGAAACTCAATGGGATGAGATGGCCTACTGGAGGGTGCCTTGTCTTGAGTTATACTGCTGCTTTCACATCAGTGCATACTCGAAACCACATTGGGTCAATGCAAAGGTGATAATACAACTGCAGCAACAGTTTTATCCTCTTAACTGTAAGGGTGGGGGTGGGTTATCTAATTTCCAGAAATGTTTGACTTAATGTACTCAACATTTTTCAGTGTTAAATCTGACACCAGTTATCCAATATCAATAGGTTAAGCTGTTTTCAAAACCTTTGGGTTTCTTCTCTGCCGTTGGCTCCTCTTCCTCCTGCGCCATAACTTACAATTATGATTCAGTTCAGATGATGTTTTGTGCAGTGCTATTTTGTTTGCATAAACCATTAGCCAGAACCGACTGAAAGGAACACTACCATTGAGAGGGTTTCATTTGCTTTTCTTCTTATGCCTAAACTGTTCCTGCTGTGCCAAGATTCTTTACTGTTTGAGGGTCACTTATGGGATTAGTCACAAAGGCTTTATGTATTTCAAAAAGAGTCATAAGGATTTTGTTTCTCAGTAGTAGCCTGGTATATCAATGGTTAGGATATTCCTTCATTTCCCCATCAACACAGGACTCAGTCCCAGGTTTGTCTGACTCTCAATTTTCATTGCACTACAGGAAGTGATATTAAGGAACTTCCTGTGGATACAGCTGTGGGGGAGGAGGGGGTGAAAGAGTCAAAATGACAAAAGACTGCAAGAGCTGTGTCTGTGTTTGAATATAAATAGTCACCTCCTCCACAATTATGTGCAGCATGGAGTCTTCATTTTAAGGATGTTATTTTGCCATTTTCCTCCAGGGTATTGCATTTTTGTTGCCGTCCCTGTTTAGCTATTTAGATCTATTTAATCAGAACTGAGCCAAGCCAATTGAGCCCAAAACAGTTTTGAACTGAGGGAATAGCTCCTTCTCTAGTTCAGACAAATATCTGGCTCACTTCCAAAATGTAATCTTTCTGTTGAAAAAAGAGAAATGTGAAACTTTAGGCTGAGTTTGGCTTAGGCTTATCATGAATTTGAATATCCAAGTTTGCTTCAGTACATATTCCTAATTTCTACTATTAGAGCAGCTGGTATAGTGTTGCTGGGTAAACACTGCAAAATAATTATCTTGTCATTTTTAGTGCCAAGATGTTGAGAAAGTATGGGCAGAATTGGCCCATAATCCTAAATCTTAGAAAGGGAAGTACAGCGGTGAGCACTGCTCCCTGCTTGATGTAGCGGATTGTAGAATCATCCCTGATGTGCCATACACCTACCACTGTCTTCCCTAGTCACCCCTTATTATTTGGCTATATGCTTTATAATCGCTGGTTAGAGCAGCCCAGAAGCAGACACTTTCTGTAGAACTCTACTCATACATAGAATCATAGAATCATAGAAGTTACAACATGGAAACAGGCCCTTCGGCCCAACATGTCCATGTCGCCCAGTTTATACCACTAAGCTAGTCCCAATTGCCTGCACTTGGCCCAAATCCCTCTATACCCATCTTACCCATGTAACTGTCCAAATGCTTTTTAAAAGACAAAATTGTACCCGCCTCTACTACTGCCTCTGGCAGCTCGTTCCAGACACTCACCACCCTTTGAGTGAAAAAATTGCCCCTCTGGACCCTTTTGTATCTCTCCCCTCTCACCTTAAATCTATGCCCCCTCGTTATAGACTCCCCTACCTTTGGGAAAAGATTTTGACTATCGACCTTATCTATGCCCCTCATTATTTTATAGACTTCGATAAGATCACCCCTTAACCTCCTGCTCTCCAGGGAAAAAAGTCCCAGTCTGTCTAACCTCTCCCTGTAAGTCAAACCATCAAGTCCCGGTAGCATCCTAGTAAATCTTTTCTGCACTCTTTCTAGTTTAATAATATCCTTTCTATAATAGGGTGACCAGAACTGTACACAGTACTCCAAGTGTGGCCTCACCAATGCCCTGTACAACTTCAACAAGACATCCCAACTCCTGCATTCAATGTTCTGACCAATGAAACCAAGCATGCCGAATGCCTTCTTCACCACCCTATCCACCTGTGACTCCACTTTCAAGGAGCTATGAATCTGTACTCCTAGATCTCTTCGTTCTATAACTCTCCCCAACGCCCTACCATTAACGGAGTAGGTCCTGGCCCGATTCGATCTACCAAAATGCATCACCTCACATTTATCTAAATTAAACTCCATCTGCCATTCATCGGCCCACTGGCCCAATTTATCAAGATCCCGTTGCAATCCTAGATAACCTTCTTCACTGTCCACAATGCCACCAATCTTGGTGTCATCTGCAAACTTACTAACCATGCCTCCTAAATTCTCATCCAAATCATTAATATAAATAACAAATAACAGCGGACCCAGCACCGATCCCTGAGGCACACCGCTGGACACAGGCATCCAGTTTGAAAAACAACCCTCGACAACCACCCTCTGTCTTCTGTCGTCAAGCCAATTTTGTATCCAATTGGCTACCTCACCTTGGATCCCATGAGATTTAACCTTATGTAACAACCTACCATGCGGTACCTTGTCAAATGCTTTGCTGAAGTCCATGTAGACCACGTCTACTGCACAGCCCTCATCTATCTTCTTGGTTACCCCTTCAAAAAACTCAATCAAATTCGTGAGACATGATTTTCCTCTCACAAAACCATGCTGACTGTTCCTAATTAGTCCCTGCCTCTCCAAATGCCTGTAGATCCTGTCCCTCAGAATACCCTCTAACAACTTACCCACTACAGATGTCAGGCTCACTGGTCTGTAGTTCCCAGGCTTTTCCCTGCCGCCCTTCTTAAACAAAGGCACAACATTTGCTACCCTCCAATCTTCAGGCACCTCACCTGTAGCGGTGGATGATTCAAATATCTCTGCTAGGGGACCCGCAATTTCCTCCCTAACCTCCCATAACGTCCTGGGATACATTTCATCAGGTCCCGGAGATTTATCTACCTTGATGCGCGTTAAGACTTCCAGCACCTCCCTCTCTGTAATATGTACACTCCTCAAGACATCACTATTTATTTCCCCAAGTTCCCTAACATCCATGCCTTTCTCAACCGTAAATACCGATGTGAAATATTCATTCAGGATCTCACCCATCTCTTGTGGTTCCGCACATAGATGACCTTGTTGATCCTTAAGAGGCCCTACTCTCTCCCTAGTTACCCTTTTGCCCTTTATGTATTTGTAGAAGCTCTTTGGATTCACCTTTGCCTGATCTGCCAAAGCAATCTCATATCCCCTTTTTGCCCTCCTGATTTCTCTCTTAACTCTACTCCGGCAATCTCTATACTCTTCAAGGGATCCACTTGATCCCAGCTGCCTATGCATGTCATATGCCTCCTTCTTCTTTTTGACTAGTGCCTCAATCTCCCGAGTCATCCAAGGTTCCCTACTTCTACCAGCCTTGCCCTTCACTTTATAAGGAATGTGCTTACCCTGAACCCTGGTTAACACACTTTTGAAAGCCTCCCACTTACCAGACGTCCCTTTGCCTGCCAACAGACTCTCCCAATCAACTTCTGAAAGTTCCTGTCTAATACCATCAAAATTGGCCTTTCCCCAATTTAGAATTTTAACTTTTGGGCCAGACCTATCCTTCTCCATAGCTATCTTAAAACTAATGGAATTATGATCACTGGTCCCAAAGTGATCCCTCACCAACACTTCTGTCACCTGCCCTTCCTTATTTCCCAAGAGGAGGTCAAGTTTTGCCCCCTCTCTAGTCGGGCCATCCACATACTGAATGAGAAATTCCTCCTGAATACACTCAACAAATTTCTCTCCATCCAAGCCCCTAATGCTATGGCTGTCCCAGTCAATGTTGGGAAAGTTAAAGTCCCCTACTATTACCACCCTATTTTTCTTGCAGCTGTCTGTAATCTCCTTACATATTTGCTCCTCAATTTCCCGTTGACTATTTGGGGGTCTGTAGTACAATCCGATCAAAGTGATCTCTCCCTTCTTATTTTTCAGTTCTACCCATATAGACTCAGTGGGCGAACCCTCGGATATATCCCCTCTCACTACTGCCGTGATGTTCTCCCTAATCAAGAACGCAACTCTCCCTCCTCTCTTACCTCCTGCTCTATCTTTCCTATAGCATCTGTACCCTGGAACATTGAGCTGCCAGTCCTGCCCCTCCCTTAGCCATGTTTCAGTAATAGCTATAACATCCCAGTCCCATGTACCCATCCATGCCCTGAGTTCATCTGCCTTGCCCATCAGACTTCTTGCATTGAAATAAATGCAGTTTAATCTAGACTTCCCTTGGTCTTTGCCCTGCTTTCTCAGACCATCTGTCCGGTCATGTTCTGTACACTCTCCCTTACTGCCTTTTGTTTCTGTCACCACTTTATTTCCCACTGACTTCCTGCATCGGTTCCCATCCCCCTGCCACATTAGTTTAAACCCTCCCCAACAGCACTGGCAAACACTCCCCCTAGGACATTGGTTCCAGTCCTGCCCAGATGCAGACCGTCCAATTTGTACTGGTCCCACCTCCCCCAGAACCGGTTCCAATGGCCCAGGAATTTGAATCCCTCCCTCTTGCACCATCTCTCAAGCCACGTATTCATCTTAGCTATCCTGTCATTCCTACTCTGACTAACCCGTGGCACTGGTAGCAATCCTGAGATTACTACCTTTGAGGTCCTACTCTTTAGTTTAACTCCTAACTCCCTAAATTCAGCTTGTAGGACCTCATCCTGTTTTTTACCTATATCGTTGGTGCCTATATGCACCACGACAACTGGCTGTTCACCCTCCCCCTCCAGAATGTCCTGCAGCCGCTCCGAGACATCCTTGACCCTTGCACCAGGGAGGCAACATACCATCCTGGAGTCTCGGTTGCGTCCGCAGAAACGCCTGTCTATTCCCCTTACAATCGAGTCCCCTATCACTATAGCTCTGCCACTCTTTTTCCTGCCCTCCTGTGCAGCAGAGCCAGCCACGGTGCCATGAACCTGGCCACTGCCATCTTCCCCTGGTGAGCCATCTCCCCCAACAGTATCCAAAACGGTATACCTGTTTTGGAGGGAGATGACCGCAGGGGACCCCTGCACTGCCTTCCTACTCTTCCTCTGTCTGTTGGTCACCCATTCACTATCTCCCTCAGTAATTTTTATCTGCGGTGTGACCAACTCACTGAACGTGCTATCCACGACTTTCTCAGCATCGCGGATGCTCCAAAGTGAGTCCATCCGCAGCTCCAGAGCCGTCAAGCGGTCAAACAATAGCTGCAGCTGGACACACTTCCCGCAGGTTAAGGAATCAGGGATACAGGAAGGAGCCCTGAATTCCCACATCCCACAAGAGGAACATGACATGGCCCTGGGATCTCCTGCCATGACTGAACCCTTAAATTAGCTTAAGAACAACTACAATGTCAAGAGAAAAAAAAAGGAAAGAAAAACTACTTACCACTCCCTTTAAGGAGTTTACTCCTTTAAATTGTTCTCAATTTAGAGAATGTTAACTACACTAGGGACCTTGATTCACTAAAAAATAAACGCTACTTCCTATAAGACCTGCAGACCTTCCCTTTCCTATTACTTTAGTTACTGTAGATAAGGAGAAATACTCACCTGAACCTACTCACCAATCAGGTGCCTCCCCTGTGTCGCGTCCCGATCTGATTCCTGACGTCACTTCGAACTCGGTCGCAGCTCCGCTCGGCTCCTCTCAGCACTCTGAAATCCCGCCTTTTATCGGACGCTCCCTCCGCTCGGCTCGGCTCCTCTCCCACAATGCCCCTCCGCCGAATGTCATAAAGTTCTGCTCAGTTGATAGTACCAGAGGTACAAGCACTAAGGCCATGTCCAACACCCCCCCCCCCCGCCCCGTTTCTTTTTGGCATGGGTTATGTCCACTCTTCTATGTGCCCACCCCATGCTCCAAATCCTGGAATTGCCTCCCTCAAATGTTTGATTGAGCCTCTGGATATAAGGAATGATGAACTCTACAGGCAAGCCAGTCCGCATTCCTCCGATCGTAGTGGGGAGTGGTGAATATATATTCCATGTCACATTGCCTCAAACCTAAACTTTTGGAGCAAGATAACAAATGGTAACTGAGAACCATCAATAAATGTACAAGGATTTCCCTTTATAACATTTAACTGATACTGATCTGCTAAAACCCAAGATGAACACACTTTTGTGCTCACTGCAGCTAAATGAACAATATACTAAGCATAAACTAAGGGGGTGGTTTTAACTCCCAGGATGGTGGGGGGTGTTAAAAATAAAACAAAATGGAAAACCCGCCTCCAACAAACCCACTTCTGGTTTGTTGGTTGGGGGTGAGCGACTAGCCTGCTCTCTGGAGGAGGGTCCGTCCTTAAAATATTTTAATGAGGCTACTTGCCTCAAATTTAACCTGTGTTTCACATTTAACTCCTGGGGGGGTGCTGGTTTTCTGGGCCTCGGGAAACCTGGCAGCTGAAGGGAGACAAGAATGGTTGGATGGAACAGGCAAGTGCCTTTCCAGCACTACTTCCTCCCGGCCCACCAAGCTACTTGTTAAACCACCCCTCAATCTGACCCCCTCAATCAGACCCCCGATGTCTGACTTACCTAATGTTTGACCTCCGATGTTCAACTCACCTCCCAACCTCCAATGTCCAACAGTACCCACCGACCTCCAATGTCCAACTCTTTCTCCCTCCCCCCACCCAACCTCCGATGTCCGACCCCCCCCCCTTCCCCAACCTCCAATGTCCAACAGCACCCACCGACCTCCAATGTCCAACTCTTTCTCCCTCCCCCCACCCAACCTCTGATGTCCAATTCTACCCCCCCCCCCGACTTCTGATGTCCGACCTCCCCCCCCTTCCCCGACCTCCAATGTCCAACAGCACCTACCGACCTCCAATGTCCAACTCTTTCTCCCTCCAACCACCCGACCTCCAATGTCCAATTCCACCCCTCGACTTCCGATGTCCAACTCCCCGACCACCCCCCACCCCGTCCCCTTCCCCGACCTCCAATGTCCAACAGCACTCACTGACCTCCAATATCCAACTCCCCCCCCCTGAACTATGATGTCCAACTCTTCTCTTCCCCTCCACCCCCTGACCTCTGAGTAGGAATGTGACTTTCTGTTAACATCAGTATATTCTTCTGGCATATTCTGTAATATAGCAGCTTTGATCAGGGCACAGACTGCATCTTTCAGACCATGAGTTGAACAGCTCAGCTTTGAGTTATGTTAACTTAGCAGTGAAGACATCATCCCATATGTTGTACAACAAAAAACAGCACATCAATGTGACATAAATTTTTAAAAAAGAAATCCTTCAATTCATGTTCATTTAAGTGTCCACTTGATCAGTTGGTAGCACTCTCACCTCTGAGTCAGATGTTTGTAGGTTCAAAACTCACTATAGACTTGAGCATATAATCTAGGTTGACATTCCAGTGCAGTATGGAGAGTACTGAAGTTTTAGAAGTGCTGCCTTTCAGATGAGATGTTAAACTGGAACCCCATCTGAATTTTCAGTTGGACATAAAAGATCCTGTAGCATGTTTTCAAAGAAGAGCAGAGAGTTTTCCCAATGTCCTGGTCAACATTCATCCGTTAACCAACACACCAAAAACAGATCAACTGGTCATTCATCACATTGCTGTTTGTGGGACTTTGCTGTGTGCAAATTGACTACCACTTTCTCCTGCAAAACAAGAGTGATGACACTTCAAAAAGTAATTAATTGGCTGTGAAGCACTTTGGGAATTCATGGAGATTTAAAAGGTGCAATATAAACACAGGTCTTCCTTTTAAACTTCATTGATATAGTTATGAAACCTGTATTTTAAGATGTGAAAAGATTAAAAGTATTTGTTCCACTGTAATGGAGTAGCATTAATCCTTCCCTCCAGCAGGGTATTTTATACTTTGGCCTGTACATATTTGGAAATATGAAGTATCATTTCCTATGAAGTTGATTGATTTCATTGGTGGTGTTTGCTTTACAAACTCTTTTGGAAAATCGAACGCAATAGTGTGTGTTTGGCTTAGAACTCAAACATATTTTATTCTCGTAACCTATAGCCTTATGATAACATCTACCAATATGTCCTAAAGGAAAAATAAAGCTTAAGGTTCAACAGCATACTGTTCCATCAACTGTTGGAGCATGGGATTAAAGGGACAGTGGCAGCATGGATACGAAATTGGCTAAGAGACAGAAAGCAGAGACTAGTGGTGAACGGTTGTTTTTCAGACTTGAGTTAGGTATATAGTGGTGTCCCCCAGGAGTCGGTATTGGGACCACTGCTCTTTTTGATATAGATTAATGACCTGGACATGGATATACAGGGCATAATTTCAAAGTTTGCAGATGACACGAAACTAGGAAATGTAGTAAACAGAGAGGAGGATAGTAACAGACTTCAGGAGCACACAGAGACAGACTGGTGAAATGGACAGACAAATGGCAGTTGCAATTTAATGCAAAGAAGTGTGAATTGATGCATTTGGTAGGAAGAATGAGGAGAGGCAATATAAACAAAATGGTACAATTTTAAATGGGGTGCAGGAACAGAGAGACCTGGGGGTGTATGTACACAAATCTTGAAGGTGGCAGGACAAGTTGCGACAGCTGTTTTAAAAAAACATATGGCTTTATAAACAGAGGCATAGGATACAAAAGCAAGAAAGTTATGCTAAACCTTTATAAATCACTGGTCAGGCCCCAGCTGGAGTATTGTGTCCAATTCTGGGCACCACACTTTAAGAAGGATGTCAAAGCCTTAGAGAGGGTGCAGAGGAGATTTACTAAAATGGTACCAGGGATCCATGCCGGGATGAGGGGCTTCAGTTATGTGGAGAGACTGGAGAAGCTGGGGTTGCTCTCCTTAGAGCAGAGAGGTTAAGGGGAGATTTAATAGAGGTGTTCAAAATCATGACTGATTTTAATAGAGTAAATAAGGAGAAACTGTTTCCAGTGGCAGAAGGGTCAGTAACCAGAGGACACAGATTTAAGGTAATTGGCAAAAGAACCAGAGGCGAGATGAGCTACACAGCGAGTTGTTGTGATCTGGAATGCACTGCCTGAAAAGGCGGTGGAAGCAGATTCAATAATAACTTTCAAAAGGCAATTGGATAAATACTCGAAGGGGGGAAATTTTGCAGAGGGCAGAGGAATGGGACTTATTAGATAGCTCCTTCAAAGAGCCGGCACAGGCACGATGGGCCGAATGGCGGCCTCCTGTGCTGTATCATCCTATGATTCTATGAACTGCTTCTTCACCTCTTACGGCACTAATATGTGACGAGTAAAGTGCAGCATTGAGAAGTTCTGTTGAGAATTTCCATTGATTTGTTTACACCAGCTATGGATTTCCTTTTGTGTCTTCTGTACAAGCCTGCTACCTATTTTTCCTCCTGAAACTTTGTGCTATGCTTACTCCATGAATGTTTTGTAAAAGATCAATTACTCGATCTCTGGCTTTATGCTTCTGTTTGAGATACAAACTGCTTTTGTTGAATAAAAGCCAAGTAGAGCATGTGTGAGACATTTATAGAAATATGTAGAATGTTATTTTTGGAAAGGAAGGCACAAATTTTGTAAATTTAAAAAGAATATCATGAAAGTATCCTTGAAAATTCCTCAGCACTTTAACCAATTGATTTGACTCATTATATCTGACTTTCAGTGTTAGGACTCCGTGAAGATGTTGATTCCATCAAAATAGCATGTTTTTAAAAATGTAGTTTGCTAAGAAACTGCAGATCTGCACATTGACAGCTACAAATGAATGTATAAAGCTACAAATGAATGTATAAAGCCTTGTTATCCTCTTACTGAAACAGACAGGAAAGTCTCAGATGCTTTTCTGAGCTTGTGAGGTCTTGTTGTTTTTCACTAGTATTTTCCTTACTAGACCACCCAATCCCCTAAAAAAAAACGTGTCCTGTATTTGTCAATGGGATAGGGTCAATATGAAAGCTCTGACAATCATGTCAGTTTATGATGCTCACAACAAACAGCTCTATATTAAGCTTTTTAAAAAGACATGTTTGTATTATGTATAGTCAACTCCTGCAAAGTGAACAACCTGCTTTACCCAGCCTGTATTTTCACCAGTCCTATCGGATAAAAAGATATTCTGACAAAAAGAAAAACTGTGAATGCCAGAAGTTTGAAATAAAAACGGAAAATGCACAGCAGGTCAGTCAGCATCTGAAAGAGAAAGGGTCGTCCAGTGTTTTAGAAGTGACTGGTGGATCTTTTTCAGCATTGCTCACAGTGATAATATAAAGAATGGAAGTATTTCTGCTTCCATAACTACCGTCATGGATCTACAATAGTAATGTCACAGCAGGGCATATGGAATAGAAGCACAGAAAGTGCGGGTTCATCCTGAACAGGCATCAACAGAAAATTTGACAATCTATTCCAGCATTTGTCTTGTTACAATGCAAGATATTAATTTGATGACTTGCTCTGAGAAGAAACAATACATGGGGCTGAAGTGACCATGTGAGTTTTTGACACTTCAGAATATTGTGAACGGTCATTTTCTCCAAGTATTCGCAAGGAAAGATGTGAATAACATGCCCTCCCCAAACAGAGAAAACCTAAGTAAAATCAATGACTTTGATTATAAATGAAGTGGATGTTCTAGATGGGCTAAAAGGGCTCAAAACAAGTCATGTGGGATAGATGGTATTCACCCCAGAATGCTGACAAAAACTAGGGAGGCGATTTGTGAGGCATTGACAACCATTTAGGCCAAGTTACTGGAAACTGGGGAGGTACCAGAAGGCTGGAAACAGGCCAATGTGATGCCAATATTCAAAAGTTGTGACAAAACTGACTAGCAGGTACAATCCTGTTAGTCTCTCTTCCATTCTGTGTAAAAATAATGAAATTGGTTATCAGGAGTTAACGTGAGGATTTTCTGTAGAATAATAACCTAGTTAACAGCAGTCAGTATGAAGTCAGAAGGAGAAGATTCTGTATGATCAAACTCCTCAACTTTTCTGAGAAATTTACATCCAAATGGACTGTGGAAAGCCCTACCATTTTGTGTACTTCTCATTCCAAAAGGCATTCATCACAAAAAGCTAATATTTTAAACTCAAAGTTGTGAGGACTCGGGGTAAAGCATGGGAATGGATAAGAAATTGGCTGAAGGATTGAAATCAATGAGTACCTGATGGAACAGTTATGTTGGGATGCTCCAGGGCTCAGTGTTGGGACCACTACTGTTTCTAATTTACATTAATGAGCTGGATTCAGAAATTCAATGCAAAGTAGTGAAAATTTTCAGATGACACCAAACTGAGAGGGGCTGTAGAATCAGCGGAAGCAGCTTAGAAATCACAGAATGAGCTGGAAAAAGGATGTATTTGGTCAGAACAGTGACAGATGAAATTTAAGGCAGACAAGTTCAAGGTATTGCACACAGGAAGGGAAAATAAGCGACACGTACCCCATGAATGATATTGAAATAGCTACAGCTGAAAGAAACCTAGAAGTCTTGATAGACTCAATGCTCAACATGAATAACCAACACCGAGAAGCAATCAATAAAGCTAATTGAATGTTGAACTGCACGGCCAAAACAGTAGAACATGAGTCAGAGGAAGTCATTATCAAATTATATTGACTGGAGGAACTTAGGTTTTTCAGCCTGGAAAATGGATGGCTGAGAGCTGATCATATAGAGGTAATTAAGATAGTTAAGGGAATAGAAAAAGTAAATTATCGCTCATCCAAGCTGGATGTCGGTCAGAGACAGTGCAAAGGTTGAGAGAGGTGGTGAAGAGGTAGAACTGGGTATCATTAGTGTACATGTGGGAGCTGATCCCATATGAGTGGACAATGTCACCAGAGGACAGCATGTAGATGAGAAAGAGGAGGGGGCTAAAGATGGATCCTGAGGGACTCTGGAGGTGAGTGTACAGGGATGGGAAGAGAAGCCATTACTGGAGATACTCCAGCTACAGAATTGGTGCAGCTGTGCAAGAAGAATTTAGAAAGTACACACCAAGGTTGAAAAGAAGTAAAAATGGGCAGGTAAATTAGAGACTAGTCAGAGCATGGTGATAAACTTCAGTTTTAAATACCTGAAGATTCCAGGATGAAGCAGAGACTGAGCATAGTGAGAAGTTCTGAAATGTTAGACCATATAGACATGAAAAAACCCAGGCTTGATCCGTAGTCTAGGACATAGACTGGTGAAATGGGCAGACAATGGCAGATGAAATTTAACGCAGAGAAGTGTGAAGTGCTACATATTGGTAGGGAGAATGAGGAGAGGCAATATAAACTAAATGGTACAATTTTAAAAGGGGTTGCAGGAACAGAGAGACCCGGGGGTGTATGTACACAAATCTTTTAGGGTGGCAGGGTGATTTGAGAAGGCTGTTTTTA
Organism: Heptranchias perlo; assembly: GCF_035084215.1. Classification (NCBI taxonomy): domain Eukaryota; kingdom Metazoa; phylum Chordata; class Chondrichthyes; order Hexanchiformes; family Hexanchidae; genus Heptranchias; species Heptranchias perlo. The sequence goes on from NC_090346.1 coordinate 4,692,868, forward strand.
AAAAAAAAAGCACATGAGATCCTGGGCTTTATTAATAGAGGCATAGAGTACAAGAGCAAGGAAGTTATGCTAAACCTTTATAGAACACTGGTTTGGCCTCAGCTGGAGTATTGTGTTCAATTCTGGGCACCACACTTTAGGAAGGATGTCAAGGCCTTAGAAGTGATTTACTAGAATGGTACCAGGGATGAAGGACTTCAGTTATGTGGAGAGACTGGAGATGATGGGGTTGTTCTCCTTAGAACAGAGAAGGTTAAGGGGAGATTTGATAGAGGTGTTCAAAATCATGAACGTTTTTTGACAGAGTAAATAAGGAGAAACTGTTTCCAGTGGCAGAAGGATCGGTAACCAGAGGACATACATTTAAGGTGATCGACAAAAGAGCCAGAGGTGACCTGAGGAAACATTTTTGTGCAGTGAGTTTAATGATCTGGAATGCACTGCCTGAAAGGGCGGTGGAAGCAAATTCAATAGTAACTTTCAAAAGGGAGTTGGATAAATACTTGGAGGGAAAAAAATTACAGGGCTATGGGGAAAGAGCAGGGGAATGGGACTAATTGAATAGCTCTTTCAAAGAGCCGACACAGGCACAATGGGCCGAATGGCCTCCTCCTGTGCTGTACTTACGATGATATGCAGGGCTCAATTTCAAACTTAAATTGTGGCGGTGGGGGGGCTACGAAAATTGCAAAAATGCAGAGTGGGTTCGGAAGCCGCTTCCAACCCGCCGACTTCCGAGTTTCCCACAGACACACCTGCGTGTGTGCCCGCTTCACGAGTCTGGAAGTCCCGCCAACAGTTAAAGCCGGCGGGATAATAGTTAAAGAACCAAATGTACCTCACTGAGGTACTTAAGGCACTTGTGACATATCAGGTAGTTAGAACGATTTTTAACTTACCTGGACGGCTTTCCTGCAGCTTCTTATTCACGCCTGATGAAACCAGGCATGAAGGGCCGGAGCAGGCAAAAATAAACGAAATAAATTAAATAAAGAACCATTGCACAAATTAAAACACAATATCTACCTACCTTTCCATCCTGTTCCGATGTCCGATGTCTCCCTCTCCGATGTCCCTCTCAGCCTCCTATGTCTCCCTCTCTGATTTCCCCCTCTTCCCCCCCCCACAATGTCCCCCTCTTTCCCCCCCACACTGATGTCCCCCCCACCCCGATTTTCCCCCCTTTCTCCCCCCCCACCCCCACCCCCAATCTTCCCTCCAGCGCTGGATGACCTCTCTCTCTCTCCAACGCCCCCCCCCGGCGTTGAAACTCCTGTCAGGCTGACTGCTGGGTGCGAAACCCGGAAAGAACTTTAATCACCATCAATTACATTGCGATCGCGTCGGAAAAAGTAATTTTTTTAAAATTCGGGTTTGCCACGCACAACTTCACCCCCCCGCCCCCCCGCTGCCATCCCGCCACCATTTCAAAATTGAGCCCACAGTGTCCGAATTATATACAGTCGCTAAAACATTCAGGAGTCATGAAACTGATCCCTAGTGTCAATGCTCTGAGTGATGACAAAAGATTGGAGAAACTTGGGGTTTTTCAGCCTGGAAAAGGGATGGCTGAGACCTGATCTTACAGAGGTAATTAAGATAGTTAAGGGAATAGAAAAAGTAAGTCTGGAATATTATTTTTGAATTAATTTGTGAGAGTAAGAAAAGCAGCCACAGGTTCAAACTAGTAAAAGGTAAATTTAGGGCTGATTTCAAGAAATTCTTCACGCAAGGAGCGATCAATTTGTGGAATAGACTTCCAGATAGAGTGATGGAGGCAAAGACATTGGAATCACTTAAGAAACAATTGGATGTTGCAATGGGGGTGGGGATGGAGAGGGTTTTAAGGTCTTTCTGGATGGATAGACAGTATTTTGATGGGCCAAATGCTTTCCTCATCCATAGATGGAAAGTAGATTTGGAATTTTTGGTTTGTGTTTAATAGAAGTATTTATTATGTGGAGTTAGTCATAAAACAATTTTCATTGTGGGCAAGACATCATGTTTAACTTGGCCTTGTCTATTGTAGTAAATTAAAAGTTCATGATTCATGTCATCATTGTGACTGATGGAGTGTCCATCCTGAATCCCAAGATGCTTGTATTTAACATTATCAGTTGAGTGCCCTTTATGTTTCTGGCTATATTTGCTACACCCAGAAGTATTAAACCAAATTTGATACTTATCTGATTTCCTGTCTGTTCAAAGCGGTGTACAAAAAATGCATCCCAAAATAATTTATTAATTTCTATTTATATGTTTTTGCCCTCTTTTTCCCTCTTGTTGAATGAATTTTTGCAAGATTCACATATTCTGAGGATCATCTCCAATAGTGACTTGACTTCTTGAGTAAAGCCGCTTTAACATAGTGTTACAGAACAATCTATTATATATTTTCTACCAGTTTTCTAACCGTTCCATGTGTATGTTAATGAGGGGGAGGCAGATTATTTATACATTAGTGTTATTTTTATCTTACTGTAAAGTAGGAGTTTGGCTTTAATCTACCAGTTTTTGGTAAGTCAAAATAAATTTTGCTTGAACTGTTTTGTTTGGTTTGTGTCCATGTTTTGGGATCTTTAAGGATCTGAGACCCATTTCTCTGCTATTTCAGTACAAGTGCTACCGTGGAAGAAACTGTACTAAAGAGGGTTTGATTGGCATTGCTATTTATTTCAGTGTTAAAGGAGGAGAGCCGTCATCACTACTTAGTCTTCATTCAGTAAGTCATCAGCCACTTTGATGAAAGGTCTTTTTTGTGATATAGCTTCCAGGCAAACCTACATTAAGGTCCAAACCAATTGTACTTCAGTTCAACCAGCTATATATCTCTTTACAGCCATGGTGCTGACAGTCCCATATTTCAGTCACTTTCCCTTGGGTCTCTATGGAAGCTTTGATTTGAAGCATTTCTTCATCTAAGGAAATATTTGGCTAAATACCATTTCAGCTTTAAACTCTATTGTATGACATCATTCTGGGACCAGAACTGTTAAAGACAATTATTCAACAATATTGAAATAAGATATAAGAAGACGGGTAGCTTTAATCAATACAATACTGTGATTATTCCTTTAAAGAAACTTGTATATTGATTTTTGCATATTCTAGTCTTGCAATCCTGTCTCAAAATGTGCTTGCAGATCCTCGTTAGATGGGGGTGAGGGGCTCTCATCTCCATGTAGTCTCCTTCAACTGTGCAAAAGAAGGAGATATGCAAGTCCTTGCTTTCATGACTTTGAAGATGAGGATGCTCTGTGAGCACCCAGATGGGGGTCTGCTTACTGTAGGATAATGGCCATCCTATTATTTTTCTTTCTATCTCTGAGGTGAGATACAGCCTATCTGGGAACTGCTGAAACTCATTAAGATTATGGCTGCCAGACAAATATTTCATGATTGAGTTACACACAGTTCTAACTGCAGAACTGCAGGTTGGGCCTTGTCATAATTTTTGATCTATTTGAAGTCCACGTCATTTAATTCAAAGATCATAGCAGTTGCAATGTTAAAATTGTACTACCTCTCTTTCAATTAAATAACTTGTTGGATTTAGTGAGGTCTCCAATAAGTGAGGTTTAGCCATGGTCTAACTTGACAGGTTTAATTCTGTACAGTTACACTCATCTGAAACAAAAGACTCAAACCACTTAACCAGTTCAGGACACTGCAATTGGCAAACAATTAAAATGAGGAAGAACCGTAGCAGTGGTTTGGAAAATAGAGTTTGTCTCAGTGGGTGTAGTTTATGATATTTGGAATTGTGCTTCCCAGATGACACCGTAATATTTTGCTGGAAGAAACAGTTAAGGAATCATTTTGAAAATTCAAATTGGTCTGAATCCAAATCAGGGAATATTTAGTTTTTTTTTAACCAAATGTGCCTAAGTTCCCCAATTTTTGTATCAATGAGGATTTTTAATTTTATTTAATACTTATTCTTATCCAGTTTCCATCAGACATTCCCCAACATATCTGTGTGAAGAATTTGATGGTACATTTGCTGGAGGTCTTTGGGACTTTCTATTTAGCTCTGCACCCATGCTCTGACCCCCACCAATGGCGAATGCCAACAAAATCTCCTGAGTCAGAAGTGCACAGCACTACTATATACTATATGCCAAAAAACTCACTGTGCAGTCCTGGCTCAGCAGCTTATCGGGCGCTTTGTGCATGTACATCTAAATGAGCTGACCTTACACAACAATACGAGGTTCGTTCAATTGAATGGTTTAATGTTGCTCCCAGCATGATGTATTGGGAGAGTGCTGAGGGTCCAGGGGCAGGAGAGGTGGAGAAGGAGTTGCTCAACCAAAATTGTTTTTTTGAGGTACTACTAACTTCTCGATTGATTTCAATATTGAGTCACTTAGAATCATAGAAAGGTTACAGCACGGAAGGAGGCCATTCGGCCCATAGAGTCCGCGCCGGCTCTATGCAAGAGCAATCCAGCTAGTCCCACTCCCCCATCCTATCTCCATAGCCCTGCAAATTTTTTCCTTCTGTGTTGATTGATGGATTTGGGCCAGTTCCAATTGAGAAACCAAGCCCAGTTTCCTCATCCTGGGGAATGCCATGAAACTAAACTAATGTAGGAGTTCGTGCTTCTAGATCAGACTACCTGGCAGTAGAACAGATCCTTACTCATGCCAACTGTGTTTTATTACTGATAGCACACACATTTGTATCCATAATGCATTAATTTTGCATTTTAATTCATGGCTGGCACATAAGTTGGAAACTGCAGTTCACAGTCTCTACTAGTTCAACAACAGTGTTTCCCATTACTTAGACTGGGTGCTTGACAATCTAAAGCTGAAAAGAATGTACATTATAATTATTGCCGAGTATAAAAGATGGATTTATGTTTTGTTTTTAAATAGCCTTGAAACAAAGTCATTTATTTTTTCAGCAGGAATCTGTCCAGTTCTCGAAGGTTGTTCTCTTCGAGTTAAGTATCTGTTTGACCTCAACAGCTGAGAGTGATCTCAGCTGGGTTAAATGAAAGTGGGAGCGCTGAGTACAAGCAAAAGAAACATCTATCTGGGACGGGGGAGCCTTTGGAGGAAGGATGACAGCCAAATTAGAGTATCAGTCGTATATTGCACTGCAGTCATTATACAGGGATCTACTGATTACATCCAAGAATTATGAGATAGCAGTTGTCACATTCAATCTGGCTACAATTGACTAATGTTATGTTGGAAACATGAAAAGGAAAAGTTATTTATTTATTTTTATGCCCATGAGGATCTTGCGTGAAGTTTTTAAGGATCCATAAAGAAAGTTCTCATGTATTCTGCATTAATTATTTTTGGTGTACTGTCTTATTTTAAGTGAATATGAAAATGTAATGACATAACTGTTGAGATACAAGGTGGGGGAGCATATTTTGCTCTGGGTGTTAATGGTAACAAAAGAGTTTGTCAGTAAATGGGTGATTAAAAGCAGTAACTGACTTTCCCTTTGTCATTACACTTCTATCATATTTCTTCACAGTTTAAATGGATGTAAGGAGAGTTGGACAAAAAGGCATGTTAAGGATCGTGAAGAATTTGTTGAAGTTCTAGTTTAAGAAACAAGTGCAGTTTTCCTCTGTGGGATATGTAAAACAACATTAGGCCTGATCTTGCAGTCTTTCTTGGTCCTTCAGAATCTTCCCGATTTCTCCTTTTTGTTCGCCCTTCTGTTAGTTCTTCAGAACCTCGAAATTAATTTCTCTTTGTTTCCCCTCTCTTGCCCACTCATCTTAGAAACAAAGTGCCAAAGGGTGGCTTGCAGCGTGGATGTATACATTTATGGAGCTGTACTCCTGTACGGGTGCATAGGTTTGGGGAGGAGGTAAGGAAAGAGTTGTACTGTAAATACAATTTCTATGGTTTCTCACCATTTATAGACTCACTCCCTATTAATTTCTGAAGAAGTTTTGCCTTGAAATTGCATTTTTGAGACTAGCGGACACATTTGTTTGAAATTTCTTTGTCTAAACTAAAAATCCATTTTCTCCTTCTATGATAACAGCAAGTGTCATAGAGTCATAGAGTTATACAGCACGGATAGAGGCCTTTCGGCCCATCGTGTCCGCGCCGGCCATCAAGCCCAGTCTAATCTAATCCCATATTCCAGCATTTGGTCCGTAGCCTTGTATGCTATGGCATTTCAAGTGCTCATCCAAATGCTTCTTGAATGTTGTGAGGGTTCCTGCCTCCACAACCCTCTCAGGCAGTGAGTTCCAGACTCCAACCACCCTCTGGGTGAAAAAGTTCTTTCTCAAATCCCCTCTAAACCTCCCGCCTTTTACCTTGAATCTATGCCCCCTAGTTAGAGAACCCTCAACGAAGGGAAAAAGCTCCTTAGTATCCATCCTATCTATGCCCCTCATAATTTTGTACACCTCAATCATGTCCCCCCTCAGCCTCCTCTGCTCCAAGGAAAACAAACCCAATCTTCCCAGTCTCTCTTCATAGCTGAAGCGCTCCAGCCCTGGTAACATCCTGGTGAATCTCCTCTGCACCCTCTCCAAAGCGATCACATCCTTCCTGTAGTGCGGCGACCAGAACTGCACACAGTACTCCAGCTGTGGCCTAACCAGTGTTTTATACAGCTCCATCATAACCTCCTTGCTCTTATATTCTATGCCTCGGCTAATAAAGGCAAGTATCCCATATGCCTTCTTTACCACCTTATCTACCTGTTCCGCCGCCTTCAGGGATCTGTGAACTTGCACACCAAGATCCCTCTGACCCTCTGTCTTGCCTAGGCTCTTCCCATTCAATGTGTATTCCCTTGCCTTGTTAGTCCCTCCAAAGTGCATCACCTCGCACTTTTCCGGGTTAAATTCCATTTGCCACTGTTCCGCCCATCTGACCAACCCATCTATATCGTCCTGCAGACTGAGGCTATCCTCCTCGCTATTTACCACCCTACCAATTTTTGTATCATCAGCGAACTTACTGATCATACCTTTTACATTCATATCCAAGTCGTTAATGTAGACCACAAACAGTAAGGGACCCAGCACCGATCCCTGTGGTACCCCACTGGCCACAGGCTTCCAGTCACAAAAACAACCCCGCAATCTCCTCCTTTGCCTCACACAGTAGCCTGGGATACATTTCGTCTGGGCCTGGGGATTTATCCATTTTTAGGCCTGCTAAAACCGCCAATACCTCCTCCCGCTCGATGTTAATATGTTCGAGTATATCACAGTTCCCCTGCCGTATTTCTATGTCTACATCGTCCTTCTCCAGAGTGAAAACAGATGCAAAAAATTCATTTAGAACCCCTCCTACATCTGCCGGCTCCACACACAGATTGCCATTTTTGTCCCTAATGGGCCCTATTTTTTCCCTAGTTATCCTCTTACCCTTAATATACTTATGAAACATCTTAGGATTTTCCTTTATTTTGCTCGCCAGTGTTTTTTCATGGCCCCTCCTTGATCTCCTAATTTCTTTTTTAAGTATCCCCCTGCACTTTTTGTACTCCTCTAGGGCTTCCTCCGTCTTTAGCCTTTTGTATCTGCCAAAAGCCCTCCTTTTTTTCCTAATCCATTCTCGTATATCCCCTGACATCCAAGGTTCCCTGGAGTTCTTGGAACCACCCTTGACCTTTACAAGTGCACCACTTTTAACTGAATAGCATTAGTTCAGTAATGCCAGGGTGACATGTTAATTCAGTCTCTGCACCCTTCCTCTGTGGTGGACTACATTATAGGTGGGCGGAACAATTTTTTTTTGTTGGCAAAATGTGTTGCACGACATTGTTGCTAAAATGAACGTATGACCCGATGTAGAATCATCAAAATTTGCAGCACAGGAGGAGGCCATTCAACCCATCATGCCCGTGCTGGCTCTCTGAAAGTGTTATCCACTTAGTCCCACTCCCCTACCCTTCTTCATACCCTTTCACATTTTTCTTTCTCAAATATTTATCCACGTTCCTTTTAAAAGCTATAATGATTCTATGACCAGCACCTTTCTAATAGGACATTTCCTACCCGAGCAGTTGTATGTTAAGAAAAAATTCTCTTAACGTGTCCCTTTGTTCTTTGGTAATCATCTTAAATTTATGCTCTCTAGTTACTCACTCACTGACCAGTGGCAAGAGTTTTTCCTGATTTACCAAATCCAATCCGGCCAATTACCGCCCCATTAGTCTACTCTCAATCATCAGCAAAGTGATGGAAGGTGTCGTCGACAGTGCTATCAAGCGGCACTTACTCACCAATAACCTGCTCACCGATGCTCCGTTTGGGTTCCGCCAGGACCACTCGGCTCCAGACCTCATTACAGCCTTGGTCCAAACATGGACAAAAGAGCTGAATTCCAGAGGTGAGGTGAGAATGACTGCCCTTGACATCAAGGCAGCATTTGACCGAGTGTGGCACCAAGAAGCCCCAGTAAAATTGAAGTCAATGGGAATCAGGGGGAAAACTCTCCAGTGGCTGGAGTCGTACCTAGCACAAAGGAAGATGGTAGTGGTTGTTGGAGGCCAATCATCTCAGCCCCAGGGCATTGCTGCAGGAGTTCCTCAGGGCAGTGTCCTAGGCCCAACCATCTTCAGCTGCTTCATCAATGACTTTCCCTCCATCATAAGGTCAGAAATGGGGATGTTCGCTGATGATTGCACAGTGTTCAGTTCCATTCGCAACCCCTCAAAAATAATGAAGCAGACCAAGCCCGCATGCAGCAAGACCTGTACAACATCCAGGCTTGGGCTGATAAGTGGCAAGTAACATTCGTGCCAGACAAGTGCCAGGTAATGACCATCTCCAACAAGAGAGAGTCTAACCACCTCCCCTTGACATTCAACGGCATTACCATCGCCGAATGACCCACCATCAACATCCTGGGGGTCACCATTGACCAGAATCTTAACTGGACCAGCCATATAAATACTGTGGCTACAAGAGCAGGTCAGAGGCTGGGTATTCTGCGGCAAGTGACTCACCTCCTGACTCCCCAAAGCCTTTCCACCATCTACAAGGCACAAGTCAGGAGTGTGATGGAATACTCTCCACTTGCCTGGATGAGTGCAGCTCCAACAACACTCAAGAAGCTTGACACCATCCAGGACAAAGCAGCCTGCTTGATTGGCACCCCATCCACCACTGGCGCACAGTGGCTGCAGTGTGTACCATCCACAGGATGCACTACAGCAACTCGCCAAGGCTTCTTCAACAGCACCTCCCAAACCCGCGACCACTACCACCTAGAAGGACAAGAGCAGCAGGCACATGGGAACAACACCACCTGCACGTTCCCCTCCAAGTCACACACCATCCCGACTTGGAAATATATCGCCGTTCCTTCATCGTCGCTGGGTCAAAATCCTGGAACTCCCTTCCTAACAGCACTGTGGGAGAACCTTCACCACACGGACTGCAGCGGTTCAAGAAGGCGGCTCACCACCACCTTCTCAATGGCAATTAAGGATGAGCTTCTACAAATACATAAAGGGCAAAAGGGTAACTAGGGAGAGAGTAGGGCCTCTTAAGGATCAACAAGGTCATCTATGTGCGGAACCACAAGAGATGGGTGAGATCCTGAATGAATATTTCACATCGGTATTTACAGTTGAGAAAGGCATGGATGTTAGGGAACTTGGGGAAATAAATAGTGATGTCTTGAGGAGTGTACATATTACAGAGAGGGAGGTGCTGGAAGTCTTAACGCGCATCAAGGTAGATAAATCTCCGGGACCTGATGAAATGTATCCCAGGACGTTATGGGAGGTTAGGGAGGAAATTGCGGGTCCCCTAGCAGAGATATTTGAATCATCCACCGCTACAGGTGAGGTGCCTGAAGATTGGAGGGTAGCAAATGTTGTGCCTTTGTTTAAGAAGGGCGGCAGGGAAAAGCCTGGGAACTACAGACCAGTGAGCCTGACATCTGTAGTGGGTAAGTTGTTAGAGGGTATTCTGAGGGACAGGATCTACAGGCATTTGGAGAGGCAGGGACTGATTAGGAACAGTCAGCATGGTTTTGTGAGAGGAAAATCATGTCTCACGAATTTGATTGAGTTTTTTGAAGGGGTAACCAAGAAGATAGATGAGGGCTGTGCAGTAGACGTGGTCTACATGGACTTCAGCAAAGCATTTGACAAGGTACCGCATGGTAGGTTGTTACATAAGGTTAAATCTCATGGGATCCAAGGTGAGGTAGCCAATTGGATACAAAATTGGCTTGACGACAGAAGACAGAGGGTGGTTGTCGAGGGTTGTTTTTCAAACTGGATGCCTGTGTCCAGCGGTGTGCCTCAGGGATCGGTGCTGGGTCCGCTGTTATTTGTTATTTATATTAATGATTTGGATGAGAATTTAGGAGGCATGGTTAGTAAGTTTGCAGATGACACCAAGATTGGTGGCATTGTGGACAGTGAAGAAGGTTATCTAGGATTGCAACGGGATCTTGATAAATTGGGCCAGTGGGCCGATGAATGGCAGATGGAGTTTAATTTAGATAAATGTGAGGTGATGCATTTTGGTAGATCGAATCGGGCCAGGACCTACTCCGTTAATGGTAGGGCGTTGGGGAGAGTTATAGAACAAAGAGATCTAGGAGTACAGATTCATAGCTCCTTGAAAGTGGAGTCACAGGTGGATAGGGTGGTGAAGAAGGCATTCAGCATGCTTGGTTTCATTGGTCAGAACATTGAATGCAGGAGTTGGGATGTCTTGTTGAAGTTGTACAGGGCATTGGTGAGGCCACACTTGGAGTACTGTGTACAGTTCTGGTCACCCTATTATAGAAAGGATATTATTAAACTAGAAAGAGTGCAGAAAAGATTTACTAGGATGCTACCGGGACTTGATGGTTTGACTTACAGGGAGAGGTTAGACAGACTGGGACTTTTTTCCCTGGAGAGTAGGAGGTTAAGGGGTGATCTTATAGAAGTCTATAAAATAATGAGGGGCATAGATAAGGTCGATAGTCAAAATCTTTTCCCAAAGGTAGGGGAGTCTATAACGAGGGGGCACAGATTTAAGGTGAGAGGGGAGAGATACAAAAGGATCCAGAGGGGCAATTTTTTCACTCAAAGGGTGGTGAGTGTCTGGAACGAGCTGCCAGAGGCAGTAGTAGAGGCGGGTACAATTTTGTCTTTTAAAAAGCATTTGGACAGTTACATGGGTAAGATGGGTATCGAGGGATATGGGCCAAGTGCAGGCAATTGGGACTAGCTTAGTGGTATAAACTGGGCGACATGGACATGTTGGGCCGAAGGGCCTGTTTCCATGTTGTAACTTCTATGATTCTATGATTCTATGATTCTATAAAGGCCGGCCTTGCCAGTGATGCCCACATCCCATGAAGGAATCAAAAAAACCTTTGTAATTTTGGGCATCTTTATTCGATCTCCTCATAATCATTTTTGTTTTAATGAACTTGCCCCAATGTCTCTAGTCTATCATCATAATTAAAACCTCTCATCCATGTATCAATTTAATGAATCTCTCCTGCACCCTTTCTGTCTACCTCATAATGTGTATTTACCAGAAAATTATTGCCCTCCATTCTCACCACGATGTACATTCATCACTCACATGTGCCATAAAGGTGCTGTGTCATCAAGACTTCCTGTTAAGAGATCAGCACCTCTTAAATGTAATTAATTATGAGATGATTTTGGATAGGGAGCTGAGGTGGGGGCAGGGATTGGGGAGGACAGTTACAACATGATAGCTGCAATGGAGTCGACTCATATTTTTCATGGTAATGATGTTTCAAACCAGATTGCATCATTGAAATTGCTTGGAAGATTGATGCTGGACTCCATTGACGTGGTCATGTTCGACCAGACTCCCTCCCAATTTTACCTTGTGCTTATATGTAAGAATATCTTCCCCTTAAAACCATAGCAACTTTAAACACTTGATTATTCACCAATGGATGGGTCCAGCAGCCATGATTACCCCATAGTTCATTTTAAAATTATGTAAAATTAAGCACTTGAGAGAAATGGACAGTTGTTAGTTTAGCCTTTAGCTTTCACTGAGCTATTTTTGACATCAATAGAACAGCTAGTTAAATAGAAAACAGAAAAATGGCTTTATGTGGTGGAATGGAATTTCCTTAACAAGACACAAATTATACAGAGAATAATGGATACCTGGGAGTGATTCGAAGGCAGTATTGTAATCGAGGAGGCTCAAGTTGCATCATAAACCACAAGAGGCCTCAATCACTCCCCGTCTGTGAGGCAGTTTACAGTTACTTCCTCCAATCTAGCACACTGTATTCACCGCTCACAAAGCAGTTTGCTTTACATTGGGAGGCCAAGGTGGATTGGGTGCTTGCTATGCTGAATATCTCCATCTGTCTGCAAGTGTGATCTTGACCTCTGTGTGGCTCACCACCTCAACTTCCCCTCTGACGATTCTGCCTTTGACCTCCTACACTGTTCCAACTAAGCTTCAACACCAGCTTCAGGATTGGAAATCTCATCATTCTCCTGATGCTCCACAGCCCTCTGGTCTAAACATTGACATGAGAAACTTCAAACTTTAGCTGACTTCTCCTTTTTTCCTGTCTGCTTCTGCCATCCACCTTCCACATCATTCCCCTTCATTTTGAACTGCCTTACTCTGCTATTTTTGTATCCTTTCTTCTTTTAATGCCTTTTCACTGCTGATCTTTCTATGTCATCCAGCACTTTTTCCACTTCTTTCAAGCTTTTGGAAATAAACCTGTTCTCAGGCTACTAACCTCATGAGTCACGTCATTGTGACATGAGTCAGCATCTCCGACACTTGACTTAAACCTGCTGCTGTCTTCTCCCCTTCTCCTTCCCCCGTGTTTTGTTCAGTCCCATAAAGAGTTTACTTGTCTTCTAGTTTGAAGTTCCAACAAAACGTCCATGTCCAAAATGTTAACCTAGCTTTTCTCTCTTCAGATGCGAACAAACCTGCTGTTTCTCTCCAGCATTTTCTGTTTTTATTCCTAAGATTTAATTACTGCTCCCAAAATCACTTCAGGGTTTTGTGCTGTGCTGGAAGTGTTTCTAACCAGTTAAAGCACAAAAAGACACAAAGTGGTGCCTGAGAGGCACCAGCCAGTAAATATTTAGGGAATATAGGGCAATTTGGTGGTCAACTTTTTAAAAAAAATACAAGTGTTGAATTCGAAGAACTTATTTAGTTATATTAGGAAAAAGAGGGTGGTCAGGAGCAGTGTTGGCCCCTTAAAAACTGAAAGTGGGGATATTGTCATTGACAATGGAGAAATGGCGGACATGTTGAACGATTACTTTGCATCAGTATTTACAGCAGAAAAAGAGGATAGCATGCCAGAAATCCCAAGAAAACTAATATTGAATCGGGGACAGGGACTCAATAAAATTAACATAAGTAAAGCAACAGTAATGAAGAAAATAATAGCATTAAAAAGTGACAAATCCCCAGGACCAGATGGTTTCCATTCCCAGGGTTTTAAAGGAAGTAGGTGAGCACATTGCAGATGCCCTAACTATAATCTTTCAAAGTTCTCTAGATTCAGGAACTGTTCATCTAGATTGGAAAATTGCATATGTCACTCTGCTTTTTAAGAAAGTGGGGAGAGGGAAACCAGGGAATTATAGACCACTTAGCCTAATATCTATTGTGGGGAAATTGCTGGAGTCGATAATTAAGGATAGGGTGACTGAACACCTCGAGAATTTTCAGTTAATCAGAGAGAGCCAGCATGGATTTGTGAAAGGTAGGTCGTGCCTGACAAACCTGATTGAATTTTTTGAAGAGGTGACTAAAGTAGTGGACAGGGGAATGTCAATGGATGTTATTTATATGGACTTCCAGAAGGAATTTGATAAGGTCCCACATAAGAGACTGTTAGCTAAGATAGAAGCCCATGGAATCGAGGGAAAAGTACGGACTTGGTTAGAAAATTGGCTGAGCGAAAGGCGACAGAGAGTAGGGATAATGGGTAGGTACTCACATTGGCAGGATGTGACTAGTGGAGTCCCACAGGGATCTGTCTTGGGGCCTCAATTATTCACAATATTTATTAACAACTTAGATGAAGGCATAGAAAGTCTCATATCTAAGTTTGCCGATGACACAAAGATTGGTGGCATTGTAAGCAGTGTAGATGAAAACATAAAATTACAAAGGGATATTGATAGATTAGGTGAATGGGCAAAACTGTGGCAAAAGGAATTCAATGTAGATAAATGTGAGGTCATCCACTTTGGATCAAAAAAGGATAGAACAGGGTACTTTCTAAATGGGAAAAAGTTAAAACCAGTGGATGTCCAAAGGGACTTAGGAGTTCAGGTACATAGATCATAGAACAGGAGCAGAAAATAATCAATAAAGCTAATGGAATGCTGGCCTTTATATCTAGAGGACTAGAGTACAAGGGGGCAGAAGTTATGCTGCAGCTATACAAAACCCTGGTTAGACCACACCTGGAGTACTGTAAGCAGTTCTGGGCACCGCACCTTCGGAAGGACATATTGGTCTTGGAGGGAGTGCAGTGTAGGTTTACTAGAATGATACCCGGACTTCAAGGGTTAAGTTACGAGGAGAGATTACACAAATTGGGGTTGCATTCTCTAGAGTTTAGAAGGTTAAGGGGTGATCTGATCGAAGTTTATAAGATATTAAGGGGAACAGATAGGGTGGATAGAGAGAAACTATTTCTGCTGGTTGGGGATTCTAGGAGTAGGGGGCACAGTCTAAAAATTAGAGCCAGACCTTTGAAGAGTGAGATTAGAAAACATTTCTGCACACAAATAGTTGTAGAAGTTTGGAACTCTCTTCCGCAAACGGCAATTGATACTAGCTCAATTGCTAAATTTAAATCTGAGATAGATAGCTTTTTGGCAACCAAAGGTATTAAGGGATATGGGCCAAAGGCAGGTATATGGAGCTAGATCACAGATCAGCCATGATCTTATCAAATGGCGGAGCAGGCACGAGGGGCTGAATGGCCTACTCCTGTTCCTATGTTCCTATTATAGAGAGGCGATCAGATCAAGAGTGTTGGGATAATTTTATTTTTATTTGATCATGGGATGTGGGCGTCGCTGGCGAGGCCAGCATTTATTGCCGATCCCTAATTGCCCTTGAGAAGGTGGTGGTGAGCCGCCTTCTTGAACCGCTGCAGTCCGTGTGGTGAAGGTTCTCCCACAGTGCTGTTAGGAAGGGAGTTCCTGGATTTTGACCCAGTGACGATGAAGGAACGGCGATATATTTCCAAGTCGGGATGGTGTGTGACTTGGAGGGGAACGTGCAGGTGGTGTTGTTCCCATGTGCCTGCTGCTCTTGTCCTTCTAGGTGGTAGAGGTCGCGGGTTTGGGAGGTGATGTCAAGGATAATGTCATGAAACATAAGGGTGAAGCTGTTTGTCATCTGAATCCTTAAATTCAGTCCTTCAAAGCTGTCCCATATCCACTGACAGCTAATCAATATTATTTATTATGTACTGGATACCAAGTTTAAAGAAAAAAAATGTAATAGAGAGTTATACAGCACGGATAGAGGCCCTTCGGCCCATCGTGTCCGCGCCGGCCATCAAGCTCTGTCTACTCTAATGCCATAATGAAGTAAATTTCTTTAACGGGAGTACAATTTTTGTACCTGTGCCGCTATGAGGTACTCTGTCCACTGCAAATGCTTATTAACGGATGGAAAATCGTTGATTTATCGATGCACATTGGCAACAGGTGTGAGACCTCACCGCCGGCACAGACTCTGAAAGTTTAGGCTAATACCTGTAATGTTTTGGTTGCCCCAGTGATAGTGCTACAAAATGAGATGCAATCTGACAGAATGTTTTGAGCTTTATTACCGGGTTTTGTGGGGATAGTGAATTTCAGAAATATTGGCTCCTCAATATATATTGTAATATTTACTGGTGTAAAAAGTGCCCAACAGGCACTGTATAAACACCAATATTCTCCAGAGAATGAATGAAGGTTGGAGCATTCCATTTCCTTCAGGCAATGGTACTCTCACATTGAGATTTCGACAGTAGCAGCAAGTCTGCACATTTAACATTGCAAAGAAAATTCAGTGTGGAAAGAGTTAAATAAAATGACTGGAGGACAAATCATACAATTATTAACTTTCCAGCTGCAGTAATATTTTTGCACTCAAATAATTACAATTATTATTAACTGTATGTTAAAAAATATAGTGAAATAAGAAATGTTCTTTAATTCTGTAATAATTAATATAAAAATACAGGATGTTGGCTTTGCAGGTAGAAAATTTAGAAGTTGTAAATAATATTGAAGGAGTTGACCTCTATGAAATGTTCATTTTTCCTCTGCCTTTTTTCCAATCTGTTTGTTTGCTTTAAGCATGTGAAATATTGCCTATTAAGATTTAAACTAGGAAAGTACAGTTTGATGATACTCACGAGTGCCAAAGCCATTCAAGCTGTTCTGCTTTACTCCACAAGTATCAGTGTTTCCAATCCAGATGTCGTGTGGAGTGATAAGCCATTTTAACATAATGTGTAGACAGTGCTGCATCAGGGTGTCATTTTGAATTAACTTTATGCAGGTTTCCAATTTCTACCAATGAAGAATTTTCTTACGACTCTTGACACAGCTAGCCATATGCTGTCAACATTTGATGAAGGATTATAATAGCATAAAGTGTCGTTTTGAAAAAGAACATGATCAAATTCAGGCCTGTGGATAAGAACTATAGGTAACTACTCTGCCAAAATTAAGCAATTGGATGATGCGACCTTGGCTATTATAACCTTGCTTCGTTCTGTGTAGTGAGTTGGTCTTTTCCCAACTCCCTGAAAACAGTTTGCGGCATAGGCAATAATTAGAGTGGGTAGAATTACCTGAAACCCCAGCCCAGTAACGCCTACAGAATATTATCACGCACAAGCTATTAAAACCAGACTAGTGCTTGCATTGGCACATGCTACAAGGTCATCACGTTGAGGATGAATAGATGTGATATGGCAGGGATTGGAACCGCTACTGCAAGCCACTTGTTCAAGGACCTGATAAGTGGTGTCTTACTGATTATTATGACCATGGCCTCTCTTCCAAATGAGCAAATATTTTTGTAAGCACGCAATTCCTTAGAAGGCCATGGGTGACTGAATAATTTATTTCAGTTTTCTTACATGTTCATGGAATGTTGGCACAGCATCTCATTTGGAATAAGTGCACTTCTGATTCTAGGTTTTAATTTAATTTATTTTTCTAAATATCAGAATAGCAATTTAATACCTAAATAATTCAAAGTTTAGTGCATCATGCTCTGAATGTGTAAAGTGGCACATTAAGTCTGTTCATAAAGTAAAATAAATCATCTCTGGCTGGCTGAAATGACCATTTTCTGTTAAGTTAACTACTGATTTACTCAAATTCAGATCAGAAAAGCTACCAAGCAAGAATGAAGATCCCACACAGAACTGCTTAAATGTTTTTTAAAGATATCCGTCTGGTAGCAGCTATTTTTTAAAATTGGTTTCAACTATGATCTTTATTTTAGACCTATCTGAACATATAACTGTGCAAGTAACTTCTAAAAAAATATTTATTTATTCATTGTTATATAAAAAAAATAATTCTAGGGAATAACATTGAAACCTGCTATTGTATGTTAGAAATATAACTCCAAACACTTCTCCAGCACTGACCTGGCCCTCTCTCTGGAACTTGGGTTCTGCTGCATTCCCAAATTTAATTGTTTACCTGGGCCTTTACCTGGTAAAAAGACTCAATTTAAGTAGCAGATTCCCAGAATATGTCAGTATCACTGTGACACTGGTGGACTACAACTCCCAGAATACATTCATGCCATGTATGAAGTGCCTTGGGATGTTTTACTATGTTAAAGGCACTATATAAATGCAAGTTGTTGTTGTGTGTCACTGATAGACTGCTATCTTTAGAATGAAGCCAAGACAACCATCTTCTCCAGTCTAATACAGTACAAACCAAAAGCTGTGGCATAGTTTGTGTCTTGCAATTAATTACATACCAATTTCTACCCCAGTATGTCTTTTTTGAATGGAATTATTGAAAAATCCAGATGCTTTAAAGACACATTGGATTAAAAATTGGCATGCATTATGTCCATTTTTTGGGCATAAAACGGTCGCGAAGCATTCCAATTCAGCAATGGGACTGCCTGCCCCCAGCCTGTGGAGGCGTTGGTCCTGCTGCTAAATTCATGAGGCCCTTAAAACAAGCACAAGGCCTGTTAAATATGTAAATTAGGGGTTTACCGCCTGTTGAAGGACCCCATCAAGAAATTTGAGGGCTGTCCTGTGAATTGGAACACCTACCTGTTTCTGTCACCCAATGTCCACATCAAGTGATACCAGGTTAGATCTAGCCACAGAGTAAAGCTTTGTCTACTTTGCTCCAAAATGTCCTTTAACCTCGGAATGTAGCCCTACTGGATCATGTATCAGTGAGCTATTTGACTGAGTCCATCACAACTGAGCCCAAATCTGTTTCCATCCCTTATCCACACATGTACTTCCCGTGGTTCTGGTACTGGACTAGCAACCGAGAGATCGTGAGTTCTAATCCTAGTTGTGAAATTGAATTCACCAGGAAAAAAAATCGCCACGAACCTGCTGGATTGTTGCTAAGAACCCAATTGGTTGACTAATTTAGAGAGGGGAACCTGTCACACCAACCCAGTCTGGCTTACACATGGCTGCACTTCCTCTCTACATGGCTGACTCTTAATGCCCTCTGAAGTGATGCCATGTCTGCAACAGTCCAGTGTAACTAGGGATGGGCAATAAATGCGGCCTTGCCAGTACTGCTTACCTCCTGAGAACCTATATATTCACTAAATAGTAATTAAGAGCAGTAACCCAGGCTGATATTTTTCTCCCTATTCTATGAAGCTAGTTTTGGCACTTCTATCGTTGCCTTGCCGTAAAGTGACTAACTCAGATACAAACCAGGGATTGAGCCTGGCATTCACTGGTGCAATTGGCTCAATGGCACATTAAACATGCATCAAAGTAATACAGTAACTGGATCTGCTACTTTCCATGATTGTCCAGTGACAGCTGATAGCAACCCTATAGTACTTGTCCTGATGGGAGGCTGGGCTGGAGAGGTGGGGGAGAAAGTGTTGGTGCAGTTTCTGCATAACCTGTCTGGCAGATGGAAAAGTGGCAATCTTTCTCTAATGACTTTTCCCTAAACAAAGCATACAATTCAATGGGGGAGGGGGAATGAAATTGCCTGATTTTTTTTTGAAGTTGTCATATCCTAAGCAGGATAGCTCTTTTGAAACTCTTAAGATCCTTTTTTTTACTTCACCGTCTCACTACAATTCAATTAAGTAAATGTGTCTTACCCTTAATTTTGTTTGCTTTGCTTGAGTTTTTTCATTCTTTCACTGGAGTGCCTTTTCTGTAACTATAATTTTTGTCTGAAAATAGCAACCGGCAGTTAGTAACCGTTTGTTCTGATTGAAATTCCTGTCACTCCCTTAACAACTGATTAGTCATTGACTCCAAGTCACTAAATCCAACTTCTGCGATTTCTGTAAAGCAATTATTCAATGTATTTGTTATAAAAAAAATCTGTAAAGCATAATGTTTGATTTTCAAGAACCTAAGGAACATAAATATAGACTGAGCTTGTCTCTGTTTACAGAACATGAAGAAGATAACAGGAAATTCGAAGCTTGCGGTGTACATTCCTGTCAAGTAACTAACTGGTTTTCTACAATTAGGCTTTATCTTTAGCACTAGGCACCCATTGCAAGACGAACACACTGTTATGTAATCAGAAATTCATTCAGAAAAAAGTAAAATATTTTATATTTGCAATTACAAGAAGGATTTAAAACAGTTTTAAGGAGTCGGACATTTACATTGGCATAATGCCAATGGTTAGTGAATAATGAGATGTTAATTGTTTATCCAAATGGATCAGTTTAACAGATTAGCATTTGTAAAGGAACAAATGAGGCCATTAATCTGCCATTTACGTGTGTATTGTGTGTATTGAGTTGAAATCTGCACTTCAACAAAAATTACCCTTATTGTTGTACACTTAACTAAATAGGTTTCCCTAGAAATGAATGAGAGAAATGTTGGCTTCTTAGAAACCCCAACACTAAATGGGTAGGCCTGTCATACTACAGGTTTTGCATTCTATACGAAGTGGCTTTTGCCTTTGCATTGACAAAATTGGTCGTATGACTATCAAGTCAGGTTGGCAATTGTTGGTCACGTCGCTGTGCTGGATTCTAGCTAACGAATCAGGGGGGAGATGTGGAGAATCTTTTTTACACAGCGAGTTGTTATGATCTGGAATGCACTGCCTGAAAGGGCGGTGGAAGCAGATTCAATCGTAACTTTTAAAAGGGAATTGGATAAATACTTGAAAAGGAAAAAGATGCAGGGGAGTGGGACTAATTGGATAGCTCTTTCAAAGAGCCGGCACAGGCACAATGGGCCGAATGGCCTCCTGTGCTGTAAAATTCTAAAAGTGGAATTATACCAGCCCCTTCTGCCACTATCCCCAATTAACTCACCACTCAGAGCTATTAGCCACTAGACTTTGGGCAAGAGTGAGGCTAGCAAATCGAGTGGCACTTGCAAGACCTTGTAAAAAAAAGGTACCTATACTGCCTCTAGAACAAGGTGACTTGGTCCATTTATGTTCCTACGTGTAGCCAACGCTAAGAGAGCAGTGTGTTTGCTGTCTGCTGCACCTTTACAGGCTAAAAGTCCATTGAGTGCAAACTGCTTTATAACAGAATCAAAATACTGTGGATGCTGGAAATCTGAAATAAAAACAGAAAATACTGGAGACACTCAGCAGGTCAGTTAGCATCTGTGGAGAGAGAAACCGAGTTAATGTCGATGACCTTTCATCAGAACTGGAAGATGTTACAGATGCACAGCATTTAAGCAAGTACAGAGCCAGGAAAATGGGGGACAGAGAAAGAACAAAAGAGAAAGGCCCGGGATAGGATGAAGGGCAGGAGTGATTAAATGACAAAAGGAAAGATGCTGCTTTGGAACAGGATGGTTAAGTGCAGTCAGTGTGAATTTAGGTACAGCTCAAGATTAGGACTCGCTGAATCGTCTGATACACAGTGCCATCCCATCAACTCTTGTGTTCTACACAGGAGATAAGCAATGCTTTCCACATACGGGCACTGGGTTCTCACTGCTTGAAGCATACCATAAAAAGAAACACTTACATTTATATAGCACCTTTCACGACCTTAGGATGTCCCACAGTGCTTTACAGCTCACTCTTGAAGTGTAGTGACTGTTATAATGTAAGAAATACAGCATCCAATTTATGCACAACAAGGTCCCACAAACAGCAATCTGATAATGACCAGATCATCTGTTTTTTAGTGATGTTGGTTGAGGGATAAATATTGGCCCGGACAGCGGATCGAACTCCCCTGCTCTACTTCGCAATAGTGCCATGGGATCTTTTATGTCCACCTGAGAGGGCAGACGGGGCCTCGGTTTAACGTCTCATCCGAAAAATGGCACTTGTGACAGTGTAGCACTCCTTCAGTACTGACTTGAACCCACAACTTTCTGACACAGAGGCAAGAATACTACCCACTGAGCCATGGCTGACACTTCAATGTATACCTGGGACCAGTCATACTACAGATTGATATTTGTCATATGACTGGCCCCAGCTATACATGGAGAGATAGGGGTAAGAAGACAAAATGCAAATGGCACAAATCTGAAATTAAAAACTCTGGAAATACACACTCGGTCTACCAGCAATTGAAACGGCAGGCTAACATTTCAGGGTCGACACCCTTTCTCGGAAGATAGGAGTAATAAGGCTATATAACAATGCAGTGCTGACTTGTACTGCAGCAGTCCTTGGGGGCATTCTAATGGTTTGTATGGCTTAAGGATCCTTGGCAACAGCTGTAAGTGGGTCTTGATAAGGTTGCAAAGTTTAATGTCAGGCCTGTGGACAGCAGGAACGGATAATGAAAGGATTCATGCCGATATTGGCAAGCTTTAT
The DNA here is from genome assembly GCF_035084215.1 of Heptranchias perlo. NCBI lineage: Eukaryota > Metazoa > Chordata > Chondrichthyes > Hexanchiformes > Hexanchidae > Heptranchias > Heptranchias perlo. The sequence goes on from NC_090346.1 coordinate 4,714,840, forward strand.
GTTCATTAAACCCCAAGGCTCCTTTTTTGATATCTTCCCAGTGAAATGGTTTAAAGCTTTTCGAAATTTTTTATTTAAGAAACAGGAACTATTAAAATGTTTCACATGTGTATGTCATCATTACCAGAATTTAGAAAAGGATCTGAGAGTTAAGCTTTCGAGTCTCATAATGGCCATGTTTTTTAAAAAATTGTTTTATGCATATACTGGATATGTAATCCTGATATTAAATTTCTTTATTAGTAAATCTCCTGGTATATTTCAATTTTTAGCGAGTCTAACTTTTGTTTTTTTGCAATTGCCTTGTGTCCGAACATCTCTCTCCACCACCTTAACTGTGATGGAGCAGGAATCAGGAGCCATCAGTGATGAAAGAACCTGACCCTACCAGAGTTTCTAGGGTCAGGCCAATTAAATAAATCAATAACAACAATTTGTGTTTATATAGCCATGACCCGAGCCTGAAACACCCCTGTGTTAATTGTAACCATGTGGTTTATATCAATTAGTGTTAATTGTATTCAGGTGATGGGTATCCATTGGGGACTCTCGTATCCATTTATAGGAGGGAGCTTATCAAGGGGGTGTACAATGTGTAAAGGGGAGCTCTGTGAATAAAGGCTTGGAAGCAACTGAAGCCCAGGCTCTAGTATTATCCTTCACCACCTGGCTATCCAACTTTTTACATGTGGATACCACTGATACTCCCCTGTACTGGACAGCGGTATCTCGTCCAGTATGCTCATGGCAGAGGAGGCGGGAGCAGTGGGATATCCGGTCATGACACCAGCCCGCTGACCTCACCTCCTTTCAAACTTCAGGTTCCCAGGGGCTTGATGGAACTTACACCAGCCCCTGCCTCCAGTTAGGACCAAAAGTTTAGATGGACAGATGGGTTCTGAGAAGGTCTCTAAAGGTGTAGAGGTTTAAGAACGGAATTCTAGGGTGTAAGGACAAGGCAGAATGCCCGAAAGGCCAGAGTCGGACCAAAGGATGCAGGAGAAGATATCAGGTTGGAGGAAGTAGCAGGCCATAGAGGGATTTGAAAGCAACAATAAGGATATCAAATTCAATACACTGAGGAATGGGAAGTTACTGTAGGTCAGGGGATTTATGGTGATAGGCATGCGAACATTAGTGCATGACAGGAAATGAGTGGCTGAGTTTTGGGCAAGTCAGAGTTTATAGAGAGTGGAGAATGGTAAGCCAACAAGGAGGAAATTAAAGAAAGAACTTGCCTTTCATGATCTCAAGACGTCCCAAAGTGCTTTATGGGCAATTAAGTACTTTTGAAATGTAGTCACTGTTGTAATGTGGAAAGCACAGCAGCTAAATAGTGCACAGCAAGCTCCCACAAATAGCAATGAAATAAATGACCAGATCATCTGTTTTAGGTGCTCGTTGAGGGATAAATGTCAGCCAGGATACTGGGAAATCTCCCTGCTCTTCTTCAAATATTGTGTGGGATCTTCTACATCCATCCAAAAGGGCAGACAGGGCCTCGGTTTAACGTCTTTTCCGAAAGACGGCAACTCCGACAGTGTAGCGCTCCCTCAGTACTGCACTGGAGTGTCAGCATAGATTATGTGCTCAAGTCTCCGGAGTGGGGCTTGAACTCACAACCTTCTGACATCCGAGGCAAGAGTGCTACCCACTGAGCCACGGCTGACATTAGAGAAATGAAGTCTAGAGGTGACAAAGTGTGTGTAATAGTTTCAGGTAGGGGCAGAAACGGGCAATGTTGCGGAGGTGAAAGTAAGTGTTCTTGGTGAAAGACAGGATATGGGGTTTGGAGCTCTGGATCAAACAGGATGCCACAGTTTCACATGGTCTGGTTCAGCTTGAGTGAGATGTCTGGAGAGGGATGGAGTCAGTAGCAGGGGAGTGGAATTTATGGTGGGGCGCGCAAAAACAATGATTTCAGTCTTTCCAACGTTCCTTTGGAGGAAATCTGACTAGTCATAATCGGATGTTGAACAGACATTCGGACAGCATAGAGGTGGTTGTGGGGGTCAAGAGAAAGGTGGACCTGGGTGTTATCAGTAAGCACATGGAAACTTACCTCGTGCCTGTAGATGGTGTCATTAAGATGAGGAAGAGGGAGGGTCCAAGGATAGATCCTTGGGGGAATCTGGAGGTGACTGCATTAGCAGGAAGATGTACTCAGAAAGCTTATTGTAGTGTTAAGGTTCAACAAATAGTATTTTCAGGAAACTCTTGAGTTTGGAGCAGACTTGATGTTCTATCTCAGAGGAACTCACATTTCAGGTGTGGACCCTTCATCAGAACTGGAAGATCTTCTGAGAGAACTCCCCTGCTCTTCTTCAAATAGTGCAGTGATAATAAAAGATCCCACGCACTATTCGAAGAAGAGCAGGGGCGTTCGCCCGACAGATATTCCAATTCTGACAACGGGCCCATACCTGAAAAATGAGTTTGTCTGTTCTGTCCACAGATGCTGCCTGACCTGCTGAGTGTTTCCAGTAGTTTCTATTCTTGATTCAAATTCTGCAACATTTTGCTTTTTGTTGATATTCTAGCAGTTCTCTGTGACGGCTCTGGCTCTCTACAGTTACTAAAAACACATCCCCTGCCTCAATGGAAGTGCGTGTAGGTACAGGGATAATTATTACATTGGACAAGTTCTTTCTGTATGACCCTGCCAATTCTTGCATGCCCTGAGTAAAATTATACACACAGCAAAAATGCTACTTAGCATTATTTTCACATAACTGCATTGTCCCCAGTTTGCACAGAAGGTAGTTTCCCTCTGAAGAAATGTAAAGGGTTATGGGAAAAGAAAATGAGCTCTTGTAAAAGAAAAAAAAAGGAGGAAATTGTTGGGAATCAGCAACATAAATGACAAGTAGGCGGACGGTGCAGGGGTGAGAGCCAGATTCCCGTCCTTTGTTCACCACTTGTACGTGGACTCTGAAAATCTTTATTGGCAGGAGAAGTGTTTTCAGTAACCCGATTCTGGAAGTGTTCAGCGTGGCTGCCAGTTCTGCATGAGTCCCAGATGTAAAATTTGGCCTGACTCGCTGATACCACTGCTTTCTTTAATCTATCACTTGGGATCATTGTGCCTTTGTGCATGTTTGCATTCACTCTGAAGGACTTAGGCACTGGCTATCATCTCGTCTTGTCATGGCAGTGCCTTTATGTCAGGCGCACTGTTTCTAGATGAGGCCCATCTGTGACAGCTGTCAGTGAAGACCAATTGCTGTAGTTTAAGCTCAGTGCGTCAACAACTGCTGTGAGGGGACATCACTGCATTTGAATTCTAATAGCCCCAACAAGACTGTTGGTTCTGTCACTAAAAGCAAAAGCTTACCAAAATATACAAGTCTGTTTTGTTCCAGGAAATTGTTTATGCAGTACAAGGCTGCACAGGCTGTTATCTACTGTATATCATCAATCCACTTAAAAAATGTAAAATAATTGACAGTTAAAAGCCATCAGGTTAACATCTGAGTGATCTTACAAATCACCCAGGAACACTGTATTGGCAACAATGGTCCAGGATACGAATTACCAGCAGTGGCATTGGGCTTGTAAAAAGAAAGAAAGAAAGACTCGCTTTTCCTAAACTTGCCTTGGTGATAAATTCCATGCTAACAACAGTTACCAAGGCCCAAACACCAGCTGCATTAAGTAGACAATTTAGAAATACATAGATAAACTTCCCACTTATATTCAGTCAGGAGAAATTCTGTTGCTTTTACAATTCCGAGAAATGGAGACGAGTAAATGAAAGCTGCACTGTTTCAGAGGTTGTAATTTAGAATTTGAGGAACTCCAGTTCTATGGGATGGGTGAAATGCATTGGACAGCAATATGATTGGTCACAAACAGCTTTGACAATAATTCACTCTCGGTATGGGTAATGACATCAGATAGGCAATCTAAGACAGATGCTGGTGTTTTCAGAAAACTTTTTAAAAACTGTCAAGATGAAGACTTTTAATGTCCCTTTTCTTTCTTTCCATACCCTTCAAAGACACCTCTCACAAGCTATCACAAAGGTAGTGTTTAGCTCTTTTGTGTGAAGATGATATGAATACCAGGCACTGTGGCTGTGATTGATTGGAAAGTGTTTTTTGGGGGAGGAAGAGAGCTGCAATTCTACGAGCTACTGCTTTTTGGAGCATTCCCATGTTAGTAGTTAATAATAAAGAGGAACAGGGCTGTAAATATTTCTGTCAGTTGATTTGAATTACACTGACAGTGTAAATTGATATAAAACAGTATTCACTGAGAATATTGAAACAAAGGTTCTGAATAAGGGTAGGTGACTATTGATGAAATTCGTTGAATTTCTGGTGCAAATAAAAGGTGTTGACAATAATGTAACACCAGCCCAGATTTTAACTCCTGGCGGGAATCAAGGTGGATGGGAAACCGTCCGGCCCTCGACAGCATGAGACCTGGGAGATTTTAACTCAGTCAGACTCCCATTCAAACCCCAAGGAACGGTCCCCAGAGGTCAAGATGATACCAGAATTGAGAAGGCTACAACTATCAGGAACGACTGAACAGGCTGGAGCTCTTTTCTCTAGAAAAGAGAAGACTGAGAGAGGTGTCCTGATAGAGGTCTTTAAAATTGTGAAGGGGTTTGATAGGGTAGACATAGAGAAGATGTTTCCACTTGTGGGGCAATCCAAAACTAGGAGCCATAAATATTAGTCAGTCACTAATAAATCTAATAAGGAATTCAGTAGAAACTACTTTATTCAGAGAGTGGTGGGAATGTGGAACTTGCTACCAAGTGGAATGGTTTTGGAAAATAGCATAGTAAGGGGAAGCTAGATAAGTAGATGAGGGAGAAAGGAATAGAAGGATGTGTTGATAGGGTGAGATGAAGTAAATAGAGTGGGAGGAGGCTCATGTGGAGCATAAACACCAGCATAGAGCAGTTGGGCCGAATGGCCTATTTCTGCACTGTAAATTCGATGTAATTCTATGTAAATAAGTCCTTAGGAGGGGAGTCCGGAATGCATCGCAGTTAGGGGGAGGGAAGCCCGAGGCAAGGAAGGCCCAAGATGTCCTTGTGGGGCCTGGAGGAGAACTCCTGCTCCTCCTTGGCCCACAAGGAAACAAAAAAAATCAAATCAAAATTTCTTTCTTTTCAGGGCTTATTCTGGCCCCGGATTCACTTGCCGCCAACTTTTACTGGCGAGTCCAGCAGTGGGCGGGAATGCCAGGCTTTTTAGTTAAAATGATGTTGGATTCCTAATTATATCATAGCATGACTTTAACATGTTTATGAGAAACCCACCAGCCTGTTGGGAGCACCTCGGCCACCTCCAAAAGTGTGTGGTTTAAATGGCGGCGGATGGGAGTGCGTCAGGATTGCAACAGTATATAATCTACGGCTATTTTAACCACCTCACCCCACTCATCCCGTCCTGTCCCGGCAGGCAGGGTTTAATTCAGGGCTGCCATCTTTGTCTGTGAGTGAAGAATAAGAATTTCCAAGTCTTGTGAAATCCAGTCGTACTTTTACAAAATGAAGTGTTAAATGGGGCACTGTTGTCAAGTAAAGTACCTCATAAGAGACGTCCAGGTTTGTAAATTGAGCCCCGCAGCGATGTGATTTGAAATTGTATTACTGACCATATCTGTAACTACATATTTTATAGTATAATTCAAAACTGCTAAAATGTTTTTGATGTCTGGTCTGTGCTGAGTTAGCTGATCTCAATCTGTGCTTCAACATCCTCCAAGCTGGAAAGGGTAAAAATCAGCTCGGGTTTTTGCTCCTGGTTATCATCTGGTGAATCCTGCTGCAAAATGCTTGTGTGTGGATACTGGGTGAAGACAATAATGGAGTTCCCCCGGCCCCCCACAGTGGAATGGATCGGCTTTGGAACACCCTTTCCATGTGCAAAGAATAGCCTCTGGGCCCTTAACGCAGCAGGCACAGGCAGGGTAACCAGGAAGAAAATCCAAAGGAGAGATGAAGAAGGAAATAAAAATAGCCACACATTGTAAGTGTTCACACTAGAACAGATATACTAGGGGCATTTCGATGATATCACACTCGCACTGGGAAGCTGCACTCACATGGAGTATGGGTTGGAGGTGGGGGAAATGAATTCCTTTGTTTTATAGTCCAGAACACAATAAATAACCTTTTCATGCTGTCCCAGGCTCACCTCTGTGCATTATTTCTCTACGTTTAGACTCATCTGTACTCACTGTCCACCCAATCACATTGTGAACTAATTGAGGAACTCAAACTCGCCTTCATTTGATGAAAACTGATCAGGCTATTAGCCATTTTCTAATCTTCACTAAACCATCTCACAAAAACATGCTGTACCATCCAGTGCCACATACTTTTGAAAGGTACAACAATGGGATGAATATATTTTTATAGCTTTTAGATAGTCAATCGTACCTGACCCGGTTAGTATGGATGAATGCCACAATTACTCAGCTTTTCTTTAGTGCGCTCAGGCTCTTGAAGCTGTTAACTTCTTTCAGTGGAATGTTCCATTTTGATTCAGAGTGCTTAACTGTGTCTGTATTAGGACAAAGCCTACAATAAATACTCTTCTGTATATATGTCACTCACTGAAACAAAGCTATGGGAATAATATGCATGCATACGAGTGTCTACTATTAGAATCTACTTATTCATTGATTGTATTTAGTTTTTTATGTATTTTGCCTTAGGACTCTTCTAGTTCTATTTCCCATTGTTGAGTCCTGCAACAAATGTTCCCTCCCATCACTATTTAACCTCCTTTTAATCTGTCAGCCTGGTATGTGAACTGAAGGACCTCATGGGCTTATCGCTGGTTGCTGCTGATGGTCCATAATTTGCTGGAAGAAAGCATGCTTTTGGGGGACTAGGTCTACTTATCCACATTTTAGCTCCCCACCCTGATGAAACACTACAATGCAAAGCAGTGCCCCACCTTGGTAAGAACTGGTGAACATTTCACCAGAATGTTACCAGGGCTCCAAGGGTTAGACAATGAGGAAAGATTACATAAATAGGCTTGTACTCCCTGGGAGATAGAAGGTTCAGGGGTGATTTGATTGAGGTTTATAGGATTTTGAAAGGAATTGATAGGTTAGACAGAGAGAAACTTTTTCCGCTGGTGGGGGAGTCTAGGACAGGGGGACATAACCTTCAAATCAGAGCCAGGCCATTCAGGAGAGAAGTTAGGAAACACTTCTTCACGCAAAGGGTGATAGAAGTATGGGGGAGTCTCCCACAAAAAACAGTAGATGCTAGCTCAATTAATCATTTTAAATCTGAGATTGATAGATTCTTGCTAGCCAATGGTATTAAGGAATTTGGAGCCAAGCAGGTGGATGGAGTTGGGATACAGATCAACCATGATCTCAATGAATGGTGGATCAGGCTCAAGGGGCTGAATGGCCTACTGCTGTGGCCTACTATGTTCCTAACTGGCAAGGCTCAGCCATGTGGACTAGGCAGTGTGAATATCCAGTCAAGGCTGATCCCACAGGTCTTTTGTTGGGAATCCGTTTTGCTGCAAGTGCTACCAAACCGTCTGGGATATTTTCACCATCTGTTCTGCTGGCCACACCAGTAGATATTTTAGGAAAATGTTAAGGATGTTTACACCCTTGATGGCTCTTCAAAATGGGTTAATTCTATTTCCTACTGAGGTTTCCTTTACATTACTGAATCTCCATCTCCATCTCTTGTACTGTTACTGTTACTATAAATAAGTTCCGCTGACCACTAGAAAATTAACTCCCCTGTGCAGCTAATTCCATTGTTAAAGTCCATACAATAAAGGCAAACAGCAAGGTGGTGTTAAATCTTCTGGACTGGACTTCTAAGATTTTTTTTTTGGGAGGGGTGAGAGGTTACGAGGAGAAAGTGGTGTGAGTCTGTATGACATCAAAGCACCGTTGAAGATAGAAGTCTGAGCTCCTAATTTATATTTTTGTGATTTCTTTTAATGTTCATCTGAGTGAGAGACATTAGTACTGAAAATAAACAACCTTTTTGCCTTTTGTCACCCATCAAGCACCCCTAGGCCAGGTGTAATACAGGAAGATGCACAGTGACGTTCCTTCTACTTTGCCCTAGCCCCAGTCACAAGAAGGCACCCTCTATTGTACCAGTGTGAATGTTTCTGTATGCCATTGTGTGGTCTGTCTGATTATATTGCTAATTTAATGCTGAACTGTGAATAATGATGTGATGCAAGCCCACTACCACTAGAAATTGGGGTTCAGACTGCACAGAGTCATTGCCCAGAGGAGCCTTACTGCCAAGGGCCAGAATAGACTTTCCTCCCATCTGGTCTAGATTTGAACCCAGGTTCCAGAGATGAAAGGATAATGTTCTAATCCACTGTCCAACTCGGCCTCCCCGTGATTTATTTAAGTATATTTTACAAGCCCCTGTTTTGGATGGAAAATTGAACAGCACGGAGCTGGAGGCTTTAAGATTGGTGTTGTTTTTTCTCAATCCAATAAAGTAAGAGCAATGCTTCAATGTTTGAACATCTGCAACAACTCCCCTGCATCATGAATAAACTGCTTTCAGGTTATTTGCCAGGAAGTTTCTATTTTGTAAATGTCAAGTTGAATTTTCGTACAGTGCATTGCCGATGTAAATAACCCGGCTTCATGCCTATCCAAAGAATTAAATGTGATCTTACTACTCATTCAGGGGCCATAAAATGATTACAATACCCAAACAACACTGGCATTCTGCTGCTCAAGTGGCCTCTGGGTTCGATAGTGTGACATAAACAATCCCACCTGCCACTCTCCTATGAGCTACCCCAAGAAATGGGGTCAAATGGCAGTAGTGGAGAACGTACATCTGCACTTTCCTCGCCTGCCCAGATTTAGAAGGATCCTGGCTGGATAGCAGAACTAGCACTGTGCATCTAATTAATCTAAAAACAGTGGCTGGTAGAATTACGGTGTAAGAGCCCACTACAAATCCACCTTCTCTTTAAATCTACAGAGAGAGTTATTTTGTATTTTTTCTTTATTAGTATAAACCTTCATTTATTCCGGCTAAAGCAATCTGAACATTATTTTTAAATTGATGCATCATTAGTCAGGGATGTAAAATGAAAGCCTTTGCTATGAGTAAATTGCCTTCCTTTGAAAATGAAATCTCATAATGATTAAGCCCTGTGAAAAATTAACCATAAAAAAATTATGATGTTTAAAGTTTAATCTTTTTTCTTTCTGTTGATGGTTGAACATTTTTTTCAGTCGCTGCTAATGAAATAATTGAGAACTGAGCCCGATAGTACAAGGAGGCACGATCAATGCGCACAGTTTGAATTACACAGTCACTAAAGCATCCTGAGTGAATGGCCGAGACTTTGCTGATATTTCAACTCCCCCGCGTTGATGGGCTCGGAACATCCTCCTCCCATTCGGTTCTCCCAATTGACGCTAATGGACGCAGATATTCACAAAAAAATGAGAAATATGCAAGAAAGGATATTAAAGTGGAGCCCAGTTTTTAACTGGATCCTGATGGTGCTGGTAATAGAATCTTGCGGCACAGAAGGAGGCCATTCACCCTATCAAGTTTGTGCCAGCTCTCTGAAAGAGCTATCCATTTAGTCCCGTTTCCATACCCTTCTTCGAATATTTATCCATTACCCTTTTAAGAACAATGGATTCTGCTTCCACCACTGTTTCTCTGGAATTCCCTCCCTAAACCTCTCCGTCTCTCGCTCTCTCCTCCTTTAAGACGCTCCTTAAAACCTACCTCTGACCAAGCTTTTGGTCACCTGTCCTAATATCTCCTTATGTAGCTCGGTGTCAAATTTTGTTTAATAATCACTCGTGTGAAGCGCCTTGGGATGTTTTGCTACATTAAAGGCACTATATAAATGCAAGTTGTTGTTTCTGGTACAGCCTTCCATTTATTAACAGCCCTCTGTGTTTGAAAAATAATAATTCTCCTAATCTCTCCCTTTGTTCTTTTGGTGATCTTAAGTTTATGTCCTCTATTTACTGATTCACTGACCAGTGGAAGTAATCTTTCCTGAGTGACCTTATCAAAACCCCTCATGTTTTTGAAGACCTCTATCAGGTGTCCTCTTAACCATCTTTGTTCCAATGAAAAGAGCCCCAGTTTCTCTAGTCTGTCTTCACAACCAAAGCCTTATTTAAGGAGTATCCTTATACTCTGAAGAGTTCCTGTGTAGAAACTGTGGTTCTTTTGCTGAGTACTTTTGCCATTCATTTGGTTAGAAATTAATCTTTGAAGACGTGTAATAGATTTTTATACACATAAAGAGCTGATTCTGTTAGATACCTGGGCCAGGCTTTAACATGCTGTGGTTGGTATGGGTTTACCACCAGAAGGAGATAGTTACATCTTTGCCACAGCTGTGGGCCCTTCCAACTCTAAACCCATCACTTTACTATTTAATGATTAGTGATGTTACTCAGGTTTAAAGCAAAAGAAGGAACCATATGGTCTAGTGCAAAGTGTGGGTTAGATTAAAAACTTAAAATCTTTTTTTTAAGCCTGTTTTTCAACTGTCATGAAAGCACCCAGCTGGAGTCCTGCTCCACTGGGAATACAAAGTAGTTATATTCATGGTCAAAATATTAACACTGCAACACCTATTTTAAATAATAGGGATTTTTCACTCATCACTGAACATGCTTCTAATCGACAAAACTGTGGATATGAGAAATAAGCAGTGGATTGTCAACACATGGTGCCAATGAACGAATTGTTTGTGCTTGACGAAGTCTGAGCATTGCTCTCCCTCAAATAAAGGATAGGAAAGGACAGCAAGAAGTTTTTTTTTTAAAAGGATAATGTAACGTGAACAACTCATGGAGTATTGTACAGCTCTTTTTTAAATTTGTTCTCAGGATGTGGGCGACATTGGCAAGGCCGTATTTATGGCCCATCCTTAGTTGTCCTGAGAAGGTGGTGGTAGGCCGCCTTCTTGAACTGCTGCAGTCCTTATGTTGATGGTGTTCCCATAATGGTATTAGGTAGGGAATTCCAGGATATCGTCCCAGAGACGATGAAGGAACAACGATATATATCCAAGGATGGTGTTGCACCTGGAGGGCAACTTGTAGGTGATGGTGTTTGCACAACATTGCTGCTTTTGTCCTTCTCAGTGATAGAGGTCACAGGGGAGGGAGGTGCCATCAAGTAAGTTGCAGAGTCGCATTGAAAAATTAATATTTTATTGCAGGTCAGTGGTCAGGCTTGATATTGGTGGGCTTAACGAGGGGCAAGATTTTGAACCACAGCAACGAGAGGAGTGAGTAGTACAAGCGAATTGACTGCCCAAGAGTGTTGGTGTAGTGCTGGCATATTGCAACAGAGTTGGAGAGAAAGGATGGACGGGAGCACAAATAACACAAGAGGTACATGACTTGCAGCAGAAATGACCTCAGGCAGCAGGTTTTCTGCAACAAGGTCAGCTACCTGGTCACGGTGGAACAGCAATGCGAGAGGACGTTTAGGCTCATTAGGGAGGTTGTTACTCAGACATGCCACATGGACGATGAAGATCTGTAGGGACAGTCTATTATCACACTATTTACTATCAGTGATAGTAAAAGTCACCAATGCCATCAACGTTTATACCACAGGGACCTTTCAGGCACCCAGGGAACAGCCAACGTTAAGTCCATTAAGTCCATGTAATTAAGCTCCTGTATCACAGTGCACCCTGCTACATACACCTCAGCAAAAACCAGCAGTAAATCAGCCAGTGCAGCCAGGAAAACTGTTCCACCAGACTCTCACTGCCTGGATTGTCTAGTGAATTCTGCAATTGGGCAAACTTATTTTCTTTTGCCATCCCTGTTTAACCTTTCGCTGTGTATTGCATATGTTTTGTTTGGCTTTTGGACAACTATTGCTTTGACTGACAGACCACATGGTACATTAATAGTGAATTTGAAAGAAAAAGGAATTGATTTTATTAAGTTGTGCACTGCTGTGCTTCTCCTTTTATAATAGAATCAAAGAATGATACAGCATAGGAGGCCATTTGACCCATCGTGCCTGTGCCGACTCTTTGAAGGAGCTATCTAATTAGTCAATTTGTGTGATTAACGTCTCTGTGCTAGTTATTGGGAGTGTCCTTCTACTAAATGCTCCCTTACTTGATGGAGTTCTACGGGTAGATGGCTCCATAGCCAACTGAAGAGGATTCAGTAGGGTCTGGTACTTTTATCTGCAACAAACCTGATTAATTTACGTCAGTGCCAGGATCTTTGGTGTAGTAGCCATGGGCTCACTGCTTTCAGAGGTGATACTTACCATCGCTTGTGCAGGGCTAAATGATGGTGTAGAATTCCTACTGACATGAGTTCCAGCCAGTTGTTCCTGTGCTACTTTGTGTATGATATCAATGGAGGACACTTCCTTATAATACCTACTGCTCTTTGTGAGCACAGAGCCCTGAGCATCTATGACATTTTAGAATCCTTCCGCTATGGTTGCCTGTAACAAGGAAGTTGAAGCCAGTAATGACATCTTGGAGTTTGGTTCCCAAAGCCCCCATCGCAGCAGTGGAAGCGTTAAGACGTACGTAGAAGTTGCAACATGGAAACAGGCCATTCGGCCCAACCAGTCCATAGTTCTAATCACATTTACCCACCCTGTTCCCAGATTCCTTCAATCTCTTTTATTTCACCCACCTATCCAATCTAATCTTGAATGTTGTCATAGTTTCTGCCTCAACCACTAACCCTGGAAGTGAATTCCACAGCTTCAAAACTCTCTCTGAAGACATTTCTCCTACCCTCTTCTAAATCTCTTGCACTTAATCTTGTACCCATGGCCCCTCATTCTTGACCCCTCAACTACTCGAAACAATCTGTTTCTATCTGTACTGTCCCATCCTTTCATGATTTAAAAAATTTCTATTATATCTCCCATAATGTCCTAATGAAAAAAAGACTCAACTTTTCATGTTTTTCTTTGTATTTGTACTTCTTCAAACCAGGCAGCATCGTAGTGAATCTGCATTGGGAGATGCTTCTACTGTTCCTATACGTTCCTGTAAGTGGGGGTCTCACTGGTAATGCTATGTCTTGCATTCCATGACATCACCCATATGGGAGATGGCACTGCTCATGTGCACATACTGGACTCCCCACACTACACATGCCACCTTCCATTGTTTTGTCTAAGGAGGAAAACAACTCTTCTATATGCTCCTATTTCTATACCAGCCTCTATTTGAAAGCAACTGCCCCTTAAGGTCTTTATCCCCATTCAGTGAATACACTAAACATGCCGGGCTTCTCCTTGTACTACCTGGAACCTCATCAACCACCTCATTTGCCAGCCCTCCAACAGCCTGACCTTTTACTTATTTATCATAGTCACTGCCTACTTCTCCTGCCGAGTTTGTATCTGTGCTGGTGCCATCTTCAAACAACGATGTAATGGTCGGCACAAAGATGTGTGGCTTGTGGTCTGATGGATTTTCCTTGCTCTGAGAAAAGAGTAGATAGTACATTGTGAGCATATAAGCACATTTATCCAGGCAAATAATAGAATATATGATCAATGCATGGCCCATATCACTAATAGTACCCATTCTCCAATTTCTACAGGTACAACATCCTCTAAGCTATCCCTTTCCAAAAATCAACCAAAGCTTCTTCATATGGAGTAAATTTGTTAAAGTCTGTGGATCGACCATCTGCTGTGTGCTAGTTTAGCCTTTAAACAAAATAGCAGTGGAGATTGAGTAACAAGTGGTTTGGCCCATAGAAATTCCTTCTCGCCATGTAGATGTAATTTTCTTGACCTTGCTATTTTCCCCTCTAGTAACTTGCTGCATTCTTGCTAACATTTCTCTGTGCTTTTGCATACATCCCTTGCAACTGCATCTATTTCCCTCATCTATGATATGTGGTGCTACTTTACAGTAACATTCATGCATGGCCTTTGTGTTTTTTAAGTCATACTTGAGTCCTAAGGCCAACGTTGATGTGTTAGTCATGCATTGCCACATTTTGCACCTTCTTTGCGTGCAAGGGGGCTGTCCTTTCCTACCAAAAATGCACTTGCATCGATCTATTATTGTGATTCCCAGCACTCACAGGGGCCCCATCAGTAAAGCTGCCTTTACTCGACTGACGGTTTGTCAATAATTGAACACTGCACAGCTGGAATATCAAACTTCTCATCGCATAGCTTGCCTCATTAGTTGCTTGAGGAGTTTGACAATGTCATTATTCCAGGTGCGCCTTGCTACGTTTTTTTCGTTGCCACTACAGGAATTGCATTCTCATAATTCGGCCTGCTTAAAAGCTGCGCACGTTTCTGCAGTTTTGTTGGTATTTCATTGACCATGATTTTCATCAAGAACAGGGAGCCACCTCGACCTCCGTCCATGCTACTCAGGGGGGGGAGCACCTCGCCCGTCAGCAGCACATACTAGAAATTTGGACACTACTGCCCCAGTGTTCAGAAAATCGTGGGCAGTGTGCAGCTGAATTTCTAATAGGCGATGTCAGTGGTCGAGGCTCCTTGCCTGCAATGCAGCCTCATTAAATTAGTCCCATTACTCAAGCATTCAAATAGCATTTTCCAGAAGATCGATGGCACATTTTATCTTCCTGGTTTTTTTTTAAAAAAAGAAAAAATCATGCTGTCCTTTTAAAAGCAAAGCAAATTCTATTTGTATAAATATTTTCAGGTGTAGAAGTACTTACAGCTTTATGATATTGTTAGCACACAAGAGTATGGCAGGCCATTGAACACTTGAAAGTACGGCTGCTTAATCAATGAGGGATGGTCGGAAATGTGAACAGGTTTAACTGACCTCTAGGTGTAATGCTACTTTCAGTGAACCAGACAAAGGCTTCCTTAATGTATTGCTATGCAGAATGGTCCAGTCATAAGAAATACATTAGCTGCAGTGCTGGCCTTCATTCTTCACCTTTTGATGCTTGTTTGTAACAGGCAGGACGAAGCAGTGAAGAGCGGAGACCAGAGTCATCGTTCCGCAAATCACATATTCCCTGCATTAAGGAAGTGTGAAGTTGAGGGGTATTCTGGTAAAATCCAACTATAACCTGGACTGACTTCATTGCTGTATTATGCTTTAGGAATAATACCATCTATTTTAAATGATGCTGGTCTATTATTATGTCTGGGTTGTAGTGTTCTTTCTTTTGAATGAACTCCCATCGCTTCTATGTCCTAGCAACAACACTGTTTATTTAGTTGAATACTATCGGCTTGATTTTAACTCTGGGATGAGTGTGAGGTGTGAGGACCAGGGTGAGATGCAGGCTCGCTCCGTGGCACCGCATGCGATTATAACTCCTGCACCTCATATGGTTTTAAATGTTGGCGTGAGGCTCTTGCCCGAATCCGGTGGGAATCGCTATCTGGCCGACGGGCGGGAGCTGGATTTCAGGCGGCGGAAACCCGCCACCAAGGACCCGATGGATTGGTCACTGATATAAGGTATGTGGTGAGGGGGGTGTCCGGAGGCGATCACGGTAGGGACGGGGGATGGGAAGCCCAGGGCAGAGAGGCCCAAGGTTTCCTTGTGGGGCACCTACCGGCCCACAAGGAAGCTAAGAAAAAATAAATTTTACTAATTTTTCTGGGCCTCTTCTGGCCACACTCCTACTTGCTTCCAAGTTTCACTGGCAGCTCTGGCACTCAGTTGGACTTGCGCGATCCCGAGTTAAAATCACATCGGGGTCTTAAGTGTCATAGGACCCCGACTTTTGCATATTTATGAGGCCCTCGTCTGCCTGTGACAAGCGCCTCCGACGCCTCTCGAAACCTGGGAGTTAAAATGGTGGCAGGCGGAAGTGCAGCCTGAAGGGTTAAAATCGGGGCGTATTTCTTCTCCATCTTCAAGTTAGTGCTATTTATTTTGATTGGATATTATCTTTTCCCTGCCTTCTACATTCCTGTAGTCTTATGTCTTTAAATTAAACGCTGTCCCTTTTCCATGTCTTAGCTATAACATGGCTTTAAAAGGCCACTGACTCTTTTTATGACACATTCTACGCTATATTTTCAAACTATTATAACAGAGTTTGAAATAAACATTTTCCAAGACTAATCTCCCTTATTTTTATGATTGCAAAACACCCCCCCACACCCCTAACAAAAGATAATTTGCGGCTGGATAAAGAAAACAAAAGTTAATGACTGCCAAGAGTAATGTAACAAAATTCCAAAATGTATCACTGTTCCTAAATCGTCGCTGGGTCAGTTTCCTGGAATTCCCGACCTAACACCATCGTGGGAGCACCATCACCACAAGGACTGCAGTGATTCAAGGAGAAGGCCCACCCACCACCTCAGGGCATTTAGGGATGGGCAATAAATGCAGCCTTGCTAGAGTACCCCACATGTTGAGAACAAATTTTTAAAAAGACATTCTTGCATAAGTGACTAACAGGTTTACAAACCTTTGGTGCACTGCAAGAATCCTTCTCACCACACCTCTGAGTAAATTTAAAACATTTGCTATCTTGGTTTGCAGTAAAACTGCCTGTAGAAATTCTATGTATGTGACAGTGACTTACAGAAAAAAAATGGGTCAGAACAAGGTTAGATTTTGTACACAAAAGTCGGCACAAATTCAGTTACGTTGCTTGGAGCTGAAAATCTATTCATTCTAAAGTTGTTTCATAGGAAGATGTAGATTGAGTAAAAGCCGTCAGCATCACTGTTTCATCCACTGACTAAATCTGGTTTGGCCTTTAGTGACTCCACCCAACCTACTCTCAGTCCTGAGTGAAACAGCCAACTCCAGGTATAACCTCCAAGAAGATGAAAGTCTGTGACTCCCAAGGGTAACGAAGCAAAACTTCAAGTTATTAAACCAACATTGGCCCAAACTATTCAACTTTGACCAGTTACCTTCCACACTTGACTGAATCATAGTTAACTGGATCTATTGCCTCCTGTGGAGAAATTGATCATCTGTGTATTCTTTGCTTAAGTTTCAGTTCTGTTTTTATACGCAGTTATGCAGCTTGTTTTAAGGGTTAAAACAGCGTTAACTGCTGTTGTGGGAGCCTGGCCTACACAGCCACAATTTTGCGGTTTTAAAAATAAATTCTTTACCATTCGTCTTTCTTGAAACTTGCTAATGGTGTCCTAAATCTTCCTCCATAAGCTTGCTTCATTTGGATAAATAGAGGAAAAATAATAGAATGGGAACTAATTGGACCCCATCTTCTGCACAGTGTGAACAACAAATCATTAGGGAGGTAACTGGAAGTGGCAAATCTTTCTGCCCAGGAGGAGTGAACCAGTTAGAGGTGAGCATTTACATTTTGGCTTTAGCCTTGTGGCCACAATTAGGTTTTACAGCGACTGAATTTCTGTGAAACTGGACCGCAGGGACCTTGATTGTTACACATTTCATAAATTGAACTGCAGACCTTTGGAAAGCCAATGAACTGATGGTGCTCAAAGACCCAATCCCAGTAGATTCAACCAAAGTAACGAGCACAATGAGTTTATGTATCTAGCTGATTTTTATCCTTAATCGTAAATACTTTATTGAGAGAAAGGTTCCCTGGTTTGCAGATTTCCTTAATACCGCCAGGAGTTCAGAATATTCATAGAAGAAAGGACTAGCTCATTCATCAAAAACTGCCAAGGAATTTCAGTGCATAAAGGATTCATTTAGTTTTATCAGCAAAGATGAATCATGAAAGTGATGAGCAATCTTACATTAACTGTACAAGTGCTTTAATGCTGCAATCTTGAATTTTTCAAGAAAACTTCAAAGAGATGTTTGACAAGGCTGGGTTATGTTAGGGGGATCTGGTCAAATTTAAGTCGTGAGAATTTTGAAATATTCAATATAATCTCTAGACTTCCACTTTGGAAATGAAGTGGTCCCTAAATCATTCAGGTCCCTTAAAAATATGTACTAAAATATAAAGTGGGAATTTGATTAATTCCACAGACTCCTTTAAAATTATAAGTATTTCAATCTGCTTTTAACAGATCTTTCTAACAGTCCAATATTTCTCTCTCCAGGTAATTTGAGCTTTCAGTGAAGAGAGAAAAAATAAAATGATTGGGGGAACAGCCTACCTTCTAAGTGCAAATGGGGACAATGCTTCCCTCTGCAATAGGGAATGTTATGATACAAGAGGAAAAAGACTGCTGTGAAGGGGAAAGGGAATGCTTTGATAAGGAAAAGAGAATGCTATGAAACAGGAGGGAAGGGAACGCTATCGTGCAGGTGGAGGGAAACTATGATACAGGAGAGAAGGGAATAAAGTGATACAAGAGGGATGGGGACACTATAATATGGAGGCAAGGGAGTTCTATGAAGAGGGGAAAAAAGAGCACTATGATACAGGAGGGATGGGAGTGTTTTAACACAGGTCAAGGAATGCTCTGACACAGTAGTGAAGGAAATGTTATTATATGGGGTGGAAAAGAAATGCTAGGATAGTTTGGCTGTACAGAAAATCATTGCAGTGGTCAAGTATCCTTGATACTTGTATCCTAGTTTGACTGAAAATCTTATCTCTGCCTATTTAGAATGAAATAGTAAGAAGTAATGAACTAGCTTGGGGGGCTGTATGTCCCTGATTCCTGCAACAACTGGTCCAGACTCCAGTGGCATGTATGTACAACACACAGCCGCCCTAAAGATTCCAAGATTTGTATCTTTTACTTCAGCACGCATCACATTAAGTAGGCACAGTGCTACACACTGCTCTCATTACATTTTTGTAATATGAAGTGTCATCTTTTTGTAGACTCTTACTGTCATGTTTTGAGTTCCAGAATTAATCTGAAGCATTTCACTTTGTTGAAAAAAAAGTCCATGGAACAAAATAAACTTATAAAAAAGTACACACCCATAGAGTGGAATTTCCTTAACCCTATTCTGCATGTGTGCTGGCTGTGTGAGCACAAACTCCTGACCTAATTGATTTCTACTGAACCTTCTTGTCAGTACATGTTTTATACACCTGCAGGCCACAGAGAAACTTCCAAGTTGTGCAGTATTGATTCCTACTTAAACGCACAAGCTGTCTTTCTGCTTTTATTGCAATGCGTTCCAACTATCATTGTTTTCACTGGAGAAAACAGGATTGAAATGGGACATGATCCAGGTCTTTGAAATGATCAGAGGCTTGAATAGCATGGGCACACAGCTTATTTAACTTGGATTCTGACCATGGAACTAGAGGAGACAAGTACAAAATTAACAATCCTCAAGTGAGATTAGAAATGAGAAGAATCTTTGTCCAAATGGAATAGTGGATGTGATGGATTTGCAAAAATATGTCAAGATACCCCTTTTAGAAAATTGTTGCATGAATATCTGTAAGAATGGAATTGAAGGCTACAATAAGAGACAAACTTGGATGATCAAATATTTTTGGAACATGATAGTTCCTATGCTGCTGAGAGCATGGAATGGAACTGACCAAAGTTGAATATTGCAGGGCTGATATCCTGAAGTTCTGCTCAACTACCTTCATTAATTGGGGTTTTTTTTTCCGTCATTCCCCTTGGGAGACTGGGTGGGTTTAGGCAGAATCCATAATGGAGCAAATTGTACTTTGTGTGGAGGAAATTTGCAAGATGGGTTAAAGGGCCTTGTCTTGTTCCATAGTAAATGGTCCTATTTAGAATAAGGAGCAGCAAGCAGTGATTACAAGGCTGTATTCTAACTGAGGTGGTCAACAAGTATGAGAACCACAGAATCAAAGCTTGAGCAGATTTTAACTGTCATGTGAGCCTGGATTAGATTACAGCATTGAAACCACTCCCTTTTGCCTCTTCCTCTTCATAACATATTGCGGGGCACTACATTTATAATCTGCCCATATTGCGGGGCACTACATTTATAATCTGCCCATATTGCGGGGCACTACATTTATAATCTGCCCATATTGCGGGGCACTACATTTATAATCTGCCCATATTGCGGGGCACTACATTTATAATCTGCCCATATTGCGGGGCACTACATTTATAATCTGCCCATATTGCGGGGCACTACATTTATAATCTGCCCATATTGCGGGGCACTACATTTATAATCTGCCCATATTGCGGGACACTACATTTATAATCTGCCCATATTGCAGGGCACTACATTTATAATCTGCCCATATTGCGGGGCACTACATTTTATAATCTGCCCATATTGCGGGGCACTACATTTTATAATCTGCCCATATTTGGTCAAGTTTCACCACGGCAGCCAGCAACTATTTCCTTTCAGCACATTGTGGTTCTTTGGTCGGTGAATGAAAATACCTCTCTCTCTCTTCACAGCAATAGTGGTTGAAAGCGAACTGACAGAAGCTGAGTTTTGAATGCTGTGTAAGATACTTTTGGGCTATTGATGTTTTATGGGTATGTGAGGTATACTAAAGCAGCACAGTATAAGTTTACAGAAGAATATTGAAGGCGTTTCTGATGCCACTACTGCAGGTTTACAGAGAAATAATGTGTAGGCAGCTACGGTTGTTGTAAGTTATTGTTTTGGTCCCTGATTGTGCTGTGCAACCTTTTAAGGATTAAGTCCCAGTGACAGTGAAGCAGAACGAGAGCTGCCACCAATGGTGACAGAGACGAGTTGTGATCCCCCAGCATGATCCGTCATTAAGCAGTGACCTCGGTGGTCGGATACATGAACACAACCAGACAACGCTGTTGGCATTGCTGAAGTGGAACGTGCAGACACAAATCAAGCACAGTACTGAGCACTATCATATACAAAAGATATTCCAGTCTGTCCCACTGAACTGATCATAATCTGATCAGTTAATGTTTGTACTTAATGCGAAATTGGAAAACCATTTGCAGTCTACCTTTTTAAACCGATTCCTAAATAAGTAATTATTTCTGTTAAGTCCCTTCTATTTCTTTAACCTTGATGAACACAAAATTCTGGCCTCTTGTGCATTCCCGATTTCTTTTGGCCTTCCATTGGCGGCCATGCCTTCAGCTGTCTAGGCCCTAAGCTGTGGAATTCCTTTCCTACACCTCTCAGCCTCTCTACCTCTCTCTCCTCCTTTAAGACGTTCCTTAAAACGTACCTCTTTGACCAAGCTTTTGGTCACCTATCCTAATATCTCCTGATGTCAAATTTTGTCTGATAACGCTCCTGTGAAGTCCCTTGGTACTTCTCACTACATTAAAGGTGTGATATAAATGCAAGTTGCTGTTGTTGTTTAAGTAGCAGAAGCCATTGCAGGGGATGGGCTGTCTCCATTGGCACATGTAGGAGTCTAGTCAAACATAGATCATGCCACAGAGATGAATCATTGAGGAGAGAAGGTGGAGGAACATTGAATGGTATGTTGATTGCATGGAGAGATAGAGGAGGACAAGGAATGATAGTGTCCCACAGTCATAGCCACTAAAAATGTTGGTGACTTTTATCAGAGCAGTCTCAGTGCTATGGGCAGGGCAGAAACTAGACTGAAGGGATTCAAACAGAAAATGATGGAAGAGGTGGGCATGGAGCTGGATTTTTTTTTATTCATTCATGGGATGAGGGCATCGCTGGCGAGGCCAGCATTTATTGCCCATCCCTAATTGCCCTTGAGAAGGTGGTGGTGAGCCACCTTCTTGAACCGCTGCAGTCCGTCTGGTGAAGGTTCTCCCACAGTGCTGTTAGGTAGGGAGTTCCAGGATTTTGACCCAGCGACGATGAAGGAACGGCGATATATTTCCAAGTCAGGATGGCGTGTGACTTGGAGGGGAACGTGCAGGTGGTGTTGTTCCCATGTGCCTGCTGCCATTGACCTCCTAGGTGGTAGAGGTTGCGGGTTTGGGAGGTGCTGTCGAAGAAGCCTTGGGGAGTTGCTGCATTGCATCCTGTGGATGGTACACACTGCAGCCACGGTGCGCCAGTGGTGAAGGGAGTGAATGTTTAAGGTGGTGGATGGGGTGCCAATCAAGTGAGCTGCTTTGTCCTGGATGGTGTCGAGCTTCTTGAGTGTTGTTGGAGCTGCACTCATCCAGGCAAGTGAAGAGTATTCCATCACACTCCTGACTTGTGCCTTGTAGTTGGTGGAAAGGCTTTGGGGAGTCAGGAGGTGAGTCACTCACCACAGGATACCCAGCCTCTGACTTGCTCTTGTAGCCACAGTATTTATATGGCTGGTCCAGTTAAGTTTCTGGTCAGTGGTCAATCCCCAGGATGTTGATGGTGGGGGATTCGGCGATGGTAATGCCATTGAATGTCAAGAGGAGGTGGTTAGACTCTGTCTTGTTGGAGATGGTCATTGCCATGCACTTGTTTGGCATGAATGTTACTTGCCACTTATCAGCCTGGATGTTGTCCAGGTCTTGCTGCATGCGGGCATGGACTGCTTCATTATCTGAGGGGCTGCGAATGGAACTGAACACTGTGCAATCATCAGCAAACATCCCCATTTCTGACCTCATGATGATGTGAAGGTCATTGATGAAGCAGCTGAAGATGGTTGGGCCGAGGACACTGCCCATGACGATGTGGTCGTGGACTTTACAGAAGAGAGGGAGGTTGGCAATAGAACAGTAGTTAGAGAGCATCGAGGGTAGGTCTAACTTATATTAATAAGTTAACACCTCTGATAGAGGAATGTCATATGAATATGTTGAGTGTTTGTACAGTAATATTGCAATCAGTAATTTCTAGGCTCACCTGGATAGTAAGAGGAGGTGATTCAGCAGACAGCTATTCCCGAAATACTAGGCTTGGAATCTTTTCTAGAAAAGATTAAAATCAATTCTGATTCAGAAGTTCTGATTATAAAGTGACGCATGATTGTTATCATACAAAAAAAAGAGGAAATCCTCAGTTAACAGCATAGAAGCTGGAATAATACTTCAAACTGAACTGTGACAGTAGGACAAGGAGTCACAAGTTCAAATACAAATTTAGGATTGATATCAGGCAGCTCTTCATCAGAGAGTGGTCAACACATGGAATGGACTCTGGGTTGCGTAATGGAGGATGAAATTTTGCAATCATTTAACAAATATTTGAATGCTGTGATGGAGCAGCTGTAGTGTTTTTTTTGGATGCATGCATGACAATGGCCTCCCTCACCCCGACTGATCTTGTAGTGTTGCCAGCAGTCAGCATCTTCAGGGAATGCAAACATTAAAATCACCGAACAACAAAATAGGAATTTGCCAATGTTAGAGACCACTCAGTCAGCATTTATTTTCTGTTGATTCACATTCCTAAAGTAAAAAAATTGATAGGAACGTAACTCAAAATTGCACTGGACGTAAGTTCATTTATTGATCACTCATTAGGTTTAAGAGAATATTTAGTGACCCAATAGTCCACCTTTCAGCTGTGGCTTAGTGGTGGCACTCATGCCTCCGAGTCAGAAGGTTGTGGGTTCAAGTCCCACTCCACAGACATGACCATAAAATCTAGGCTGACACTCCAGTGCAGTACTGAGGGAGTGCTGCACTGTCAGAGGTGCCGACTTTTGAATAAGACATTAAACCGAGGCCCTGTCTGCCCTCTCTGGTGGACGTAAAAGATCCCATGGCACTATTTTGAAGAAGAGCAGGGGAGTTCTCCCTGGTGTCTTGGCCAAAATCTATGCCTCAACCAACCTCACTAAAACAAATGATTTGGTCGATATCACATTGATCTCTCTCTCTGTCTTACACTAATGTTACAATAGCTCTGAAATAGAACTAATACTCTAATCGCTGCACTATTTTTACAACACTTTTTCAGTTCTTTATTTTATGATCTTATTTTGAGTGTCTATCTGCTCCTTTTCCCATTTATTTTTTGTTACTATCTTGTTTATTCTAGTTTTGACTGGGATTCTAACCTCCCTTTAATGTTATAATCGTGCTGAATGTCCTAACTCGTTAATGTTTTAAACACGGCCGGCAAATTGATGCTGATAATAGAGGCACTCCACTGCATTACATTTGATAGCAGGTCAGGCACCAGCAGTGGAATACTGCAAGGCTCAGCCAATTTGTGCATGTTTAGAAGGTTTTAACCTAATTGTCAGTCTCTTTCAACTCTCTAATCTAATCTGAAAATATGATGTGAAATTGGCTCAAAGTTCTTTTGCACATTGAAGAAGTGTGCAATAAAATTCAAGTGACCTTTACAGTTAAGAATGCCTTGGGCACATATTTTGCAGTAATTTGTGCTAATCATATCCTTAGCTATACTTTTCATTTCTACTGTGCAATCAAAAGGTCTCTATACCTGCTATCCAGGTAAACAGCAACATTGCTTATTTTGCTAGTGCCACCATTGCAGTCTATTACTGTCTGTCCCTTTTTATATTTTGATTGCAGCAGGAAAATCCAGACCAGGAAGACTGTACTAAGCTGAGTGAAGGCATAGTATAACCTATATGGTACTAATTGTGGTTTCAAGGCACAACCCGTATGATCAGGGGGGTTTCTAGTGTTCTATTCAAAGTGGTATTCCACTAATTTTCTTCCTGTGTAAAACCCAGTACTAAGTGCACGGCTGCTCCATTGTAGCTCTTGGTTTTACACTGATCAGAATACACTTCTGATGCTGGAAAGTTTAGAATTTATGGTCAGAAATTTCCTCCGTGGGCGCAACCCAGACGTTAAGTTCTGGAATGCCCTCCTCGAACCTCTCCTCCTTTCTAGCTCACTCTCCTCCTTTCTAGCTTGCTCTCCTCCTTTAAGATGCTCTTTAAGACCTACGTCTTTGACCGAGCTTTTGGTCACCTACCCTCATATCTCCTTATGTAGCTCAGTGTCAAATTCTGTTTGATAACACTCCTGTGAAGCACCTTGGGACTTTTTACTACATTAAAGGCGCTATATAAATGCAAGTTGTTCTTGTTGTAGACCTGCAAATGCGCCCATTTCTGCACCCATTTTGTCGATGTCAAGTTACACTCAAATTTCCTTTGAATTTCTTTAGAATACATCCGAACGTAAAATGGGCGAAATCAGCGAAAACAATTGGGGCCCAAGGAAAGTGCTGAACTCCCACTGTATATTCCTCTTCTTTAAGTATGAAAATTAAACTTTCAACTCATTCAACCATTATTCGTGCACATTAGTCACACATGTTTAAGAACCTGTAATCGGGGAAGCTTTTCAATTTTTAATTTTTTGTGACTTGTACTTATGCCACAAAATGCATTAAAAGAAACGGAAAATGCAATGCAGGATAAATTTTTTAAAAAACGCTCACAAAATTGTAATGAAACACCAGAAAAAAGACTTTGTTTCTTGCTGCGCTTGAAAATCTGGTTGTAATTTGAAGAGAGCCTCTGAGCAAGTGCAATTGCAGGAAACCCGTATACGTGGCTCTGTAACTTGGGGGCGGGGCCAGTTTTATAGACGGAGAGATCGATAGACGGTCGTAAAAGGTCAAGAAGATTCGAGCGTATTGTATTTATGCGCATAACTCACGCCCAAAATTCCACTTTTTTAGACTGAGTAATTGATTTGCGCCCTGGTTACGTGTGTCTCTCGGTGCAAGTACGGAGGAAATTCAAGGCCTATAAAAGCTTCACACAGGACAAAGATTTGATGTAAGAAGGGATAAAAGAGGCACATTCGGGGATCCCATCAGTAGTTTGTGGCTATACTGTACTGCCTAGTGTGGAAATGAATCATACAAACCGGGAAAATCCCAGATCCGATCCCTGGCTTCTTGTTCTACATTTGCTAATCTCAGTTGGAGTGGCAGTAAGGGAGCTATAATTCATTTCACGCTCCCCTAGGCTAGGGCGAAGAAACTTTTGCTCCTGATTCCTATTTAGTTAGTGCTGCTGGAAAGTTTTGTGTATGAATGTCAGGTTTGGACAGGATCAGGCTCAATCGTGGTACTGCCACTTTCGAATAGCCTGCCAGCGCTCACTGACTAGGCTTGTTCATGAAGAAATTTGGGTGAGGTACCAGAGAGCTGCTGATATGCAGCATTTGGTGCTTTTAGGAGTGGAGGGAAGAAAATAATTTAAAGCAACACATCAACGGAACAAGATTAGTTTTAATACTTAGCCAATTTAGCTGACATGTTAAGGGGTTTAAATTTGAGAAGATGTTAGGCAGAATTTTCTGCGCATATAAATATTAGACCTGTCAAGAAGATCTTTTTAGCTGCGTAGCTTCATACTAACACTTTGAAGCTTTGCCACTCCGTTGGCGAACAGGGAGATTAAAGTGATTGCCAGTGGCAGGGGATCAGGATTGAAGTTAGAGGAACTGAGACTGTAGCTAGGGAAAGCAAGCTCAGCATGTATGTAAACCCCATGTCCTACTGGCTACAGTGTAGAACAATCATTCATGTACAAGCCAAAATTGAGGACTCAATTTTGCCTGAGGTGGATGGAATCTGTGATACAGCCACAGACCATTAAATTTCATCTGTCACAAAAAGCAAACAAATAGCTTTCAAAGTCTTGTTTCAAAAACGGAAGTTGCTTTGGTTGTCGCCCTTAGTTACTGTCAAAAGGTTCCAGATGAACAACTATTTCACAGTCAACTGTTTTGGTATCATTTGTTCCAATGGGGGAAAAACTGAGAAGCTGGTAGCAAATTTTAGATTAATCATCAGGAATGAGCTGAAATATTTGGATTTGACAGACTCCTTTAGGGGGGATTTACTTGTCTGCATTGTGTAGAGACCTTTAAGCACTCCCTGCTATGATCCATCTGTGTGAGTGTAATTGTGCCTGTAAATGAGAGTGATGGTGGCTGTTGCATCCCACCTTCATGAATGACATTTGGTGAAATATTCAATAAATACAAATAAAAAAAAGTAATGTCCAAATTTCAAAAGATTCTGCTTCAAAATACTGTCATTACTTTCCTTAAATGACTCGGCTAGTTATGTGAAAGTCTTTGTAGCACTGTTACCTTTGCAATAACTAATGAGTTAACAGGAATGATTATCAGATTTCTCTTAACCTCTGTTCTTTTGATGATTATCTTACATTTCTGCCCTCTAGTTAGCGACTCACTGACCAGTGGAAATAGTTTTTTCCTATTTACCTTGTCAAAACCCCTCATGGTTTAGAAAACCTTTGTCTGATCTTCCTTAACTTTGTTCAAATAGAACAGCCAATATCCTTTCTGAGCTCTTAAATTTTGTAGAGTTATTTATTTTCTTCAAGTTCTCTGTAGTTTCTTGGGTTACACATTATCCCAAACTGAGAAGATAGGCTGGCCACCTGCTTCCCCAATAGTATGACTGAGATCAGGAACTCACCTATGGAGAGTGACAGGCAGGAAGTCCATATCTTACCACTCCATGCTGACATTACCACACCCTTACAAATATTTTGCCTCCCATTATCAATAACTCTTGGTTTGAATACATTGGTCTCTTATTTCTCTGATGTTTTTAACTCTCACACTTTCTCTGTGTGTATCTGTGAACAATGGTAATAACAGGGCTCTGAACCCTTCAGTAGCTGTCTCTAATTAAATTAACTTAAAACTTGATTTACTTATTTCTTATTTAATAATTTTATTTAAAAGTTGTGGACATTTTATCAGTCCCTATTTTGATATGGTAACATTGTTATTTTTAATAGTTGAATATGAAATTATTTTTGTGTCTAGTGCCTTACAGTTGTTAGTGAATATTCTGCCATAGGATTTCTCCACTGGAGCTAGAATTCGTCAGTTCTTTGCTCGCTGATGTCATGTGATGAGGGATGTTGTCGTGCAGTCTGGGTATTGTAATTCCACAAGAGGGTGTGCATTTCATGCGTGTATATGTGCAAATACACACATACATACACAGAACTTGTCCACAGCAACTGAAAATTCCAACACCAGACGGAAGAGTAGACCTATCTGGATGGAAACTTTGTGTTGGCATTAGTAACATTTATTAACCAATCTTAAATTAGTAAATGTTCTGAAAAAAAAACAAAATCACTAATTTTGGTGTATAATGTTACAAATGTTACTTCTAGCTGTATACACTAACCTGAATGAAAAAGAAAAGTAGTGGGCGAAAACTGTGAGAAGAATTAACTTTAGTAGTTTGGCCGATTTTGTGATATTTGTTTGTTGGTCGAAAGGTAGCTTTGGGGGAAAAGAATGAGAGATTGGATTTGCTGGGTTTTCTGCTGATTGCTCATTTCTCATTGGTACTTTTTAAATTCATTTGCATTTATTTGATTCGTAACTTCACAGATAACTGGCTATTTGAGCCAGTCACAGATTGCTTGGAGATGTGAGGCCTTTGAAAGGTGTGATGCAATGGACACACACTAGATGCAGGGCTTTTAGTTATTCTGCCTGGTTAGTCTTTTTATCCATAATACTATGGAATTTGTTTGCGAAGCATTTGAATATTATTGACACCAGTTGCTAAAATTGGGCAACCAGTGGTAAGCCACAAATAGTTTTTTTTTAATGAGTTTCAAAGGGTAAACTCTGCACATTCTGTTACAGCTCAGTACGTAGAAAAATTAAGTCCTGGTGCAGTTTTATGCTATTCTGGAATATGATCATAGATTCACGTGGAAATCACTCACTAACCAAGTTTTTTTTAGTAAATGGAAAATCCATGGAAATAATTGCAACCAATGTTTGTGGCACTAGACATGGTTTGTATTAGTATTAAATTTATTTGATTTCTTTGAAGATTGTCCTCAAATTGGAGCATTGCTGCTCTCATGTCAAATGTATTGACCCCTCGGGACTGGGAAAATGTGACTGCAAGAAACTAAATAGGTTTTTACTTTATTCACAGAAGGCTGCAAAGTATGTTTCAGCACATACATAATACAGCTTTGTGGGAGAGACACCTCCTGGAAAGAAATCAGCTCAAAAAGCAGATCCAACCAAATAACTTCATCATTTACTAGTTTTCTATTAGTCCTCTCACCAAGACCCAATGTTTTTGTATCGTGGTTCATGGGTTTAGTTTTGTCTTAGGCAGAGTGGGTGGAAGAGTTTCGGAGATGATCTGGTGTGTGAAGGTGTGGCAGGGTCTTGCTAGCGCAGGGAGGAGATTTTTTTTTGATCCACTAGCTGGAATTGTATCATTGGACGGTTAGCACATCTGTCAGGATCTTTAAACTCATGTTGTAGCCAAACACTGACCAGTGGAATTAAAACATTTCCAAAAAAAATTGTATCCAACCCAACCCATAAAAAATGTAGAGTCAATTATTTTTGTGCGCTGGGTACAAGGATAAAGTTTTTCAGATATTACAAGCCAAAGATTAATGCATGTCGCAAAGCAGCCTAAGCAGATTGGAAATTAGCCTAATTTAAAATCATAGCACAATGTGCAAGAGCTTCATCTGAATACTCAATAGGGTGAATTTTTTTTTAAGTATTTATAAAATGGAGTTCTACTTTTTGATTCAATAGCATTCATTTTATTTAATGATTGATATTAAATACTTGTGCAAATTACAGGGTCATGAGAAACCTACTCGAGGATTGCCAATCAACACTATCAACATTCACCTATTTCAGGAGAAAAGTGAGTCAGATCAGCAAGATATTTGCACATATTTCACACAGAGGGGAGTGGAAATCTGGAACTCTCTTCCTCCAGTGGGTGCTAGGTCAATTGAAATTTTTAATTCTGAGATCGATAGATTTTGTTAGGTTAGCATGTCAAGTGATGTAGAGGCAAGACAAGGTAGAGATCGGCCATGATATAATTGAATGGCGGAACAGGCTCAAGGGGCTGTTCCTAGCTTCCTATGTGCAATCTTTGTTGATTTTGTAAGGGTGGGGCAAAAAGAATTAACTAGAAATTATCATGGGGTGAGAAATGCCACTATCATTACTAGGTTGGTGTGAGAGTTGGGCAGTTTGATGTGGGATGTAAAGTTAAGCTGTCCATTTCCCATGCGTGATTAGTTGATGCAGCTTTTATTATAATCCCATATCAGGTGTAAAAAATAATTTAAAATGCTAATGGAATGTTGGCCTTTATCTCAAGAGGGCTGGAATACAAAGGGGTGGAAGTTATGTTGCAGCTGTACAGAGCTCTGGTTAGACCCCCATCAGGAGTACTGCATTCAGTTCTGGGCACCGCACCTCAGGAAGGATATATTGGTGTTGGAGGGTGTGCAGCGCAGATTCACCAGGTTAAAAGGGTTAAGTTATGAGGGCAGGTTGCATAAAATAGGCATGAATTCCTATGAATATACAAGATTAAGGGGTGATCTAATTGAGATGTTTAAGATGATTAAAAGATTTGATCGGGTAGATAGAAACTATTTCCTCTGGTGTGAAAGTCCAGAACAAGAGGGCATAACCTTAAAATTAGAGCTAGGCCATTCAGGGGTGATGTCAGGAAGCACTTCACACAAAGGGGAGTGGAAATCTGGAACCCTCTCCTCCAAAATGCTGTTGAGGCTGGGGGTCAATTGAAAAATTCAAAACTGAGTTTGAAAGATTTTTGTCAGGCGAGGGTATTAAGAGTTAGAGAAACAAGGTGGGTAAATGGAGTTAAGGTATAGATCAGCCATGATCTAAGTGAATGGCAGAACAGGCCCGAGGGGCTGAATGGCCTACTCCTGTTCCTATGTTCCATGAGAACAAGGGCCTGTTGTAAAGTGAGAACCATTTAGCGATACATTATTTTTGGAAGTTTTTTTTTAAGATATTAGGTCTCGGTTTTTGTAACTGACTGAAACATACATGTTTACCCACACAGTCATTAGAAACATTTATCTCAGCGTGTGAGATTCTGGAATTATTATATTGTGGAATGACAGAAAGGGAGAGACGGCAGGGTTAACGAGGGGGCGAGTTCCTGGAACGCAGCATGAAACTAGTTTATAACATCATGCCTATCTAGCCCAGCAGTAACTGTCTTAGTCTTGTAGACTGGAACAAACAATAAGGAAACACTAGCCCTGCACCATGGGTTGTAATTCCCATTAGGTTACTGTTAATGTGTTTTTGCTGCTTTCTTTGATTTGCGTTTAGCAAAGTGATGGTTTGTCTTTATCCATCAACTGAAATCTACATTTTTTTCCACATCGTTCACCTGAGGAAGGAGGTAGCCTCCGAAAGCTTGTGAATTTAAAATAAAATTGCTGGACTATAACTTGGTGTTGTAAAATTGTTTACAATTGTCAACCCCAGTCCATCACCGGCATCTCCACATCATGAAATCTACCAGACCAGCCTTTCCCAAATCAGCACATTGAACTTTAGTGGATGGTGCATTTTCAGTTGTTAATATAGCCGCAGAACACCTGAAGAGGTGACCCAGTAGCCAGTTTGCAAAGTTATAAACTACTGTCCTTTCCAGCAAACTTGTGGCTTCTTCCATCATATTGCCTACCTTGTGTGAGATGGGACTATTCATAAGACGGAATTCACCACAGTTGTCTCTATTGACGGCTCAAAGAACTTGCAGGAAGACATAATGGGGCTGATTTTCCTCTGCCTAATGTCCCATTTGTGCCGGTTAAGCATTGGGAAGTAAATAGGAGCAGAAACACGTAACGCCGATTGTGCGTATGTGCATTTCCTGGAGCCTACCCAGTGTGAATCTCTGTCTGAAACAGGTGGAGGTGACTATGTAACACATCCTGTGTCACTTTCCAGGGATTCTCTATTTGTCCAGGCGTTCGATTTTATTATCTTCCATGTAAGAATTAAAAGTTGTCTTTTTTTGCTTAATATTTGACTAAAAACTCCTATTCAACCCATGGAACCTCAACCTTTGATGCACTTCCTTTTTCCGTACTGAAATATTTCCCATTGCTGATTTACATTCCAGTTTGCCAATTTTCCGTTCCATTGAACCTGGGAAAGGTTTCTTTATCTTGCTATAATTTACTTTTTCCCAGGCAAGTCTCCGTGGTGATGGTTACTTTCGGTTTTCTATTCTTACACGAATCTAATGATTTAGTGGTTACTGTTTTTGAGAAGTTCCCTTTCTTTTCGGTCACCTGCTGGCTCTGCTTCATTCCTCAGAACCAGATCAAGATAGTGAGTGCTTCCGTCATTGTAGGAGTAGCAACATCTCGATTTAGAAAACAGTCCAGAACATATCTGGGGGGGAGGGGGAACCTCCCTTTTCTCACCACAAATATTTTCCCTCTCCCAGTCTACTTTTGCTTCATTAACATCTCCTGTGATCATAATTGTTAATACTCAGTTTAAATTGAGAGGGAAAACAAATGCATTTTGACGTTCCTTCTGTTGCTGGGCATACTCTCTTCAGCACCACTGGGAACTCTTCCACACACTGCACATCAGTAAAACTGTTAACGATAGGGACAGACTGATGTCCATTGTGAGTACTCACGTGCTGTTTAGCGCTGTGCAGGCAATAATGCCGTGTTAGAGAAAACTAGCAAATACTCAAAGAGCCTGATGATACAAGGAATGATTTAGAAGGACATTGTTGGTATACTGTCAGGTTTTCAGACAGGTTAACGAGATAACGCCAATAACAGAGATGCATTTATTGGGAAGCTAGATAAGTACTTGAGGGACAACAGAATAGAAGGTTATGCTGATAGGGTTAGATAAAGTGGGGGGGGGGAGGAGGCTCATATGGCATAGACCAGTTGGGCCGAATGGCCTATTTCTGTGCTGTAAATTCTATGTAATTCTACGTAACGAGAATTCATACAAATATCCGCTACGGTGGTCCCAAGGTGACTTTGGGTTGCAGCATTCACATCTAGCATGTATCTTCTTTAAAATCTTTTCACTTTTTAATTTGTCAGTGCGTCCTGCATCATGTTGCTGCATTCCCTGTTGTTTTTCTAAGCTGCTGAAGAGCCCTGGAAGCTACATCACAAGCAGACGATGTGCCGTTTAACTGTTTCACGTGTCGCTCATGTTTGTTCAACGTTACTGTTATGTTTGTTCTTTGGCAGCTTTCATTACTTCCAGCCCTTTGGTTTAAACTGCAGTGCAAACTGCACAATTTGTTATTCCCAGATTGTATAGGCAGCTGCTGCCAAAATAAATTATAAGAAAGTGAACTTAAAAAGAGTGATTAACGTGGAAACTCCCTAAATTGATAGCCACTAACTATGACCTTATCATTAGGATTCTTGGATTTTTGTATATTCTTTTGTTGCTGGGAATGTGTTCTCCAGCCCCAGTGGGAACTCCTTCAGGTTTCTGTGTGCTGCGGTTCATCATTGGGCAGTGTAAAGAGATGATTCATTTGTGGCAATTGTCAAAGAACACTGCACATACATAACCTGTCTTAGGGAGAAGCTCACTGGGTCATTGGCCCAAAATTCTGACTGTCACAGTGATAGACAGCTCAACTTTTTGTCAGAACAACCACTTTTTACATTGAATTACATAGAATTTACAGCACAGAAACAGGTCCATTTGGTGCAACAGGTCCATGCCGATGTTTATGCTCCACACGAGCCCCCTCCCATCCCCCTTCATCTAACCCTATCAGCATAACCTTCCATTCATTTCTTCCTCATGTGTTTATCTAGCTTCCCCTTAAATGCATCCATGTTATTCGCCTCAACTACTCCATGTGGTAGTATTTCCACAATTTAATACCAACTGTATGCCGATTATCATGGGTATTAGATTAAAATAACAGAAATGGGACACAGCCCCATAGCGCATGGGGTTAGTTGCCTTGCACCACAGAGTACCATAGGGATCAGTGATCAATGCTGATGGCTGTTTGCAGTGTATAGAAATAATTTGAAGCTGGGGACAGAAATAAAGCAGTCTTAAATTTGGGGGGAGTGGGCTCAAGCTATAAGGAACAGACAAACCAAATACAAATGATTCCAGAATAGAAAGAAGAACTCGCATTTATATAGCACCTTCACAACCTAAGGACATCCCAAAGCACTTCACAATCGATAAAGTACTTTTGAAGTGTAGTCACTGTTGTAGTGTAGGGAAATGCAGCAGCCAATTTGTGCATTGAAAGGTTTCACAAACCGCGATTAGATAAACTGTAAACAGCATCCAGATAATTTGTTTTTGTAATATTGGCTGAGGGATAAATATTGGCCAGGACACTGGGGAGAACTTCCCTGCCCTTCTTCGAATAGTGCCAGGGAATTTTTTATGTCCATCTGAAAGGGTAAATGGAGCCACGGTTTAACCTCTAATCCGAAAGTTGGCACCTCCGACAGTTCAGCACTGAGGGATTATGTGCTCGTGTTTCTGGAGTGCGGCGTGAACTCACAACCTTTTGACTCAGAGGCGAGAGCGTTACTTCTGAGCTAAGGCTGACACTTTGGATAGGTTGAGAAGGTGGGCTGGTGAGTAGCAATTGGCATTTAACATAGACAAATACATGGTAGTGAGATAGAGGAAGAAATAAACAGTGATAATAAAGAGTTCTAGGCTACAGCACACAGGAACGGGATGTTGGATTATTGGTGGATAGTTTACCAAAACAAACAGTGCAGTGTGTGGCACCAGTTAGGAAGGCTAACTAGATCTTGGGATGTATAGCCAGAGGATAGAGCACAATTCCCAGGAAGTGGTAAAGTGTCCGTACATGGCACTGGTATGGCCACACCTGAAACACTGTTTACAATTCTGCTTGTCATAATACTGCAAAGTTGTCCAGATATTGGGGGCAATGCAAAAAAGGGACAGTCAAACAGATACTTAGCTCAAGGCATTTGTGTTATGAGGAGAGATTTAAGAGCCTGGGCTTGTTTGGTGGAACATGGAAGGCTCAGGAGAGATATTATTCAAGACTCTTAAGGAAATCGATAAATTGAACCCCGATAATATATTTTGAATTGGCACAAACTCTGGAACCAGGGACAAGGAATCAAGCTTAGAAGAGTGACGATGCACAGACAGTTTGGATTTAACTACCTTACGCAGAGGGTGGTGAACATGTGGAATAGAATGTGCAGGAAGGCACATAGTGTGGAAAAAAAATTGACAAAATTGGACAGACATTTGAGGGAGTAAGTTTCTGAGGGATGTTGGTTTTTGGGACCGGATAGATGGATTGCATGAATCCTTTCTGGTCTGGCACTTTCCTTAGTGAACAGATGTATATAAAGAGGGTTCTTCATTATGGAACTAAATGAGAGTTTTTAAGTAGTATACCAGAGAACCATGGGGAAACTCCCTAAAAACACATAGGTATGTTTTTTTCTCCAGTAGCACAAGAAAGACTGAAGCCATATACCAACTAAGACAAGTTTTTGTTTAAAATTATTTCACTGGTTTTCCAATTCGATTCTCGTGTGAAATAAATGGATAAAATGCTATTCCAAACTATAACTGAAAACATTTTTTATCCTGATATATTGTAACCATAATACATTAAATAGAATCTAAAAAGCCTCTGGGAGTTGAAGTTGTCCGTTAACCTCTTTTTTATGGACCAGCACGATGTCAGTAGGCAGGATTTATGGAGGCAGCCAAATGAATTGTCGCTGGCCAAGATTTTCACAGTTCACACTCTCCCTGTATCTGATGCTGGCAGAGAAGTAACTGATTGTGACAAGTCTGTGACTGAGCAACCTAAACCACAGTGGGTAATACAAAGCAAAGATTTGTGAAGCATTAGGCCTGTGTTGGGGGGAGGGGGAGGAGATGATGGAACAGTAAGGGTGAGATGGAGAGAAGGAGTAGAGTTGACATATTGCAGGAGAAAAATGAACTGCAAGTGAATGTTTCCATTTAATGATTTTCTGACTGAAAAATGTAATGTGTAGCCCACAGAATCATGTATTACTCAATAACCGTGATGACTTTTCTTGCTCTTTCCATACTTTCCCACTGGAAATTAATTGGGATCTATAAATATTTGAGATGGGGTATTTTTCAATCAAAATTAAGTCTGGTGCATTCCCAATATTATCACCTCCGCAAGCGACAGTAAGACTGAAGGCCTACCCACAGGGTTTCACTCCAGTATAGTGTTGTTTTCCTCAGAGCATCATTTGCATGAAATCATTTTGCAATGAAATCAGTGTGAAATAAAGCAGTCACTTTTCGTGTCGAATGCTGGTGCAATTTTGAGGATATTTTTGTGCCTGTTTAGAGGAAGCTTTGAGCCCATGAGAACTGGCTGGTGTGACAAGAAAATGATGTTAAGGTGTACTTGGGCTGAAAATGTGTATCAGATAGGCAGAGATAGACGATTTAAAACTGAGAAGTGAGCTGGATCTGTTGAAAAGTAAGTCTGAAGAAAATAAACACGAAGCAACAATAAAAGAGATCAGCTAGGAGGTGGAATCCACTATTACAGTGTTCGTTTTATTCCGAGAGTGCAACTGATGAAGTTAGTGCAGATTGGTTCAGTTCCCTAATAGAATGATTAAAAAGGTCTAATTTCTTTCTTCTACTGCAGGTCAGGATATAGTTCCATGGATACTGGCAATCATCCAGCACCTCAGCAAAGTGGCCATTCTTCACAGCGTATCTAGACATTGAATGCTAGCTAGTTAACTGTACGGGATATCGCAGCTGTGCCGGATCCCGTCCCCACCTGTATCCGCACATAATGTCCAGCAGGGGGGAGAGCCCTGGCTGAGCTTCACCTCCATAGCCTGGGGAAACGGACAAATTACAGTACTCCCACTGTTTTCCCTATTGAGGCCAGCTAGCTTGGGAAATAAAACTCAAAGCCTTATTGTCCTGTGTGGTTCAGTACCTTACCAAGTACTACATTTACCCATCAAGCTATCTTTTATTTGTTAAATAGTCTCAGTATTCATAGTTTTACAAAACGATAGCAGTATGGCAAAAGAAAAAGCTCAGTGTTCAAATCCCACTGAGAAAGTTGTACCTTCGAGTCCCAGGGTGCTTGTCTGCTAACATGTTAGAAGTGTCACAAGGAATCATAGAATCATACAGCACAGAAGGAGGCTATTCGGCCCGTCGTGCCTATACTGGCTCTTTGAAAGAGCTGTCCAATTTAGTCCCACACCCCAGCTTTTTCCCTATTACCATGCAAATGGGCCCTCTTCAAGTACATGTCCAATTGCCTTTTGAAAGTTACTATGGAATCTGATTCCACCTCCCTTTCAGATAATGTGTTCCGGATCTTAACAACCTTCCGTGTGGGGGAAAAAAAATTCTTCTCAATCTTGGTGTACCATCTTAAACAGTGGAGAAGACTGGCATTCCCCCAGCTTACCTGGTATATGTATAATATGCAGCTGCAGTGACCTGAGATAGATAGATAAATACTCAATCCTACATCGCCAATACCACTTCCCACAGACTCTGAATCCTATTCTGATATGACTGGACACAACCTTCCCACATTACAGCATACATCTGCTGTATACACAGGAATTGACACTGTTTAAACACCAAAACCAGTATTTTCCACTTCTTCACTCGCCAACCTGCTATTTTCCACCCATTAAAAGGAAACTATATAGTACACAAACACATAAGCATTGTATCAGAAGTGTAAAAACTATTGCCTTCTACCTGACATTTACAGTTTTTATTTCTTTTGAAACAATATAAATCAATAATACTAACACCCCTGTGACTGTCTCCCTCTTCAACCTTTCCACAGTCACCACACCATCCTCCTTCCTCCAGCTCCATGGGACGAACTATCTTTGCATGATTCTATCCTACCTATCCAAATGCAACCTGTGCAGCTCCAGAAATGCCTTCTCTTCCCTCCCCTGCATCGTCCCCTCGGGGGACCCCCATAGATCTAACCCTGACCCCTTCTCCTCATTATCTACATGCTGCCCTTTGGCTTTCACATGTCTGCCGATGATACCTAACTCAACCTCGCCAAAACTTCTCTCAACCCTTTGATGACCTCCATGCCGTCAGACTGCTTGTGCAACATCAAATCCTGCATCAGGAAAACCAAAGCCATTGTCTTCACATGCCACCACAAACTCTGCTCCCTTGCTGCTGATTCCATCCCCCTCACTGGCCACACTCTCAAGCTGAACCAGACCATTAATAATCTAGGCATCCTGTTCAACCCTGAGATTTAAACCCCACACCCTTATGTTTCACCAATACCACTAGCTTCCAATATGACCTACAATCGCCCCTACCTCAGCCCCTCCACCACTTATACATTCCTTTGTCATCTCCAGACTTGAATACTCTCGTGCTGGCCTTGCTGGCCTCCCATCCTTCATAAACCCCAATTGATGAAAGCTCTGCCATTCATAATCTATCCCACGCTAAGTCTCACTCATCCATCTTCACTGACCTACGCTGGCTCCCTGTCCCCAATGCATTAAAGACAAAATCCTTGTCTTTATTTGTAAATCTCCTCATAGTCTGCCCACCCTTTCTCTATGATCTCCTCCAGCTCTAAATACCCTCCTGAATGCTCTGTTCATGCCAGCAGCTCCCTTGTCCCAGCATTGGTGACAACACCTTCAGCCGATTCAATCCTCCTCCCTGGAATTTCCTCTCTAAACCTCCCCACCTTCCTCTCCAGCTTCAAAGATTTTTTAAGACTCATCTCTTCAACCTACTTTGTCGCGCCTCCAAATTCTTCTTTTCCTGACTCATTTTCCTTCAAACTTATTTGTGACGCTCTTTTCGGAGCTTCTTTATGTTAAAAGTCTGTATCAATATAACTTGTTAGGTGTCAGCCTTGCCTTTGAGTCAGAAGCTCATGGGTTCAAGCCCCACTCCAGGATTTGAGCACATATTCTAAGGTGACACTTCAGTACAGTGCTGAGGGAGTGCTATACTGTTGGAGGTGCCATCTCCTGGATGAGACATTAAATTGCCCTCTCAGGTGGATGTAAAAGATCCAGTGGCACTATTCGAAGAAGAGCAGGAGACTTCTCCTGGTGCCCTGACCAACATTTGTCTCTTAACCAACATCACTAAAACAAATGATCTGTTCATTTATCTCATTGCTGTTTGAGAGACCTTGCTGTGCACAAATTGGCTGCTGCATTTCACTACCTTACAACTGTGACCATTTCAAACGTACTTCATTGGCTGTGATGTGCTTTGGGATGTCCTTAGGTTGTGATAGGCACTCTATAAATGCAAGGTCATTCTTCTTTCTGTTAAATGAAAATAATTTGGTAAAGTGGAATTCTTTATAATAACAAAACGTACATTTATATAGCACATTTAACATAGAAAAACATGCCATGTTGCTTTACAGAGGGAAAAATAAAAAAGGAATGGATACCATGGCCTGGTGGGAGTTAGACAAGCTGACTGAAATCTGGTTGAAAAGGTGGGTTTCAGAAAGGCTTTTAAAGGTGATGAGAGGAGAGATGGAGGGGTTTAGACAGGGAATTTAAGAATGGAGACAAGCCTGCTGAAGGCTCTACTACCAATGATGATATGAAGGTGGGGAGGGGAAGAACATTAGACTAAAGTCAACGGACAGAAGGATGCGAGATGGGAAACGAGGCTGGAGGAAGTTGCAAAAGTAAGGTGAGGATAGGCCATGAAGGGATTTGAAGATGAAGAGGAGAATTTTAAATTTAGCACGCTGGGAGACAGGTAGCTAGTGTAGATGTGTTAGGTGTGGAGGACAGGCTATGGGTGACTGAGTTTTGAATGAGTTGGAGTTGATGGAGGGAGAGTGATAGGAAGTTGGCAAGAAGGGAGTTGGAGAAATTGAAGAGTGGCATAGCATAGATAAAAGTTTTAGAGGTAGAGGTGAGCAGTGTTATGGAAATGAAAATAAGCAGCCTTGATGATGATAGGATATGGGGTATGAAACTTAAGTCTGGATTGAATGGGATGCTAGGGTTTCACATGTTCCTGATTCAGTTGGAGGGAATGGCCGGAGAAGGGGCTGGAAATTATTTGGTGCATCAGAATTCTACACAAGAGAGGAATGACTGGGAAGTGAGTTAAATTCCATTCCTGGTCTAACAAATGTCAGTAATCACTGTGTGCAGGCATTGAATTTTGAGCTGGAGATTTAAGTAAATGCTTTTACAGTACAAAAATGTTGAAATACCAAGACATATTGCCTTAGATCAGTGAGTCCCACACTGCTGAGTTCCTGATCGTAATCATACCAACAAGGCAGGCCCTTCTCAAAGGGAGGGAGTAAAAATTGGAAGGGCGAGTCCCCCATGGCACTACACTCGCACATTCTTACTGGTTTATTAAAGATTGCAGCATTGGGGGAAGCCTTGAATTAGGATACCCCTCCACAGGATCAGCCTGAGAGGTACTAGGAATTATCCGCAAAACAAAACCAAAAAGTTGCTTAATGCAAGAACTTTATCGAAAAGTGTTGAGTTCTTATTTTGTCAGAGGTTTCAGTATTGGCTTCTTATGAATGAGAATGGACCTATTGGCCAATGCGTTTGCTCCATTCAGCAGCGCAAGTCAACTGTAAATTGCCTGCATAGAATAATAGACACAACGATAAACCAGGGCAGCCTCAGACAGCCTACTGTACAGTATTTCAAATAAACCCCTGCATTCCAACACAGTTCAACGGCACTTATCTCAAATTTCTGTACTTTAATGTATAATTTCTAAAAGTACATTTATCTGCTTAGAGTGGCAAGAATCAAAGCTGAATAATGTCTGAAAGAAAAATTCTCATATTTTCTAAAAAGCTATTATAAAAAGAAAGGCAAACTGTATATTTGTTTTAGCTGAGATTTAGTCAAAGTGCTACTGTGTCTTTAATTGTAA
Organism: Heptranchias perlo; assembly: GCF_035084215.1. Lineage (NCBI taxonomy): Eukaryota > Metazoa > Chordata > Chondrichthyes > Hexanchiformes > Hexanchidae > Heptranchias > Heptranchias perlo. The sequence continues at coordinate 4,755,347 of NC_090346.1, forward strand.
GATTCCATCTAGAGATATGATATCTAACATCCCACCCATATTAGCAACTAAGAACGTAGTGGGAAACATGACAGAGAGCTAATTGGCTGCGAATGTGGTTAGGAAATGATTTCTGGGAAACAGCATTTTACAAGTAAGATTACTTAGCTAGTAAAAATATATGTACAAAGTGAAACTGGAAAATATTTTAGAGGAGCAGTGTGTTCAAACATTTGTTCCTTAGGTGTCAGCTTTGGCCCAGTTGGTAGCACTCTTGCCTCTGAGTCCGAAGGTTGTGGGTTCAAGCACCACTCTCAGGATTTGAGCATATATTCTAGACTGACACTCCAATGCAGTACCGAGGGAGTGCTGTACTGTTGGAGGTGCCATCTTTTGGATAAGACGTTGAACCGAGGCCCCACCTGTCCCCTCAGGTGGACATAAAAGATCCCATGGCACTATTTGAAGAAGAGGAGGTGAGTTATGGTGTCCAGGCCAATATTTATCCCTCAATCAACATTACTGAAACAAATTATCTGGTCATTTATCTCAGTGCTATTTGTGCAAATTGGCTGCTGTGCTTCCTTACTTTACAACAGCAACTAAACTTCAAAAGCACTTCATTGGAAGTTCTGAGGTTATGAAAGGTACTCTATAAATGCAAGTCCTTTCACCTCTGGGACCAGTGTTTTGACTCCAACCCATGTAGATGAGATGGAAGGGTTGTCTCTCTCTCTCTCTCTCTCATGGTTTTTTGAGGATTCTCAATGAATTGAGCTTAGGCCATCTCAGTCCAGTTCACAAAGTAAGTTGTGAAAAACTGTCCATAACTCTGCACTAGATAAGACCATTTTACTCAGAACACAGGAGGATGTGGGTATTGGAAATGTTATGCAAGTCAATTCTGGTGGGACCTATTTTGAAGTTAGGGGATAAAGAGCATTGCACAGGGAGCCTTATTCTGCCCTTTGCTTGTGTTTGCTTTAGCTGGCTACCAGGATTGTTTCTTGATTTGAACACAAACACACCAAAATTATTTAGATTCTATAGTTTTTTTTTCCTGATCGGAATAATGACTTACAGAAGTAAAGGATCTTCAGATAAAGGCGGTGTAGTTACAAGTGAGCCAGGTTTTCTCAGTCTGTAGCTAACGTCCCTGTTGCGAGTTTAGTATTGAGCAGTGTAGACTTCAGAATAAATAGAATAGTCCCACAACTCATTGGCATGTCCATCCAGCAGCAGGAGAGCATGTGGAGGCAAGAGCCTGAGGGAAGGAACGCCATGCTAAGAATGTAAATTAGTTTCCTATCTTTCACTTTCTGTTCATTTGACAGAAACACAAGGTATTGATGTAAATACAAGTTGACATTTTGCACTGCTCTTTTGAATTACTTAATTTTAATTAGTTTTACTTCTTTGTTTCGCAGAAACCTAATGCCTCGGACTCTGGAAGGTCAGATCACCATGGAGAAAACTCCTAGTTATTTTGTCACTAAGGAAGCCCCGAAGCGGATCTTCTCCATGTCAAAAGATACCAAACTGATTGTGGTGGTCAGAAACCCTGTGACCAGAGCTATTTCAGACTACACCCAAACCCTATCCAAGAATCCAGGCGTTCCAAGCTTTCAGATGCTGACATTTAAAAACATTAGCACGGGCCTCATTGACACATCATGGAGTGCCATCCGCATTGGGATTTACGCCAAACACCTGGAAAACTGGCTTCAGTATTTCCCCCTTTCCAAGATTCTCTTTGTGAGTGGGGAGAGGCTCGTTAGTGATCCAGCCGGTGAAATGGGCCGCGTGCAGGATTTTTTGGGGCTTAAGAGAGTCATTACTGACAAGCATTTCTATTTTAATGAGACCAAGGGCTTCCCTTGCCTGAAGAAGCCCGAAGGCAGCAGCAGGCCTCGCTGCCTTGGTAAATCAAAAGGAAGGACTCATCCCAAAATAGACATGGAAGTTGTTCTTCGGCTTAAAGAGTTCTACAGGCCATTTAATCTGAAGTTCTACCAGATGACGGGCCATGACTTTGGCTGGGAGTAAAACACGATATATCAAGCAAAAACAATTGGTGATTAGCTGCATATAAAGCAACCAAGTTTGTTGATTTTAACCTTTTTTTGAGTGCTGAATTTCCCTGGAAACTTGTAAAATTCAATCTTGTTTGCCTCAATCTTGTTAGTATGTACTGAACCTTCACTGGTCAAAATTCTCATGCTGAACATTATAAAAGAAGGATGCAATAATGACACATGCAAACAAAGGAATGATTCTCAAAAGAATGAAAAATCATAAGTGCTACCTTCGTACTTGGATGGTATCAAAAATGAACTGCAGGACCATACCGCTTCAGAAATGTCCGACACTAGGGATAATCGTTAGTGGTTGTGAGATTAAAAATAAATAATGATGCTAGGCTTTGTTTGCCATATTCTGGGTCCTTTGTTAGCAGTCACTGTGTTGTCCAAGGCAAATGGCATTCAATTTGAAACATGTTAAATTAAATACTGGCCCCAACAAATGAGCACTGTTGAAGGTCTTGAGATCTGATCCTGAATCACAAAATTGATTTAATCAACTGCTAAACATGTAAAACGTGCATCTGGTCTGGATTCACCATTTGCTTGGTGTTTTAAAAACATTCCTCCTATCCATTTTCCAATTTAAGATTAATCTATCTATTTAGTAGAGATACTATTTTTCTGTATTTTAATCCTTTTAATATTAAACATGCTATTTTCCATAATGACATCCTGCCAAAAACAAAAGATAATGTTTACCATTACATCAAGCAATGAAAATACGTACAAAGTGTGCAAAACATGTCTCTGAGTAAATCAAAGCCACTGTTCAGATTTGGACCCCTGTGGCCCATTTTCTAGGCACTGTCATGTGTTGCCTAATGGGACATCTTGGATTGTACTGGTCTGGAATGGAAGAGGTGGCATTGAAAATCCAAATTGATTATAATTCTGCATCCGTAGACCTGATTCAAATTGACCCAACTTTAATCACTTTAAATCTGTAGCTAACTGCATAACTCACTCTTAAATGTTTCTGTTCATAGAATGAAAAATTGTAATCTATTACTTTTGTACCTAGTTTTTAAAATTGCACGGTACAGTGCATTTGAAATGTCCATTGAAATCTCACTGGGACAGATTGGTGTGCATTCAGATATCATACATTGATGTTTGTTTGTTGGATCAGTGAAAGGCGCTTACAGGCCATTAAATACTCTAAGAAATTGAATGGAGTTTGAACCTGTTGATCCAAATTTATTTTGTCCCCTTGGCCTTTACCCCCTCCTCTATCCCGAACAAGTGCATGACCTAGACGGTGTCAGATTCAATGTCCAATGCCTGATCCAGCACATCGGGCAGTACAAAAAGCTAGTAACCCGATTTGAACTGGCTTGCTACTGAGCAAAGTAGCTTTACATAAAGCAATAAAACATATTAGTTTAGTAAAGAATACTCCATAATACAGTGATGATGAGCAAAAATATTCAAAGAACTAATCGGCCGTAATTTTTTTTTTAGCAAATATCAATTTGTGTATCATGTTTTTTTAAAGTTGCCACAACTTAATCTTTCTTCCCCACCCCCCCCACTCCCCAGTAAAGATGGGGAAGATAATGCTCCATTACTCTGAATTTTGTTGCACATCCACAGTCCAAGGCCAATTTACTCCAGTGCTTGAATCCATCACTGTTACAGAAACAGCAGAAAACCTCCGAGAAGACCGATTTCAGTTAACAGCGAGCATTTCATTCATAAAAATTCTTACTTGCTGCTTAGAAAGAGTTCTCTGTATTTCCTAATAGAACAAAAGCATAGATGACTAATTCATGTACCTGTGAGAGGCCCAGGTTACACATCTAGTGGAAGTTTTCTCTTTTAGATAAGAGGTAGGGTTCCCTGCAAGTAACTGTCATCACATTTGGATCATCATCAGACATGAAAAGAGGCATCTTCTTGGTATTAAGTTTTCTCATTTTTAAAAACAAATGCAACCATTTCAAAATGGCTGGTTTATCAAGTACCCTTCTTGTCATCAGCAAGTTAAGCAATCCACACAATGAAGCCTCATGAACTATGACTTGGTATTTAATGCTACAGTCAAGTAATAATTACTTTGATAAACTCATTTAATGACGGAAAGTTTTCCCCATGTTTCAATATGTCACAAGCCAACGGACAAAAGAAAACTATCCTGAAAATGCTGTCTTCTCCTTGTGGATTTCATACTTTAAACTGTTAATTTACATTGATACGGTTTACTGTTGTATTCATAATGTATAGTTAAGAGTAACTAATATAATTTCCTTCAACTAAAGTCATGTATGTTTTGCACCAAGCTTACTACTTACATTTTTGTGGAGTTGCATTATTTTAGTACAGTTCACTTAACACTGAACCTATATATATATATATATATAGTAATTATTTCTGATGGACAGATAATTAAGTCTCTCAGGTCACTGGTCTCCATAATGTATAAGAAATTATTATTCTAAGTAATATTTTCTCATTTAAGCTCTATATGGACTGAAGAAACTATTTTGTTTTTATAAACAATACATATTTTCCATCATTTTGTTTCTAAAGTGATAATTCCCAACAAGATAACGTTTTATTTTATACACTATCATAAGCGCCATGGTCTATTCATAAGGGAGGTGTCTCCATAGTACTGTCATAGTTCTCCTGCTCTTTCAGCAAGCTTGGGGTAATTCTATTGCTATTATTCCTAGATTGAGAGCATTTTGTAATTGATGAACTTTCGCTTTTTGGGTATTTATATACATAACGGCGTTCCTCCATTTAAGTTAAACTGTACATTCAAGCCCTTATTTTACTCAGTGTATCGATCACTGTTTCTAGTAGAAGGCTGTAGTTTGAGAACAGGCCATTGGAAACTGCTGACCAGTTGGCTTTGTTTGGACAACATATTCCATTAGATAACATTTCAGATCCCAGCAGGTTTCTCCACTTAAGACATAGTCACTTGGGACCAATTTTCCTATTACGGTAGTTCATCAAATCAGCTAAGCTTTAGATCAAATCAAAATAGAAAGGGAACCTTGAAAAGAATACTCTAAATAGGACAAAATTATTGGAAACTTTTGCTTGGATGATTTTACAACAAGGATTCATTCTTCTAGAAAAAAACATTTAAAGTTGAAACAATGTAATTCAATCTTATAGCATAGCATGTAATATATAATTTTCCTGGTTTATATTTGATATATAGAAAAATTATAATAAGCACTCGTTACAACCTCTGATATAACATGTGATGTGGCTTCCCTCATGTGTACACTGGCCAGTGTTTTCCACTCCTGCGGTCATGATCACATGATTTTCTATTCATTCCCTTATGTATTTTTGGTGGCTGTCAAGGGGAATATTATAAAAAAGGTTGACTGAATCTAGGTTTGAAATATATTGGTCTCTAAGAGTAATTAGTTGCCACTACAGTACACTTCTGCAAATTGGACATTTACTGGCAATCTAGGATCTGATCCTTCAGAATCATAGGTATTTCAAGATCTACAAGATTAAAGATCAAAGGTACCAAGCCTCCTGTAAAAAGTCAACATATAAATGTTGTGACTACAGTTTTAAATTAAATTATCAGACATTCACAATGGAAAATAGCTAATCAAACAAATTTGAACCCTTCAGTAGCCTCAGAATTTGAAGTTGTGCAGCACTGAAGAAAACGCTACTGATCCCATTTACTGACTGTTTCTCTCATTGCAGAATAAACTCTGCTATCATAGGATGTTCTAGAGTCCAGGCCTTGAACTGAGGCAGGCCAGTGTGAAATGTGGAACAGGTTCCTACAAAGAGGCTACACTTTGTCCTATCTCTGGAAGACAACTATATATTAGGGAATAAGTGACTCTCTCATCTCTGTTGATGTCAACTAAAAATAAGTTTTGGGAGTATTATGTCAAGTCAGCCTTTTGATATCAGCCTAAGATTGGATCGTCAGAAAGAGAAGGGCTGATTTTTCTGAGCCTTGCCTCTGGGGAACATCTGATTTCCCCAGGTGCAAAGGTCAGGAAAAAGGGGCATGTGACCTATTTTGTCATATCTTCACCTCTTTTACATTGTCCCAGGATTTTCTGGGACACAGCTTGGATTAGGCGCAGACCCTAATTCTAATGAGCTGCAAAGGGTTTGCTGCTGCAATGCTGGCTTGTCGTCCAATGAAACAAGGTGCACTGACCTATCTTTGGATCTCTGCTGACTGGAGAGTGTTGGAGTGGAGGGAGGGGGGGGTGCGCGAAGCGTAAAGACTGTAAAGATAAGTGTTTTTTTTAATCCCCTCCCTCCCCAGGATGTTGACAAGTAGTAGGAATCTTCTGGCTGTTTATCTTCATCACCAGCCAGAAGGCCCTGCTCTCAGAGGCCCTGATCTGAGAGACCTACAGCCACACTAACATTTCCTGTTGTTCCTTCTGCATGTTCTAGGCCTTTAAGGGGGTGGGCAGTAAATCCTAGCACTCCTGGGAATGCTGCTCCTGTGCAATGGGGCGAGAAGCAGGAAAATCTGCCATTGAGTGTGATCCACTATATAACATTTTTATTCCACACCCATTTGGTCTGAATAAATGCAAATATATTTGCCACGATTATTGAGTGTATCATTTTTACTAACTAAATGCATTTCTGTCAGTTTTTTCTAATGTCTGAGTACTTACTTTCCTTGTTGACGTTAATACATGCTGAGTGTGAGGCTGTATGCATTCTATGACCTAGATATCATTTCAGCTCTCATATCCCAGAGTATTTCCTGGAAACCAGATAATGGCCGGAACTTTCAACTTTGGTGGGGGTGTGAGGCCGGCAGTATTTGATCATCTGCCGGTTACACACCCCGTCCGATTTCTCTTTCCATTGAAGTCAATGAAAAGGAAAATCAGGTGGGGTGAATAATGGGCGGCCGATCTGGCTCTGCCAGCTTTACACCCCCACTGAAACTGAGAGTTCCGTTCACATGTCTCCCCAGATATATTCCACATTTTTAAATTGTTTGCTTGGGTTGGGTTTAGTTTGACTTAGTTTGGTATGGTTTATTCCTACCAAATGATGGCTACAGCAAGGGACACTGTATTTGAAAATAATTTTCACAAACCCATTGGCAATCGTTAAAATAATTTTCTCGTGATTTAATGCACTGTGCATGTTTCATGAACATTTCAGTCAGAGAGTATGATGTTGGTTAATCCTGTTTGCGCTGCTTGCTGGCAGGATACCTGTTCCATGAACCACTGTTACTTTGTGTGTCATAAGGTCAGAGCCAAGCCTGTTCATACCACATTCACAGTCAGGCAGCAGCTTTCTCTGCTGTGAATAGGCACAAGTACAAATGAGCACTAGATGCAAAACATATATGCTTGTGTGTAGATCTTAACAGAAATGTAGTTATATTGGCTGCTTTCTGCAGCAGCATCTTGTAGACATTGCAGTGGCTGCTGGACTATCACTTCCTGACTGCGCATACCAACAGGACCTTGGGGTACAAGTTGTTTGAAAGCCATTGATGTGAGTTTTCATGCTGATTTCAGACAAATATATTTATGTTGGCAGAGTTTATCGAACCATATTTATTCTGCACTGGAAACCTTACTATAACCACTCTGAATTTGTTGGTATGCGACGGTTATGTAGATGTGAAACTAAAAACATCTACGAAATGTTTGTACCGTCGAGGAGGCATTTTGTTTGAAAATTAAACATTGCGTAGTTCCAGGGAAAGAGTTAATAGCCTAAAACTGAATGTTGCAGAGAATAAAAGTTCAGTTAATGTAAAAGAAAATGGCTATTTTTTTCCACATTTTTCACTTGGCCTAGGAACAATGAAATCATTGCCAAGAAAAGTCACCACGAGCAATTAAAAACACTTCTTTCCTTTTGGCATTCTCCCTGGACTGTATAATTCAGGGACAAAATGTCTTAAAAAGCAGGGAGCCCGTCGAGATGAAAGTGGTCTCTGGACTAACCCGCTGGGGGGCTATGTCACATCTGCTGGAACTTGTTGTCAGTTTCACTGGCAGCTCGGTGTGATGGACTGCACTCCTCGTGTTTGGGTTTTGTTTCTCGTGACATTCTACCAAATTATTCTCAGTGACAGCTTTAAAGTTTCCCAAAGTGCCTGTGAAAGCCTCAAATGCTGATAGTGATCCTATTAGCCAGATGAGTGAATACATTCAGGGGCAGCCATATTGATATGCAAAAACCCAGTCTCGGTCTAAAGACTGTCTGTGTCTCCCTTTTGTAAAGCAGCCGTACATTTTAAGAGCAGGCCTTTCTCCGACTGCACAATACCATATAGACTGCAGCATTAAGAGCATCCAAAGCGGCCACAACCGTATTGAATCTCAGATTGCAGACTCATTAAGGATGCTCAATGAGGTCTTGCGAATACTGCTCAAGGGGGTTGACTGCGTGGATTTGGATTTTGAAGTGTTGCACAATCCCCTGTTGAACCTAATTGCTGCCCTCGCAGTTAGGGGTCAAGTGTTTGTATTCATTGCATTGGACCGAGAGCACTTGTAGCTTTGTCCAACCAGAGTCTCCACTTCATCACATCTTGGACAATGAATAAACGTTTGCTGTTATTGAGAGAGTACCTGAGACCTAACTTTGTAAACTAGAATTTCAAACTCCTAACTTCTTCAATGAAGGAAGACAGAACCTGCGATAAGCAGTAACAGACTGCATGGACCTCTCAGTGTTAAGATAAACGGCCATTCACAATTCACAAATTGTAACATTTTCACAAGCAAGATACTTGAACTTCTACCCGACCCCACCTCCACCTTAGCCTATGTCTCGCTCTGAAAAATTGTTAAAAATGTTAGTTTGCAATGGATAATCACATTCTTTATAAAGTGACCAATATAAACCTATTATTATAGCCATTTAAAATTGGTTATATCCAAATAGTTCTAAACCATAAAGCAGAATCATCTCGAGAAGGCCTTTGGTGTGTGATGCCAATGCTATCTTTAGTACTATATTTAAAGTATATCAGCAGGGCAGACACTGGATTAGTATGTCGAGTATTTACAGTATTTTCTATATACAGTATCCTTGTTTTGCTGAGTCAGCCCAGACGGCCTTTTTTAAAACAAACTATTCTGCAGTACTGAACCATAGAGACCAGTAAGGTCTCGGGTTTGATACTTGTTCTGTGCTGAGTCTACTGATCTCGGCTGAAGCAGTGGTAAGGCTGCTACAGTTGGCCTGAGCTATGGAAAGGAAAATAATAATCAATCGAGAATGTCCTGATTGCTGGTCCATGATCGCTGCTGGTAAGTGAGTGTATACATAAGGTGAAGACAGGGTTTGGTTCGACTGTGATGAACGCCCCCACCACAGTTGAATAATTTGCCAATTCTCACTCTATAGACGTACAACGTAACAATATCCACCTAGGTAAGGTACCAGAGGGCTGCCTGCACGCAAGATACCACACTGCAGCCTCAATCAGGACCTTCAGGGGGTAAACACATTTTTAATTAACTCTCCAAAATAAACTCGCAGGATGGCTTCATGAAAATACAGTGAAACCTGTCTCATGTGATCAACCTTTGGCAAATTAGAGATGATGTCTAAAAGACTGCCTTTGAATTATTAATTTAGGACCATATTTTCCTCTGTGTGTAACGTTTAATGATAAAGAAGATATGAGTAAACAAGGGACCAAGGCCCAGTAGAAAGCTGTAACAGATGGTTCTTCCATGTTTACTGTTACTGAGTTTTGTTTCTATGTTAAAATGTGTTTACAATAATCACCTGGAAAAAAAAATTCTCTTTGAAGACTTAAAACCTTATTAATGGCCTGTTTTGAGAAATTAATGCAGAATTCTACAGCTTGCGATAAAAATAAAAAATTGAGTTCATTACTTGTATTCAGACCGGTGGTTTAGTAATACTAAAGAAGGGCAAGATTTGTAAGTTTCACCACAGTGCTATGGAAGTGTTTAGTTTAGCAGAGTTTTCGTCCCCATCTCATGAATGCTGCAGCCAGTGTTGGTTATCTTATCGTGAATTGTAGTGATTTAATATGTTAAATACCACATGTTCCATCCAGCCTCCTGAAGACCATCATCTTCCAGAGCATCTCTCCACATTAGTTTCTTTATTTTCTTGAGGCTGTTCCATCCCTTGCCTTCCTGTTGTGCTCAAGTTTGGCCTTAAACGACTTACATTTATACAGTGCCTTCAATGTAGTAAAACGTCCTAAGGCGTTTCACAGGAGCATTATCAAACAAAATTTGATACCGAGCAACATAAGGAGATATTAGGACAGGTGACCTAAAGCTTTTACCCAGCTGTTTGCACTGGTCGACCTTCCTATGATGGGACTGTGACATAATGCCATACTCTTTGCATCCAGTACGAGTATGTGAGCCACCTTGCATTCCATCAAGTTCATTGTGTTGCACAAAAATGCTGTGAATCAGGACTTCCATGTTTCAAAAGTGTTGAAGATTCCACAGTAGAATGAATAAAATATTTATAATTTATACCAGTCAAATGCAAAATGCAGCTGCTTAAGAAGTGTGAAAGGAGCTTTATTATTGTCTTGCTCTGACTGGTTACTTTTTTTTCATTGTCCAATGGATGTGTATCGCACAAAGTCATTTGCAACAAAATCACAAACAATCATGATTCGGGTCTGTGAAAATCGATAAAATAAGAACCAAACATTTTATTCACAAAAAATATTTTGGCCTTTTTTGGCTGAAGCAAGTTGGTCATTGGTTGGTTCATATGTACATGTGATCCTTAAAGTTTAAAATGTGGCGGGAGTTCTGCCAGTTTCCCATCATAACTCTGCCTGGAGGCTGACGGAATCGCCAGGGAAACGGTGGGGATCTGGTTACAAGGCAGTGATGGGCAGGGACAGGGACACCCTAGATCAGGAGATCTTGCTTCTCAGTCAAATGAGTGGAGGCATAGCGGATGTTTGTGGGCTCCACCAGTGGGGTCCAGTCCAAATGAATGGCCTGGGCTCCTGTGGACCACTGAAGACCCAATCCCAAATTTTTTTCTGGCAAATTTCTGTTTGCGGGGGTCTGGGCAACGTCCCCCGACAGGTGGGCTCCGGAGTTTCCGGCAGACAAGGGCAGGTGGGCACCAAAGATGTGCCCAAAGTAGGCGTTGCACCCGCCTGCCCCTTGCAAATGAGTTGTCCTCCCAGTGACTCTGCAAACTTTGATGGAGTCAGCGCTGGAGGGTGTCACTGAGGTTACAACCCAAGCAATTTCAGGGCCCAAGTCCTTTAAAAAGAAAAATTCAATCAGGTACCAAGAATCACGATTATCTCATGTATCGATTTTTTTTTCATCGTCCTTTTTATTGCACTTAATTATTTTTTCAGAAAGCATGTGCGGATGATGCCTTTGGGAACATTATTTTGGAAGGATTACTAATCAGAGGGAAAGTAAATTGCACCCTTGATACTGCAGCAATTCCCATATCCCCAGTAATGTCAATGTGGTTCAGTCAAACAACCAAACTCAAGGCAATCCTTCAAGCTAGGACTCCAATGATGTCATCAATGAGGAGAATGTTGGTGATTGAGACAAAGTATTGGCAATTCTACCACCACCAGAGCAGAAATGTTCAAAAATGATCCCAAAAACATGGTAAGGATAATTATCACAATTCTTCTCAATTATCTTTGTTAGACTCTTTAAGCCATTGGGTTTTGATTTACAAAGTCAACATTATTATAATCACCATTAAAATGCATGTAATCATTAGTAAAATGAATTCAGTTATTTAAGATTCATTTTGCATTACACTACTCAATCCAAACTACTCACTCCCCAGTACTCTCAATATTACTATGTATTGACAGATAAACCATATATAACATCATCATATCCTACAATGAAAGTAAATGAGAACCCGTTAAATGTCTTGATTTTTTTTGGTGGTGGTAGAATTCTTAATACTTTGACTCTACCACCAATGTTCTTTCAATTGCAAATATATCATAAAATGACTTCTTTTTAAAAATTAATTTACAATAATTCTGCTATCTTTGAAGAGGTGCAAGCTTCTGATTTATTCCTTTCGACATGGACAAGCTGAGCAGATCGCAGCTGTGCATTTCTGGCCCTATTTCACACAATGCCAATGATCCAGATATTATAATAGGCTCCCTGTCACACGTGTCACTCCAGCTGATTTTTGAGGATGGCTGGAACAGCTGGGGAAGAAGTGGAGTAGAGCAAACTGACTGGGTTGAACGATGTACTGGAGCAAACAATCTGGGCTAGGAGTAAGCTGGAACAGGACTTCTGGGTTAAACTATGTCTGGCCAAGCTAGAGGTGAACTGGCACACAACCTGTTGGGGTACTTCAGAACAGGAGTAGGCCATTCAGCCCCTTGAGTACATTTCGCCATTCAATTAGATCATGGTTGATTTGTACTTCAACTTCACTCTGGAGGATCTGTTCGGGTTATAAGATGCATAAGGGCAACTCTTAGATTTTTTTTCCCCACACTAATCTTTCTTTAACTTACTTCCTGGAGAGTATTCCAATTATTTAATTTTTAAAAATCTAAACTGGTAAAGTTGAAACCAAGGTACTGGGTAATTTATCATTAAAGTTCTAGAACTGATGCTCCTACTGAGGGATCTTCAACTCCTTTAGGATACTGTGTGATACTGTAACCATGCAAGGATCCAGCTGCATACTTCTGCTAAGAAAAGGTAGCCTATTCTAGCATACATCTTGGAAAAAGTTTTAATATAGGTATTTCCATTTTCTCTTGGGGGCTTTCACCTCCCTGTACTTACTTTCAACCAAGATGGTGAGCAATGTAGACGAGAGGTTTTCATAATCTTCTGCAACCATTACTTTTTTTTTGCTGCTTTTCTTTCCTCTGGTGAGAGCTAATCTGGAGACATTTCTGTTGAAACAGCGCCAAGGCATTGAAATGTCCTACTATCATGAAAGCAAGGGTTAAAAGCTGGTTCTGTGGATTAGTTAGTTACCTTTAATGGTAGTTGGACCTAGTTTGCATTTTTCACTTTGCTAATAATATTGTCTATGTAAAATTAAAGCACTCCTGTGTTTTGCATGACTATGTTTGATGTCGAGTCAGATTCTATACTCAACTGTTGAACAGTGGATGCTGTACTTGTTTAGTTATTCCTTTAGAAGTACCTTGTTGTATGTAGCCAATGTTTTGGAGTGTTCAATAGGTGTCTGTAAATATTTTCTCTCTGAAGAAACTGCTCCCACACTTAAAAGTATATTTTTCTGCACAAAAAAATCTGACCAGTTCCGCAATGAATCACCGAAGATCGGAAAATAAAAGACTTTAATTTTATAAAATAACCTCTGTTTTATTCTTTGCTCTTTTGTTCTTTATCTCACACCTCACCTGAGGTTTTTCGGAATTCGAATATATTGCAACTTCAAAGGTTTAATTCTCCGAGTTATCAGATTGTAGGCTGAGTTGGTGGAAATCAGAGCAGAATTTTTGTAAATTGTGCAGAGATTCTGGCAGTGAAGTTTATGCAAATTTACAAGGCTATTTCATGAAGTATGATCAGACAGTTTCTCTACCCTCAAATGTGATTCATCCCGTGTGTTGCTATTTCAAATAAAGTAACATGGAAGTACTAAACAAATATCAATCACTTTCAAGTGGGCTTAGTGGGTATATCTAGCGCCTGGTGTGTTATTGAGCCATACGGACCAGGTTGGTCCCAGTATTGGTTACTGGTTTCTGTTGAGTTAGCTGATTTCAATCAGGATAGTGGTAGTAGAAGCACTATAACTGGCCACATTGCCCCTGATCAAGGGAGGATTAAAATATTAACCAGGTTTCTCACTCCTGATCACACAGTGGATAAGCGTATCTGTGGATTTGGGTGAGATACTGGAGCTGCTGGTGACTTTGAAATCATTCCCTCGCGGAGGGGAGAAAATTGCGGAGGGTTGGAACTCAAATAAGCAATATATTCATTACTCATTAAACTGCAACACTTATTCAGCATTATCATCAGACCGGGTGATTGGTGGATTCACTGCATCATAGAGCACAGAAGGAGGCCATTCAGCCCTTTGTGCCTGTGCTGGCTCTTTGAAAGAGCTATCCAATTAGTCACACTGCCCTGCTCTTTCCCCAGAGCCCTGCCAATTTCTCCTTTTCAAGTATTTATCCAGTTCCCTTTTTGAAAATTACTATTGAATCTGCTTCCACCACCCTTTCAGGCAGTGAATTCCAGATCATCATAACTCGCTGCATAAAATAAATTTTCCAAATCTCACCTCTGGTTCTTTTGCTAAAATTGAACAACCCAACTCAGCTCCTGTAAAAGCAGCAAATGCCCCACCGACCCCGCCCTCGAAGGACAGCATTAACAAAGAACAGCTTGTCCAAACACCCATTTGAAATTTTATTTCTCAAATCTGAATTAATAAGACAATCAATCCTGTGCAGTGATTACTGTTCACAGAAGACTATGTAATGTTATTTTCAACCATAATATATCTAATTGTTTTTCCATTATCATCTGATGCTGGACTATTAGGAATCCTAACAAAACTAGGACATAAGAACGCATGAGCTACTAATTGGTCTAGTTGTGAAACCTTTGAATTATTTGTTTTTTTGATTCACGAAAAACAATGATAAGGTTGCAAGGTGTAACACTGAGTAAATTCATGGACATCGCCAATGCAGTGGGCCAGTATGCAAAAGAGGAGGTTATTTAAGCTTACACTGACATAATTCTGACCAGAAGAGGAAATTAATCAAAATAGAGACATTAAGGGATGAAGCCTTTGGGATCCACGAGTAATAGAACATTGACCATGTAAACCAAGATTACTTTCCAGACATATAATTATACTGGAGCTTGTGGAGAGGCTCATATAGTAATAGATGAAATAGTCTACAAAGGGGATATTGTTATGCCAAAATGTTTATATAAAGAAGTGTTAAAAATGATTCCTGAGGAACATATGGACATAGAGAAAGCATTAAAAAAAGGCACAGATCACATATTGGTCCAGAATAAATCAGGATATTGTTCACAGGGTAGCAAATTATTCCTATTGACAATATAGACCAAATCAACAAGTAGAACCACTGAAACTACACCCAGTAACACATTGGCCCAGAAATGGCCCAAAAAAGAACGGTGAACTCAACAGCTCAACTCAGCTACTTACAACACAGAAATAAGGCCTTTCATGACAATCAGTCTATGTTGGTCTTTATCCTCCACATGAGCAGTAATCCTAACCCCATGTGCACGCCCTGTTTCCCTATCCCTTTATCCCTCTTTTCCTTCAACCACCTATCTAACTTATTCTTAAATGTTGACAACATATCTGCTTCATCACCAACTCCAGCAGTGCATTCCACAGCCTCACAACCCTCTACGTAAAAGAGTTTCTCCTCTCTGTTCTAAGTATCTCATAGTTAATCTTATGTCTATGTCCTCTCATTCTAGATCCCACAATCACTGTAAACAATCTGTTTCTATCTACCCTGTCCCATCCCTTCATAATTTTAAACACCTCTATTGAATCACATCATAATCTCCCCTGTTCTAACCAAAACATATCCCGTTTACCCAGAGTGATGAACAGTACACAACAACATGAACAAAATGGTGATCAAATGGGTGAAAGCTGTTTTCTTCCAGTCATCGAATATGTAATAAAATCTTTAGTGACAATGAGCCAGGGTTTCCAAATGTTGCATTCAGTCAGTTTGTCAAAGAATGGAATCTCATTTTGCATAACTTGAAGTCCAAATTACCGACCGTTGAATGAACTGATGGAGAAGTCAATGCAGATTATAAAGAATCTCATGAAGATGTCAGGGGATAGTGGGAACGACGTGTGTAAGAGTTTACCAATGTACATCATTATAGAGCAGGCACTGCTACTCATGGGCAGAAAAATAAGAGCCCAACTATCAAGGAAGAATTGCTAAAACAAATAGTTCAGAGATGTTAAGGGACAGAGAAGAGCAACACAAGCTCACAGAAAAGTTTTATTTTGATAAGAGAATACAGTCTTCTAGCAATTAACCTATGATAAAGAACCAGAGAATCGGAGCCAACTGATCAGAGACCAATAAAGAAGAGGATTTAAGACCCAGTGCATCGCCAAATGGAATTCCTGGAGTAAAAAGTTATAATTTGGGATTAAACATGCAGGAAGTCTTATAAATCTAGAAATGACTATTTGTGATATTAGTGACAGAACACGTAACATATTCATATAACAATCCCTCTGCTGTTTTAACAGACATTTTATAATAAACAAGATAATGGGTAGAAATGAGTATGGGGCCCAGACTCGTCACTGTGAGAGCAGCGCATGCCCAGAGAGGCCCGAAGCCTCATTTAAATATTCCAGGCAAGCTGCCGATGCCTGTTGCACCTCCACAGCCCTTCTTGAGGATTGAATTTTGGGCCACTTTCCTCACTGGCAGTGGCCCTCGGGTAAGTCCCAGGAAGGGTGGGAGAGAGGTAGTTTTAGGAGGACTGATCGTGGACGACAACAGCTGTCAGGAATACTGTGGAGCCAGGAGGAGCGCTCCGCTGGCTAGGCCGCATCCACATCCAGAAAACCCATACCTACAGTCGCTCATTGATATTCCAGGAATACTATTCCTGTGTTCGGTGGTTAGTGATAATTAGTGTGTTATTGTTGTTACTGTGCGCCATTTAGTTTTAATAGGAGAACATTTTCCTGTGTAAGGATAAGTGAACTGGGTATAATTGACAATAACTGGGAAAAGAAATGGTATGATTTTTAAAAACATAGAAATGTTGACCTGAAACATTGGGCTTGATTTTCAGACGTCCGAGACGGCAGGTTCGTGGCAGGGGGGCTCCGAAAATCGGAGATTCCCGGGGCGGGTCCAGAGCCCGGCTCCAACCCGCCCATTTCCAGTTTCCCACCGGCGGGATCTCACTTAAACCAATTAAGTAGATACTTCAGGTCGTTTGCAGACCTGATTGACATGATATTTTAGAAGGGGTGGGATTTTCAACTCAACTGAGCGTGTTTCCCGTAGACGTACTTGAAATGGACGTGTTGCAGCCACCAGCCTGTGGCAGCTGCAAAGGTCCATTTGACAGGTGGGGGGGAGACCCTCACTCATTGCAGGAGGCCACTCTGTCAATTTGGACAAAGTTTGGCCTCCACCACCCTCCTCCTGACAATAAAATTCACAAACTTGCAACCTCAACCCCGGTGTGCAGAAACATGTACCTACCTTGCGGACCCCCTCAAAAGTACATCTTCCGGATGGGGGCCGCCGTAGATGCAGCGAACAGCATCACCAGCCTCACCGGCCAAGCCGTCCACCTCTGACACGTGGAGCCCCACAACACAGTTCTGTGACACATCCACCTGCACAGCAGGAGGGAGGGCAACCACAGAGAGAGATGTGTCGCAGAAGGCACTACCCTCGCCACAGGGTCTACAGACCGAGGCTCAGCTTCCTGGAACTCTCTGAGCAGCAGTGCACACGGAGGCTCAGAGTCACTCGACATGTAGTCGTGGACACCTGCAGCCTCCTTCGTGCCGAGCTGCTCCCGGCTGGCCTGAGCACCATCTTCTTACCTGTCGCTGTCAAAGTCACCACTGCCCTCAACAACTTCTGCTCCGCATCCTTCCAGGGTGCCACCGGGGACATCGCCGACATCTCTCAGTCGTCTGCACAAAAGAGCCCTGCAAATACACCTACACCCACTCTGCAGTGACACAATGGGTGGCATCAGGTGTGTGTCTTCATGGTGATCCTCAGGAAAGGGCATTATTGCACAAACCAGACAAGATTTGCAAAGACATGGCAGTAGTGGTGTCAATATAATATGTAATGTGAGTTGATCAGAAATCAAATATAAGTAAAAACCATGACAAACCCTCAAACACCCTTGTGCATCCCCTTCATGCTCACGACAATTTTGCCTTACGCTTCCTCCTACACATATGTGATGCATGCCCTGTGGCTGCAGCACAGGTAGTGGCAGGTTGGGTGAGGCTGACCGTGAAAGAGATGCACGAGAGGGTGAGTATGAGATGGAGCCATGAGATTGTATGAGGATTGGGTTGAGTGGTAGTGGTGGGATGAGTACTGGCGAGGTGAGTAAGTGCAGGTAAGATGAGGATGAGCTCTGAGTGGGTGTGAGGAGTGATGTGATAGAGTAGTGCAGAAGGAGATGTGGGGTGGGGGCGGTGATGTGGCAGACGGAGTGTAGGGGAATGAGTAAGAGTACTCACTTCGGCTGACCTACTTTGGTCATTGCAGCGCCTCCTGCACTCTATGCAGGTGCGTGATATTTGGTGGTGCTGGTGACCTCCTCTGCCATCTTGAGCCAGGCCTTCTTGGTGGCAGAGGCAGGCCGCTTCCTCCTGTCCGCCAGAGAGATCTCTGTCCTCCTCCTCCTCACCCCATCCTGTAGGACCTGGAGTGAGGCATCATTAAACCTGGGAGCAGCCTTCCCCCTGGGCTGCTCTATGCTGTAATTTTGGCTCCTTTCTGCAGCATCAGTAAATGGAGGACTGCCCCTTTAAATAGGGCTCCTCCAGCTGACAGCCTATGATGCGGCTGCGCAGTCCGCCCCCTGCGCAGCTTTCCAGCGCAGAACCCGGAAGCCAAGGTAAGTGGCTTCAATTAGGCTGCGATCGTGCGCGGAGCACCCCGAATTCACTGGGCGCGTTACCCACTCGCCAACCCGCCTCCCTCCTAAAATCGAGCCCATTAACTCTGTTTCTGTCTCCACAGATGCTAATCATACCTAACCTGCTGAGTGGTTTCCAGCATTTTCTATTTTTATTTCAGATTTCCAGCATCCTCAACATTTTGCTTTTGTCACAGAAAAATAATACTAGTACCAGTATAAAGGAGAAGGAAAACTTTTTTGTGTGTAATAGCGATTTCCCATCTTAAATATTTCCCTTGCTTTGCTGGTTGCTGTCCACCATATATTATCCTCTGGCCACAAAGATTTGACAGTTTGAGAACATGTCCCTGAACTTACTCAATGCTGGTCCAGGAACACCTCCATGAAGTACTGAGAAATTAGAAAGATTTAAGTGGTTTAACAGTAATCACAAGTCAGTGCGACATCACGGTCATGTACTATAGTGGTGTTCTGATCCCTGGGGATCCACTGAGGAGCTCTTACTAAGAAATATTTATGAAGTGGTTCTGAATTGGCCTTTTATCACCTAAGGTGCAGCATTAAATAATTCCCAGCTAATTTCCCAATTCTCGGGGAGTGTTGGTTGATTTGTTAGTCACGTGAAGTCATCAGCGTGAAAATCACACACTATACCTTGGCCAGCATTTCAGCCAGTCCTACAGTGCTACATTACCATTAGCAGATGTTTTCATATATATCTTGATACCCACTTGAAGGCCAATCCTTCACTTCCTCGCAAGGCTCCTACTTTTAAAAAATAACTTACACTATTCATACTACATATATATATACATATGTACATGCACATACTGGAAATTGGGCCACAGTGTATTAATTAAAAAAATTTCACCTCTTATTTGATTTGAACAAGAATAACAAATAAGTTGTGGGAATGCAAAGTGACCTGCATTTTTTGGGGCAGTGCTTGGAACTGAAATCTGAATTGTGCATTGTGTCAATGACCACAGGTCTCTCTCTGTACACTTCGGAGGGTCAGAAATGATAGCTGAAATGCTAATAAAACAAAACAAAAGCATTTGACGGTGAGGGTATTGTTCACTCTTAACCAAGCAAGACTGAGGTGCCAATTATGATGAATTGCAGCTGACTGTCTGCATGCATTTTTCTTACAATGAATCAGGCAAGTTTTATCTCCTACCCAGTAATGACTCACATTTTGATTTTGTGCCACGGTGATTAAAGGTTTAAAGAGGGATTGTTGCCATTTTGGGGAGTAGTTTGTAAGGGCTCCCTCGTGCCTCATTGTGCTAACTGCCCTGCATGATTGTAATGCCAGTAGGTTTGTTAGGATGCTCCCTTCCAAAATGCTGTTGAAGGAAATACATATCAGGATTGGAATTAGATAGCGGAGGAACAACATAATTACGTTTTAAAGTGCTGATGATGTAGTTGCTGATGATGTAGTTGCTGATGATGTAGTTGTGTTACAGTTTTACTAACACCTTAAATGGGATCTTTAATGGGATACTGAGCATCCTTTCCTTTTCTTAAAAAGATAATTCTATATTTGTGCAGAAAAGGCAACAGATGTAGAAATTATCAATGAAATCTAATTTTAAAGTTCCTCCTTTTTCAACCCTTTTCCAGCACCCAGCCTACTGATTTGGACTATTTTTCCTCGCTCCTTGTTGACATTATACACTTTAAGCTGCACAACCCTGTTTTTTTTGTTTTTATTACTTTTTTTGTGATATCTGGTGGCTTATGAGTGGCTTTGTTCACTGCCCACAAGGAACTGGATCGAAAATGTTAAAACGTCTTGCGCTATGAGAAACTCTTGTTATTCTGGCTGCCATGATGTGCTGGATCCCGAACTCGCTAAGCTAAATGCCCTGCGGCTGGAGGAGTTGAAGGCTTGAGGCTGAAGCCAAGCGATCTTGAGGCCAGGGGATGAGAAGGGGGAGAGGAAAGGACGTGCAAGACTGACAGAGCAGTGCAGGCCTAGGGAGCAGGGCTAGACACTGAGTGGGTGGAGTAAAAGTGCCAGCTAACCCTGCATTACACAGCCCATGGCACGGAGCAAGACGGCAGTCAAGATAAAAAGAAAAAGCTGTGACTATTGGAAATACAGAGAAGGCCAATCAGCATCTAAGAAAGACAGACTGACTTCCAAGCGGAACTATCCAACAGACGGCAGCCAATGGCATATCTTATTGGTCTCTGATTGGTACCTGTCACAGGTGAGCTGTACATGGACCATTGAGAGGCTGGAAACAATGGCCAGAAAATTATACAACAGGCAGACTCAATGGGGTAGGAATTGCTCCCAGCAGCGAACCAACACTGCTCGCCGCTCCGTAGATTTATACTAACCCACTAACTTTGGGCACTTCCTCGAATAGAAAGTGGAGAAGAGCCCAACGGCAGTTCAGGTGAAGCTAGGACCCTGGGAGAAGTGAGAGGATCACACTCTCCCCTCCAATCAGATCGTAGCATTTTTGACAAGCTGTGTTCACTGTCTCTGCAGGCTTCTAACGTGAAAACCAGGAAGTGAAAGATACAACATTTTAAATCAATACAAAAACAGTTATAGATAGCAAAAAAGAGAGGGTAAGAAATAATGGAATTAAATAAAAGAGACTGAGGGGAAATTTTTTTTAAAATTTTTTTTTTAATGACCAAAAACTATTAAAGTAAGGAGTAATGAGACTCCACATTTTTAAAAGTTAATTTTTAATTGTTTGGCAGTCATTAAGACTTACCACACTGTTAAAAACTTAGTTTAGTCTTGTATTTTTAAGCGACCTGTTTGGTGGCTTAATAGTTACTTTCTAACTGGGCAGATAAGCAAGTTTGCACTTTTTCAATGAATTCTCTGATTGCAGCGTGCGATGTCGCTTTAATTCGAAGCTGCCATCGCCAGCGAACCACGAGGAGCAAGTTCCAGATTTCTGGGTTTCACTGAGCATGTGCAAATGCCAGAACTTGCTCCTCGATTTCACCACTAACAACGGTGAGCGCTGTTGAGATCACCGTTATTTCCCGAGCGATTTCTGCCCCAATGTTTCATTTATCTAAATAAATATAACTTGCAGAATTAAGCACACATACAATATGAGAAAAACTTAGAAAGTTGATGGTATATATGTGGTAGTTTTATCATTCAGGCAACTAACAAATATATATCTGTAGAGATTGCCTTGTGCCATCATTTAATAGATAAATAATTCCTACCAACTTTTAAATATTTAGAACTTGTGTACAAAACTGTAAATAAACAGTGTACAAATGTGAAATTATTTATTTATAAGCTGCAACACACAAATTTCCAGCTGTTTGTCGATCACTATTAAACTGCTGATATTTAGATGGCCAAGTCCATCTGCTGCATGCGTGGGATCCTAAAGTACATCTGCAATCTCTTTTTTTTGGGTTGTAATTCATGGTTCTGGCCACAGCACAAAACATCTGTCCTGTGATCCCATTCTGGGAACTGGCCACTTTTTATCATCATAATGCACAATTTCCTCTGGCAGTGAAATAAGTTAATGAACTACCTCTCACCTATTACGGCCGAAACGTTTCCTAACTGCGTGGTTACAACACCATGCAAAGCTGATTGTGAAATAATTACTCAAAGTGTTGATGGCCATTTGAGGAAATTACTGCTCAGGAATCCCATTTGTGGTAAATTGAACAAGATGGTTAGCTACAAATAGGTACACATCCTTACATGTGGTTCCAAGCACATCATTAATATTTATGAGATAAATGGATAAATGCTATGATTGGACGTCTGGTTGGGAGTTGGATGGACTGTGCATTGCTAGCACCCATCCAAATCCTGTGCTGACCCTGTTTAACTTTGAAGGGCCAATTCTATCTACAAAGTGAGGATGGGCTGGGCATTGGCTGGAGGGAGTGGGGAGGAGACAAGGGACGATGGGTGAATTTAAAGGTTATCATAACCGTTACAAAAACTAGTAATATTTGGTTGTACATTTCAGCCTCTGAAAAGTTGTTTGGGTAACAGAAAATGCCTCACAAAATCCAGTGGTTGACATAATAAATGTGGAGGCTGCGGCCAAGTTACAGAACCACATTGTACCTATTAATGTGGTGTAAAATCCACCTTAAAGTGTTCTTTGTGAAAAAAGAACAATCACACCTGTAATAGAACACAATTACTCCTACTGAACAATTTTAACACAGACCCATTGTGATCTCCAAACTTCATATTAAAGTAGGCCAAAAAAGTATCAATCACTTTAAACGTTTTTAAACTGAATATTAAATGTCTCAGACTCACCCCTTTCCTAAAGAGCCTTCATGTAGTTGGCAAGTTTCCCAAGAATTGCATGTGAAAGACATTCATTATATAATTATCTGACATTTGACTTGGAAGAAAAGTTAAGAATGCATTTGGGATTCTCAGTCTACACAACATGCATCGAGAAAAGGGGGTAGAGATTACACTGCTGGTTTTAAGCTAAAGCAGCATGTTTACAACTTCCCATCCAAGTCACACACACCATCCTGACTTGGACATATATCACTGTTCTTTCATCGTTGCTGGGTCAAAATCCTGGCACTCCTTCCCTAACAGCACTGTGAGATTACCTTCAGTACATGAACTCCAGTGGTTCAAGCAGAAGACCCACCACCACCTTCTCAACGGCAGCTAGGGATGGGCAATAAATGCTGGCCTTGCCAGCGACGCCCACGTTCCCAGAATGAATTAACAAAAAACTTGTTTTATTCAATGTGCAATTGATTGATTTTAATCCAAGTGTCCTTGAATATAACAATTTGTACTCAGTCCAATCACAAACAACAATAAGGTTACAGAAACAAAACAGAAAAAAACTGACATTGTCACTGGCTGTCAAGTTTACAATTTTGGAAGCACTTCAAAATCTAGCCTTCTGACTCTATGCATCTCAATCATCAGATTCTGACACTGACAGTCAATGTTTGCACAGCTGTATCTGTGTTTCAGTATTTGCTGATAAAAATCAGTACAGACTGGGCCTGCTTCTCCTCAGTGCTGTCCCTAATGAAAGTTCCTCTGGCCCCTGCGTACTGCAGGCGGGAATTCTCATGAGAATAGGAATTCCCACCGACAGTATGCAATAGATGAATGTATATCAATGAAGGGGGGAATTGAAGGAAAGGGAAATGGATGGTAATGAAAGGGAGAGAAAAGGGGTAGAAGCTGGTGCTTTGGAGGAACCGGGGAGAAGCTGAGAAAGGTACTTTTGGGGTGGGGCTGAGATGAAGTGGGAAGGAGAGTGTCCATATTAACTGAGGGGACTGGAGGGGAAGAAGAGTACCAGCATGAATTGTATTGGAGAAAGAAAAGAGTGCCAGGTTGAATTGATAGGGTAGAGGGAGAAGAGTGCCAATATGAGCTGGAGGGTTGGAGGAGGGGAGTGTGTCTCTGTGAAAGGATGGAGATTTGAATGAGGTACAGGATCTTGGTGAACTGGGTGCGGAGGGAGAAGAGTACTCCTGTAAGCTGGGAAGTTGGATGTGGGAAAGTGACAGTTGATGTGACTTTTGGGGAAGTGATGGTCTAGTTGATTCATTGAAAATCCAAAAGTCATTTTGTTTTTCCTTTTCCTCAGATTAAAGATCTCTCAATTGTAAAGGGGGAAAGTGCTTAAAATTGACCAGAATGCATGTCTTTTAATGCCCTACAAACCTTCCTCCCTAGAAATTTGTGCCTTCAATATTTGGATTCTCCCCTTCAGACTTTCATGTACTTATATATACTTTTCTCCCAATACAGGGGGACATTTTGAAAGGGGCCTAACGCTGGTTGCCTGAAGCACCTGCCTATTTCAGGCGGTAAGGCCCCTTTTAATATGAAAATCAGTGTCCTACGATATCGCAGAGGAGCTGTATCCTGAAGTGGTTGAGAGCAAAATGAGTGACATTATGATGGATTAAAGGAAAACATTTAGATAGGCTAGCTAGGCTAAAGGAAGACAAAGCACAGGATATATCCTAAGGGAGATGAGGAAGGAAATTGCCGAAGCCTTATAATTTATATTTCAGGCCTCTGTTGAGTGCGGATGTGTGCCGGAGGACTGCAGAGTGTCAACGTAATAATCGTTTTCATAAAGGGAAGCAGAGCTAACCCAAGTAATTGCAGGTCAATTAATTTGACGTCTGTGGTACGGAAAATTTTAAGGTCTTTAATTAAGAATAAAATTACCACATCTATAGACAAAGAGAAAATAGACGTAGCCAGCATGGATTTCAAAAGGGATGATTGTGCTTGACAAATCTCATGGAATTCTTTGAGGAGGTAACAGACATGGTAAATCGGGGAAATGCAGTGGATGTAGTGTACATGGACTTTGAGAAAGCCTTTAAGAAGATACCACAGGGGAGATTATTAGAGAAGATTAAGGAGTATGGAATTAGTGTAGGAAAGCAAACTGGATTCAAAATTGGTTAGAAGGAAGAAATCACAGATGATGGGGTAGAAATCCATGTTGGGGGAATAGTGCAAAATGGGTGGTACCATATCGGCCACCTCTTAGACACTTCTGCCAGATATTCAGTTCCATTAACTTCAATGGAATATCAGGCGGGGCGTATAAGAGGCGGCACGTACAATTCCACCTGTTTTGCGTTTTGCCCAAGGTGGATTTCTACCCCTGGGAGTTAAGGGCAGTTTTTCAGCCTGCTTGGATGTGGATAATGGTGTCTCTGAGGGTTTGGTTCTGGGGCCACTTACATTCACCGTATACATCAATTATTTAGAGTTGGGCCTAAAGGGAGTGATGGTGAAGTTTGCAGATAATACCAAAATAGGAGGTATGGTTAATCTTTAGAAGACCAAAGAAAACTGCAAAGGGAATATTGATAAGATGGGGAATGGGCTAAAATGTAGCTGATGAAATTCAATGTCAGTAAGTGTAAGGTGATACATTTTGAAGAAAATAACAACAGTAATTATACTCTGAATGGAAGTAGACTCAGCGCTGTGGAAGAGCAGAGGGATTTTGGATACAGATTCACAGGACAATAAAGGCAGTACCTCACGCTGATAAGGCTGTAAAAAAAAGCTAATAGAATTCTAGGTTTTATCACAAGGTAAGGAATATAAAAGTCAAGAGATATACAAAACCTTAATGAGACTTCAGTTAGAGTACTGTGTGCAGTATTGGGATCCACATTATGGGAAAATATTGAAGCTCTAGAGAGTACAACACAGATTCACTAGGATACTGCCTGGTATGAGGAAACACAAATACAAAGGAAGAGTTGAAAAATTAGAATAATGCAGATTATGGGATGATATGATAAAAAATATTTAAAATTATGAAAGGATGGGACAGAGTAGATAACAGCAGACTTTTTTCAATAGTTGACGGGTCAAGAAAGAGAGGCCTTATATAAAAGATTAAACGTAAGAAATTTAGAACAGAGAACAAGTGAAGCTTTTTTACATAGAGACTTGTGAGGCTGTGAAATTCACTTCCAGGGCTAATTATTGAGGCAGAATGTCAACATTCAAGATTTGATTGGATAGGTGGATGGAGGAAAAGGGGATAAAGGATATGGCAACAGGGCAGATAAAAGTGATTCGGACTATTTGCTCGTGTGGAGAGTAAACGCTGACATGGACTGTTTGGAGCAAATGGCCTGTTTCTATGTTGTAACTCATATGTATTTCTATGTAGTAATGGGATGATAGTGCAGCTAGAGAACCAGCAGCAGAAGAAGAGAGCTATGATTGGGAACTTTTACTGTAAATGCTCTTATTAAAAAAACAGAGATCTTGAGATACTTCTATATAATAACTAAGAACACAAATACTCTTGGCTACACCCCTACTTATGGGGCTGGTCCATAAATCCCATCAGAGTTTGGGATGAGCTCCGTGAAGTGCACACACATGTATGCTCAACATGGAGGAAGCGCAGGACAACTTGTTTGGAGATGAGTGCTTCAATTTTGTGTGTTTGAAGTTGTTCAGAGGACACAAAGTTTTTGTTAACACAGTCCTGATCTTTTCAAAGAACAATGCTCTCCAAAGAAAATAAATTTGTTCAGCAGTAGGATTGGTAAGATTTATGATTTTGTCAGTAAAATTAAATAAACAAAGGTTTTTTAAAAATGTTTTCTTTATGCTGTTGCATTTTTGGGAGAAGGGGAAGGTAGGTCACATTCCATCCTATGACTGCCCAGTAATATTACTAACAATCAAGTATTAAATATTAACCCACAAGTGAGAAGCCGTACATGTAACCAGGTGCTAAATCACTAATGTACCAGTATACATCGTACACCTTTGCTATCTTTCTTGATTTAATATGTGTGAAAATACTATGTGGATTACATTCAGGGTATGCCAATGAGAATGCCAGATAGGTCTGAATATTGATGCATTTTTTTCTGTTTTGTTTTGTTTTGTTTTTTTAATCTCCTTCTGCCTAGGCAACAAAAGGAATACCCTGTGTCTAGGTCACTCTAGTGGAGGCCTTCTCCTTTGGGATCCTATTGGATTTGGATAGGCCCATTCCACCCTGTCAGTCAGGATGTGCACAATGTATAGCAGGGTCAACCTGTGATCATGTGACCTTGTCAGTCATACGGACAGAAGGCCTTGCTCTTACTTTCTCATCATGTGACCCTGTCAACTTTATAGACAGAGGGCAGCAGACATAGTCAATGGAGATTAATGTACAAAAAAGGCAACTATAAGACGTTGAGCTTTACTGTTTAAGATAAAATGTTAACTCTTTCAGCATCTATTACAAACAGCCATACAATAGTCACTGCAGCTCTTAACCAAATCACATTGTGCTGTTTTACATGGCAGCGTAAGTGGAGTTTGGACTGTTTGTCCTAAATCGTCAATCTTTAGTGATGCCAATTATGCACTTTGGGAAATACAAGTCATCAGTTCTTGAATCTGCCCTTTACAAAAGAAGTGGTGACTCACACAATTTTCCTCGTACTGCTAGATCACGTCATACTACATAACACAGAAGATCAGGATGAGTCAACCTGAGTTCTGATATTTCAGACCCAAATTCATAAAACTTGCAGCCAGTTCTGAGCCACTAAAATCATTATTTAGTTCATAGAAATTAATAGCAAAGTAAGAGCTTATCTTAATTCCAATTTTCCAATACCAAAGATTCTCTCATTTTAAAAGAAATCTGGCCATTATTGAGCAAGTGACAAGTTAGGATCTAAATTTGAAGGTCTCATAAAATTGAACTAGTTTCAATCTGTGCTACTGTAATGGAAGCCCTCACAGCTCTTCCCCCACTCTCTCAGGGTAGGGCCTTACTCCCTTCAGGGAGATGACTGGACACAGTCAGATAAAACAAGAGGAATTTATCGGAGTACAGAAAGCAGTTTGTTGTGCAATACCAGCAGATCACATGCCCTGCTGGAAACAATCTCGATAATACACACTAGGCCTGTCTCTGCAGTGTTCACTCTGAATACCAACCAGAATCAACTTGAAGGGAACTTGAATCCAAAAAATATCTATATCACCTAAATTAATTGTCAGGTATAACATTCCTTACAGAAGGTACACCTCACAGAACCTGGTAGAGCATGTCCTCTGACCTGAAACTATGGCTCAGGTCTCAAACAGTCACACTTTCTTTATATTTGGCAACAGGGGAATAATGAGGAAAGAACTCAGTACCTAGAGACTGAGTTTGATTTGTACTATTTAAATATCAGTTTTCCTCAGTTGACCAATCACTTTCTTCATTTGGCTCCTCCCCAATAGTTCATCTCTCAGCTTTTAGGAACATTTGGAACAGGAGTCGGCCATTCAGCCTCAAGCCTGCTCCGCCATTCAATTAAATCTTGGCTGATCTGTACCTCAACTCTACTTACCCACCTTTGCTCCATATCCCTTGATACCCTTACCTAACAAAAATCTATCGCAGTCTTGAAAGCTCCAATTGTCCCAGCATCCACAGCCTTTTAGGGGAGAGAGTTCCAGATTTCTACTACCTTTTGTGTGAAAAAGTGCTTCCTGATTTCGCTCCTGAATGGCCTAGCTCTAATTTTAAGACTATTTTCCCTTGTTCTTGATTCTCCCACCAGAGGAAATAGTTTCTCCGTATCTACCCTATCAAATCCTTTTAACATTTTAAACACCTCAATCTGATCACCCCTCAATCTTCTAAACTCAAAGGAATTCAAGTTTATGCAACCTGTCCTTTCTCAAGATGACATGCCTGCTCGCCTGCCACCCCCTCCACCAGTGCCCTTGTTAGTGCCACACAGCCAGCTGGGCCAGACTGCCCTGGCCCATCGGTGATGCTGCAGTTTACAGCCGGACCCTCAAGGCCTAGAACTGCTAGAGGTCTCCCACCACGGCCATCTATAGTGTCCTCAAGAGAAGCTCAGCAGCCTTCCACCTCCCACTGGGGATACGCTTCACAGGAGCACCAGGATAAGTAAAAAAAACACAGAAGACAGGCACTAAGGAGTTTCATAAGGATGATTCTTAATTATTCCTGTTAAATATTATACACAGATGGAATTGAGTTGTTAGATAATTTTTTTGTTCTGAATTTAGTGTTGGTGTTAATATTTGTCATGAAGTGAGGGCAAGAGCCATAAGGCTGGACTGAAGGAAAGCAATTGGATGGTGGTAGTAAGGATGGTGGTGATCAGGATTATGGCACTGTTGGTGTATTGGGGATGGGAAGAATGGTTCATATGAAGTGCTCTTGGATGAGCTGCCCTCTAAGAGTTCTGGCAGCTAGGGGCCCCACTGGTGGTTGATGCCGCTCCTGCTGCTCATCCTCCTCCTCTTCCTCCTCCTGCTCCTTCCGCAGGTGCTGGTAAGGGCTGGACCCACATGAAAGCAAAATTATTCAGCTTGCTGCCTGTTAGCACTGCAAGTTGCTGAGTGGGTTATCACGTGGCGAGTCAGACGCTGGGGCAGACCATTTTCACAAAAAGGTCCTAAAACAAGCATAGGACCTTTACTTAAATACTTCAATGAGCATTTTAAATACTCCCTGTACACCTACAGAGGAGCCCAATCCAATATGGTGGGCACCGCACTTCCAGCACAGAATGAACACGTGCTGCCCATCACATTAGATGCTTAGACGCCCATTTTACCCCTACAAATTTCTAGGCAGTTAAGTATTGCATGAGCTGGGAGTACTTGATGTGGACATTGATTACAAAAAGTAGGACATGTTCCATTTCCTGAGCATTGAGGAAATGGTGAGGATTACTCATCTTAATGAGTACAAAATCCTGTCCCAACCCAAATCAAAATGAATTGATGCATTGAAAAATAAATGGGAAATCATTTCTACTTGAATAGCAGAGTACTAGATTTTCTATGAATTTCTTTTGATTTACTAGATTCATAATGCAAAAATCAGTTCTGTGTATTGTGATAAAATGCTGAACTTTAGAAATGATCCTGTCCCATTTTTTAAAAATAAGAACCATTGTCAAAACTTAAAGGTCACTGCTGTGGAGCAGTTGCTTTTTTGTGCTAAAAACACATTTCGCTTCTTCATATTATTGTGAATAATTTATCTGTTACAGGAAAGTTCCTCAAAATTGTCTGGTTACTCACAAGTGTGCACAGTCTACCATATGATTATTGTCATAAAATTAAACCACTTTCCAAGCAGACAAGCCCTTGGGCTACTGTGGAAAGTTTCATTAATACAGAAACACTTATCTGAATATCCAATTCTCCTTATAGAAGACAACATAGATCTTTTTTCCAAAGTACTGACTCTGGTTTTGATTTTCTTACATGTTTCAAAAAGTTTTGACTTGTTTAGAACAAACTTTTATCTGGTTATGCCTCTATGAAGCGCCCGGGCCCTTTTTCTACATTGAAGGCACTATATAAATGCAAGTCATTGTTAGAAATATTAGGACCAAACAATTACTGAAAGAACCAATCAGATTAAATTGACTATCAGTTAACCCGTTTACTGCTAACTCCCCAATGACAGCTAAGGTTTTGTTAAATGTTTATGTATGTCACCCAAAATTGTGTTCAAACATAAAAGTTAGCATTCTGCTGCAATTTAAATGCAAAAAGTGGTCTAATTTTACAGTGAGCTTCTATTGAAATGTCCGTATTTGTGCAATGAAAATGTAAGTCCAGTGAATAAGCACACCATGGAGCTATTTTTCTACTACCAGCTTCCCCAGTTATATTTGAAGCAGTCAAGGAGGGTCCAACAGAGCACTGAGGAAGGTAAGTTTCCCAAATTCTTGTACCATAAAGGAAAGCGAGAATGTGTAAATGTGTAAACAGATATATCAGGCAGTGGTGTAAATCGTAAAGTGCTAGTGTTCGCGAGACGGGATTAGCAGTTTAAGTTTTCCCAGACTATTCCAGAATCGACTATTAAGGACAAGCTAGATATAAACTAAGTTGTAAGAATCAGCTTGGAAATGATGTCAGGGAGTTTTGATCAAAGTTAAAGAAAAAAGATGAGAATGTGGAGATGATATTGGTGGATTTTACTATAGCTTTTGATCAGGCACCTCATAAAAATGTAGTTAAAAAATGAGCAGACATGGTATTGGTGGCAGTGTGTGCAGACGGGTTGAGGTCTGCATTTTAAAAAGGTGGGTGCCCAATCGTTTCAGTTTAATGTAGATAAATATAAAGCGATACATGTAGGGATACAGAGCAGGCAGAGGGCTCAAAGGATTAATGGTAAAATACTGACCCAGATAGATCAGAAACAGGATCTGAGAGTCAAAGTAAAGAAGTACCACAAGAGGTCAACAACTTGCATTTATGGAACGCCTTTAAATTAGAAAAACATTCCAAGATGCTTCACAGAGAAATAAGGAAAAAAATGGAGATATTAGGAGAGGTGAACCATGGCTGAGTCAAAGAGGTTGGTTTTAAGGAAGTCTTGAAGGAGGAGAGGAAGGTGGAGAAACAGATGGAATTAATGAGGGAATTCCAAAGCAGGACGTCTGGGTGGATGAAGCCAATAGTGAAGTGAATGCAGAGAGGTGGGGGGGACTTTGGGGGGAAAGTATAAGAGGCTGGAGTCAGAGGAGCAGAGAGTTTGGAGGGAGGGGTCGTAGGGCTGGAGACGGTTACAGAGCTAGGTAGGGGCAAGGCTATGGAGGGATTTAAATATAAGGATGAGAATTTTAAATTCGAGGTACTGGGGGACTGGGATCAAGAAGGTCAAGGGTGATGGGTGAGCAAGACTTAGCATGTGTTAGGGTATGGGCAGCAGAGTTTTGGATGAGCTGAAGTTTACGGACAGTGGTGGATGGGATGCCGGCCAGAAGAGCATTGGAATACTCGAGTCTGGAGGTGACAAAGGCAGCAAAGAAAGCCAGTCTAATTGACCTGAGAAAGGCACAGCAATAAACCATATGGGGATACTAGTTGCACACAGCTGCACTTTAGCAGCAGAACAGTACTTTACACATTATAATGATTTTGTCTTTATAACAGAATATCTTCTGACTTACCATGAGCAGCACTGCAAGAGCTCCAATATTTAAAATATTCTTTACTGTTTTAGGATCCTGGCTAGTCTATAACTGTTCATCAATACCTGAACCAAAGTAGCTCAGTGTGACTTATTTTCTGATTTTCCCCTTCCTGCAGGGAATTACCTAGCCTGTTTCAACAGCACACAAAGTTATTTCAGTATGAAATAACATGATTAAAATCAAGTCCAGAAGCCCCATTTTAAAATCAATTTGACATCAAAATGTTAATTTATATCATCATAATTCCTGTTCTGCTTTCCATACTATAACTTAATCAAATCACAGGACTAAAAATTGTTATTGGCTTCTTTCTCCCTCTCTCTTGCAATTAGGGACGGAGTCAGCCAGAGGTGTTCAAAACAGTTACTTTCATTTAGACGCAAAGGTGGCTTTTTTTCAAGGCCAGTCCATCATGCTAGCTACAATATCAAATAAACAGACTCTTCAGAAAATAGGTACTTTCTTATTAAACAAAAAAATCACAGATATAATGTAAAAATCGATATTTATCTGCCCTGTATTTCATAATCAGAAGTACACCAGGCAGGTTATTATTCTCTAAACACAGCTTTAAACATTAGTATGTACTATGTACAAGATGCACTGCAGCAACTCACCAAGCTTGCTTCAACAGCACATCCTGGCCCGCAACCCCTACCAACAAAAAGGACAAGCACCAAGATTAGAGGACCACGCCCACCTTAAAGTTTCCCTCACACACCATCCTGACTTGAGGAGGCTAAATTGGGCCATGCAGCGCACATTTTGTAGGCACCACGCGAACTACTAAGGACCCAAATTGGCATCCAGAATGTGCACGCACACTTCTAGCGTGATGTGCAATGGATGCCATATTGGTAAAGGCTTTTGCGCTTGTGCAGATAACGAACGCCGGCACCATATAAATATGTGGTAGATCAGGGTGCAACACTGATTTAAAGGGACGGATGCGATTTTGGAACTCCACGCTCCAGCCAATGCACTGTCTTAACCACGCACAGCTGAACAGGTCTTAAACAACCTGGAGGACCCCCCCACCAGCGCTATCTAAAGAGATCATGCAGGAGTCACAGGTTAGTTGCTGGATTATTGCTTCTGGCTAGTGATGCATTTGTACCTGTTTTTGGAGGTCTCCTATACTTGAATACTAGGACTAGGGGACATGGCCTAAAAATTGGAGCCAGAACTTGCAGGAGTGAAGTTAGGAAACACTTCTACACGCAAAGGGTGGTAGAAGTTTTGAACTCTCTTCCGCAAATGGCAGTCGATGCAGCTCAATTGTTAATTTTAAATCCGAGATTGATAGATTTTTGTTAACCAAAGAAATTAAGGTTTATGGTGTTAAGACGGGCATATAGAGTTAGTCAAAGATCAACCATGATCTCATTGACTGGTGGAACAGGCTCGAGGGGCTAAATAGCCTCCTCCTGTTCCTATCTCCCTATGTTCCTATAATAAAGTTTCAATACTCTACAGGGAGTGGGCTGGCTAGCTGACAGGCAACAGCAAGGGCACTGGCAGAGTGGCAGGGGTGGGACAGGAATGCTATCATCCTGAGAGAGGAGAACAGGTTCATGTTCCATGGAGCCACTGCCACTCGCTGCCTCCCGTTATGCGCCATCTTCTCCTGCGAGAAAGCGGGACGTGTGTCAGTGAGTGTCCTGCAAGATGTTTGGGTAATGTGGCTGTCATGGTTAAATAGCTGTCACTGTGTGTGACCTGTGAGTTGTGGGTGTGCGGCTTGCAAAAGTGGTAATGTGTGAGGGTGAGAGGAAGCATCTTATTGGAAGAGTTGAGTACTGATTGAAAGAGTTTGTTGGTAGGTGGGTGATGGGGGTGTAGTGTGTGGAGCAGTGGATGCGGCTAATGGTGCAGTTGATAGGAGATGTTACTTGACAGTTGACCTCACTCACCTTGACCACTTGTGTCAAAACATTGAACTTCTTTCTGCACTGCATCCATGTTCATGGTGTTATGCGCCTGGAATTGACTTCGTCCCCTACTGCCTCCCTCTGCTTCAGGAACATATGTTTGGAGAGCCTCTTGCCCTCCCCCCACTCCCCCACGGATATAGGATGCCCCTCCTTCTGTCCATCTCTTGGACCAAGGCCTCTAGTACATCATCAGAGAACTTTGGTGCACTCTCTCTCGCAGGCCCGGTACAAACTCAGATCAGCAGATTGGTGGGGTCCGGCATGTAGATTTAGTAGGGCGTAACCTTTATTCAATGCTTTTAAATAATTCAACAGTTTGTAAACATAGGGACGGGACCTGCATCTGTGTTTTACATGTGCGATTCAGACTCTGTTCAGACCCGTATCTGATATTTTGCAAATATCAGAGTCCCGCAAATGTTAAGCAGCTCAGATGTTGCTCGTTAAAAATTCCAGAGGTCCCATCATCGCTGTGTTTCACCGTATTGCAGCACAGATTCACTTCACCATTGACTTCCACCATTTCCTGCAGCCACAATGCGCCTTTCCTTTAAGAGGTGCAGTCTGCCTTTAAGTGGTGCTAGCCACTCATGATATCTGGGCCCCCTGCTGGTGAGCCACCACTCAACAGCGCAGGAAGGGCTGGCTGCACACAGCAATCATGTAAAACAGCAGGCAGCACAAATGTTACATGCTCACTGCAACTTAACGACCGGATGCGGGTTAATCACACACCGCGACCCCCGAGCCTGGTTTCAGGGGTAATCCAATATAACCGCCATACTGTCATTCCTTCATTGTTGCTGGGTCCAAATCTTGGAATTCCATACCCAACACCATTTTGGGAGTTCCATCAGCAGAAGGCTACAGGGGTTCAAGGAGAAGGCCCATTATCAACTTCTCAGGGAAACTAGGGTGGTCAATAAATGCAGCATTGCTCACATTGAAAGAGCTAATAATAAATAAAATCTTTAAAAACTCCCCAGATGCTTTGCAGAGGCAAGACAGCGGATAGCATGCCATAGAAAGAAAGATTAGAAATGATGACCAAAAGCTTGGTCAAAGAGGCAGGTTTTAAGAGGGGTCTTAAAGGAGGAGAGGTAAGTGGAGTGGCAGAGGGGTTTGGGAGGGTACTCTAGAGAATGGGATCTAGGTGACTGAAGAGACAGCCGCTGATGGTGGGCCGAAGGAAAGAAGGGGTTTGCACAAGAAGCCAGAATCATGGAGACAGAGTTCGGGCAGGGGTGTAGCAATTGGAATTGGTGAAAGGGAGGAGCAAAGACATGAAGGGATTTGAATACAAGAATGAGAATTTTAAATTTGAGGGATTAGGACACAGGGAGCCAATGTAAGAGAGCAAAGATCGAATTGATGGATGAGCAGGATTTGGTGCGGGATAGGATATGGGAGTTTTGATTGAATTGAAGTTTGTGGAGGACGAGTGGCTGACCAGGAGAGCACTAGAGTAATGGAGTATGGAGGTGACAAATGCATATATCAGGGTTTCAGTAGAAGATGAGGAGGGGCGGGCAGTGTTACAGAGGTGGAAATAAGTGGTCTTTGTGATGAAGAGACTAAGGGGTCAGAAGCTCAGCTTGGGGGTCAAACAGCACAAGGAGGTTGCAAATGGTCTGATTCAGACTGAGAGCGTAGCCAGGGAGGAAATGGAGTTGGTGGACAGAGTGGGGGGGGGGGGGGGAGAGACGGAGGGGGGGGAGAAAAAGAAAAACTGGGGAAAAATAGCTGGTCAGTGTCTCAACAGGAAATGTGTTGAAGGAAGATTTGATTGATGATTTCTAAAGCAAGGAAGCAGAAAAGTTTAGGGTAAATGATAAAATTGAAATGATTTTGAGTTTGTGTGTGGTCGTATGTGTTTGTTCTTTTGAAAGATTTTGCAGCTGTACTTTTAGCTGTGGAATTTATTTGTCGCATTTTTGGACCACAAAACGCTACAAGAACATATGGGTTTAGTGTACTGAGTAAGTCAATGACCGTCCATTTGGATTGATGGAGGGTCAATGGAGCTGGCCCGATATAAAAATACAAATAAAGTTGTAATCATCTGGTAACCAAGGAAGAACGAAGTCCAGAAAAGTTGCAGAATTAAGTGGACAGTCTGCTACAGTTTGTTATTTTAACAAATTTACAGCTGTTTGATTTTTTTTAAAAACTAGATATGTATTCACAACAGTTAAATAGATGAGTAGATTTACAAAAAAACACCAACAATAATAAATTCTTCATAATATAGCAGATATAAATTGTGAAAGACAGATCGTTATCATCATTCCTTCACATGTACATCTGCCTACCATATTTTTTTTTACTGTCTGCACATGCTCCAAAACTTTATTTAAAATGTATTACATCTGGGACTAACATCACAGTACATAAAAGAAATAAAAATCAAACTACTTCAGACAAGAGAAAAAAATGAACAAAATATCATAAGCTATGGATGCTCTATAGTATAACCTGAGAAAATCTAAGAAATATATGAATTTAGCACTATCATTTCCAAATTTTACTTTCCTATTAACTGAACCTATTTGTATGGTTTAATCAAAAGTTAATCTCTTCTTGGTCTGACATCCAGATAGAATAATAAAACAAAAATAAAAGAAAAACTCAACACTTGAAACCTTTACTCAGTATCTGCAGAATACAAATGATTAGATGCCACCCCAGGGGGTATATGAGTGAATCACTGGATGATTTCTGCTCTGGAAACACTAGATATATGGTCAGAATGCAGTGGATGTCTTATTTTGATTTTTTGTTATTATGCGGTATAAGAAGGTGCAGCTAGAAATAACTGTTAAAAAATTGCTTTTATCCCATAACGTTTAGACAAGCCCTGTCTAAATCATATTTGGAAAAAGTACAATACACACAGGCAAGGATAGTTGAGCTCATAATAGCTGAATTAATTGGGCAGGAAGCCAGCATACAGAAAAGAGGAAGCTGGTGTAGATCATATTGCATTCAACCTCCTGCTGTTTGTTGGTGTCGGGATCCCAATCTGTCAATGGTCTCTGTGCATAGATTAGATCGACATATTCTCAACACCTCTCCTTCTACCAAGTAATGGCAACACAGAAATGTGTCGTTTACTTGGCAGAAGGATAGGTGTGGAGAATATGTTGATCTAATCTATGCAAAGACTCCATTGACAGATTAACACTGCTTCACTTAGAATTTCCTTCTCCTTTGAAATCGTTTATATTTGAGTAAGCTGATCTGAGCTGGGGTAGAAGTAAAGTGCTACAATTGGACAGAGACCTTTCAACAGGAGAGGAGAAAATTCAACCAGGGTTTTCATTTCTGGTTGGTATTTAGTGACCT
Source organism: Heptranchias perlo (assembly GCF_035084215.1). NCBI lineage: Eukaryota > Metazoa > Chordata > Chondrichthyes > Hexanchiformes > Hexanchidae > Heptranchias > Heptranchias perlo. Next base: position 4,792,808 of record NC_090346.1, read on the forward strand.
GTGCTGGAAAGTGAACAGATGTGGATGCTGGGTGAAGACTGGATCAGCTTTCTGTGATGTCCCCCATGGTGAAATAGCCTACCAATATACAATGTCAAGGCTCATACATAAAATAATAGCTAATTGAGTGATTATCACAAGCATGCTGGGCCCCTAGAACTTACTCCAGCTTGAGTCAACACCTTCAGGAGAGAAAAGGAAAAAATTGAAAAGAAAAATTTGTCGTACTGTCAACTGATAATTCAAAGTAATTTTTTCACTAAAAATGGAATCATCTGATAATTTGAATTAAGCAATGTTAAAACAGAAAACTGGGAACTTAGTACTAAAAATGAATTATCAGATCATTTGAATTAAGCAACTTTGAAGACTAGAATGTACTAGTTGTTTGCTAGCTGTTCATTGCAATGAATGTAGGTACTTTTCATTTTAACTCAAATTAAATATAGAATCATAGAATCATAGAAGTTACAACATGGAAACAGGCCCTTCGGCCCAACATGTCCATGTCGCCCAGTTTATACCACTAAGCTAGTCCCAATTGCCTGCACTTGGCCCATATCCCTCGATACCCATCTTCCCCATGTAACTGTCCAAATGCTTTTTAAAAGACAAAATTGTACCCGCCTCTACTACTGCCTCTGGCAGCTCGTTCCAGACACTCACCACCCTTTGAGTGAAAAAATTGCCCCTCTGGATCCTTTTGTATCTCTCCCCTCTCACCTTAAATCTGTGCCCCCTCGTTATAGACTCCCCTACCTTTGGGAAAAGATTTTGACTATCGACCTTATCTATGCCCCTCATTATTTTATAGACTTATAATGAAAACATAAATAACTCATCTAGGAAGAAAATTCCACTGTGCCCAGATCAACATGTTATTTGGTCAATAGTGAACACAACACTCTTTAAGAAATTAGTTTTCTTTTTATCAGGGTTCAGCTGTATGTGTCTCAAAGCAAAATTGGAAAGAGATACAACCATAATGTTAAGACATGTACATGCAGATTTAATTTGATGACTTGGAATGAAAACCCTCAGTTTTGATTCAAGCCACATGCATGAAGAGTTTGCCAGTTGTGTTTTTCTCACAGTGTAGAGCTTCAGGCTGTACTAATTCCATCAGTGACATCACTATATTTGCTGTTGCCATTGTTCTTGGTGACCTCCTGTACAAAATAATTTTACTCACCAATCCAAACTGCGCACAGTTTTGGTCTCCTTATCTAAAGAAGGATATACTTGTCTTAGAGGTGGTGCAATTAAAGTTCACTAGATTAATTCCTGGGATGAGAGGGTTATCCTATGAAAAGAGGTTGAATAGAATGGGCTTATACTCTCTGGAGTTTAGAAGAATGAGAGGTGATCTCATTGAAACATATAAGATTATGAGGGGGCTTGACAGGGTAGATGCTGAGAGATTGTTTTCCCTGGCTAGAGAGTCTAGAACTAGGGGGGATAGTCTCAGGATAAGGGGTCGGCCATTCAAGACTGAGATGAGGAGGAATTTCTTCACGCAGAGGGTTGTGAATCTTTGGAATTCTCTACCCCAGAGGGCTGTGGATGTTGAGTCATTGAATATATTTTATGCTGAGATGGACAGATTTTTGGACTCTAGGAGAATCAAGCGATATGGGGATTGAGCGGGAAAGTGGAGTTGAGGTCAAAGATCAGCCATGATCTGATTGAATGGCGGAGCAGTCTCGAGGGGCTATATGGCCTACTCCTTCTCCTATTTCTTATGTTCTTATATAATGTATTTATCTGATAAACAAAGGTGTGCAGCATAAACAAAATGCATGATTTGTATAGAACAATCTACTGCCTTATAATGAGCTTCACAATGCATTTGCACCTGTAACAATTGTCAGTTCTGTCCAACCCACCTTGGTTTGGCCCTGAATGGATTAACAAAAAAAAATCAAAAGTGAAGTAAAGAGATAAAATGTCCCCTACAGATCTTGTAGGGCAAAAGAGGATGGGGTTTACTGGGATGAAGACAAGAACATGCAGAAATATGTACAAGGGGTGATCAGAGGGACAAAGAGAGACGTGGAAAAAAGTATAGCTGCAGAAGCAAAACTGGACGAGTTCCTTGCTGTGGCTAATATCACTGCGTACAAAAGTCAGGTGGGACCTTGGACTTTATGGTCACTGTGATCTCCTGGAACTCGTTTTGACTGGAGCGGAATTTCCCAGATTGCTTTACCCTAAATTGGCCTAGGTTTTTTTAATCTGATGCTTTGCCTCTCCCAGGAGATTACATGGCTACAAATGGGAGGGTACACTGCGAGTTATGATGCTTATTTGTCTTAATTGTTTGGGACAAGGTTGATGGACCAGCCAGTCTCTTCTTGTCTGTTGTTTCATATCTGTGTTTGTAAGAGATATCAGTTAAGCTCAACGCTATGGGTATGGAGGCGTTACATTGACATGAAGAGAAGTGCTGAGTGGGATGTCCTGGGACTACTGTTGTTTCTAATTTACATCAAGGACTTGGACTCAGAAGCTCAATGCATGATGATCAAATTTGCAGACAATGCTAAACTAGGAGGGGCAGATGAATTATAGGAAGGAGTTTAAATCACAGAATGAGCTGGGCAAAATACATAGATGGGCAGAACAATGGCAAATGAGTTTTAATACAGATGAGTGTAAAGTACTGCACATTGTAAGGAAAAATAGACAATATGCGTACTCCATGAAGAGTGTTGTTGAAACAACTACAGGTGAAGTGGAAAGAGATGGAGAAGTTTTTGTAGACTTGATGCTCAACATTTCCAACCAATGCAGAGCAGCAATCAACAAAGCCACTAGATTGTTGAACTATACAGTCAAAACAGTTCAAGTCAGAGGAGTCAAGATCAAACTGTACAGTGCCCTGGTCAGACCTTGAGTACCATGTCTAGATTTGGTTACCAAGGCACAAGAGAGACATTCAAGCATAGGAGGTAAAGCAGAGAAAAGTCACTAGGCAGATCTCTAGTGTTAGAAGAGTTATGAGGAAAGACTTTTCAGCTTTGAGGTGTCTGAGGGTGATCTGATAGAGGTATACAAGATAGTAAGTGGTATAGAAAAGGTAAATCTGGATAATTACTTTAGATTAAATAGCGAGTGTAGAGTAAGGCCCACAAGTTCAAACTAGTAAAAGACAAATGTCGCCATCAAGAAGTTTTGAACTTTCAGGCAGAATAGTGGAGGAGAAAACTCTGGATTAATCTGAGAACTAATTGGATGCTGCAATGGGGGGACTTTAGGGTCATTCTGGATAGATAAACTAAGAAGGGCCAAATGGCCTTCCTCATCCATAATTATCTTGCGACCTTGTGATGTCTTTTTCCCTGTTGTGCATCTTCTACTACTTGAAATACGTAGGGTGGAATTTTTCAAAGCCTTGCACCACTGGCTTGGTAAAAATGGCCTGAGAAATTTTGGGGAGGGATTTTTGTGGGGCCGGGAAGATCTGAAGTGCTCCTCCAAACCCCAAAAAACTACAGTGGTCTGCTGCTGGCCCGTTCTCAGCCTCCCCCTGGGATTGGGTTCACCCCCACAACATGTCGAACCTGCCGGCTGGATCTATACAGAAATCAGTTGATTTTTGGCCTTCCAAAATTGGTGAGCTGCAGTACGCCGGTTGAAATCAAACAAGGTCGTCTTTGGGCAGACGCACCATTGACTTTGCACCCGTTTTAGGCCGAAGTTAAAAATTACCACTAGGGTCTCAGAAAATTCTGCCCATTATTTTCTAATTTTTCTTCCTCTCTCTGGCTCTTCACCCCCAAACAGGCAAGTAATTTACTCCCAGGATTCTGCCAATGTCCTAGTGACTCTTCCTATAATTTTTCTCTCCTTCCTTTAATCAGTGGCTTTCATAACAATGGGAGATTGATGTGTGAAGAAGAGCAGGCTCAGGCCTGCATTCTAATCTTCCATGGTACCGCACAATGGTCTGTAAATTTGGCCGCATAGCACCCGTTTTTTAGGCGCTATGTAGCCTCCTAAGGTCACAAAATGGCATCTGGAATACGCTCGTACACTTCTACTGCCATCTTGGTAAAGGCGTTTGTGCACAGATAAAGAACACTGGTACCATGTAAGGTAAGGAGAATATAGATCAATGTGCATTTCTGATTTAAAGGGATAAATACAATTTTGCCTTTCAACGGTCCAGCCAACGCACTGTCTTAACCACGAACAGCTGAACATGTTGCACGAACATGTTGTAGATGGCCGGGAGGACACCCCACCAGCACAACTTAAAAAGACCATGCAGGATTTACAGGTTAGTTGCTGGATTATTGCTTCAGGCTGATGATGCATTTGTAGCTGTTTTTGGAGGTCTCCTATAGTTGAATATTAGGACTAGGGGACATAGCCTAAAAATTAGAGCCAGGACTTGCAGGAGTGAAGTTAGGAAACGCTTCTACACGCAAAGGGTGGGAGAAGTTTGGAACTCTCTTCTGCAAACAGCTGTTGATGTTAGCTGAATTGTGAATTTTAAATCTGAGATTGATAGATATTTGTTAACCAAAGGTATTAAGGGATATGGGGCTAAGACGGGTATATGGAGTTAGGTCATGGACCAACCATGATCTCATTGAATGGCGGAACAGGCTCGAGGGGCTAAATGCCACTGCCACTGCCACTTTCTGCTTCCAGTTTTGCGCCACCTTCACCTGCGAGAAAGCGGGACATGTGTCGGTGAGTATCCTGCAGGATGTTTGGGTGATGTGCCTGTCATGGTTGAATAGGTGCCAGTGTGTGTGTGGCCTGTGAGTTGTGGGTGTGCAGCTTGCAACAATGGTAATGTGTGAGGGTGAGAGGAAGCATCTGATTGGAAGAGTTGAGTACTGATTGAAAGAGTTTGTTGGTAGGTGGGTGATGGGGGTGTAGTGTGTGGAGCAGTGGATGCGGCTAATGGTGCAGTTGGTAGAAGACATCACTTGACAGTTGACCTCACTCACCCTGACCACTCATGTCAAAGCATTAACTTCTTCCTGCACTGTATCCATGTTCGTGGTGCTATGCACCTGGCATTGACTTTGTCCCCTACTGCCTCCCACTGTCCTCTTGAGCATATGTCTGGAGGGCCTCTTGCCCCCCCTGTGGATATAGGATGTCCCTCCTTCTGTCCACCTCTTGCAACAAGGCCTCTAGTGCATCATCAGAGCACCTTGGTGCATGCACTCTCACAGGCCTGGTAAAACTCAGATCGGCAGATTGGTGAGGTCTGGTGTGCAGATTGGAGGATGTGGGATTTAGTAGTGTGCAACCTTTATTCAATGCTTTAACATAAACATAGGGACGGGACTTGCATCTGTATTTTACATGAGCAGTGTCTGATTTCCATTCAGACTCCGTGCAGACCTGTATCTTATTTTTTGCAAATAAGAGGTGCAGGCTGCCTTTAAGAGGTGCAGGCTGCCTTTAAGAGGTGCGAGTTACTCATGCGATATTGGGCCTCCAGCTGGTGAGAAGTTACTGAACAACGCAGCTAGGCCTGGCTGCTCGCGCTGGAATCAGGTAAATGAACAGGCTGCACGAATCTTACGTGCCGCCTGCATCGGAACAACTGGGCGCGGGTTAATCGCACATCGGGACTCCCGTGCCCGGATTCAGGGGTTATGGAATTTAACCCTCATTGAGTTCAAATGTACTGTGCCACCACACTACCTGTATATCCTTTGTTTATAAAAACATACCTAATATCTAAAGTGTTGACAAAAGGTGCTACTGGTCTTTCCTTAATAACTATGGTTACAACAGTAATGAAGTTAATGGATGCTGCATTTAATTCTAGTACTTAAGACTGCAAAATAATGCTTTAACAAGAGGAAATGATAATTTATGAGGTGTTCAACAAATTCTGATAATTAATACTGCAATTATAATATGTTTCTGATTTGTCTTAATGTGATTAACTTTAAAAAAAAACAATGCTTATAAACATGATTTAGCCTTGATTGCTAATTGTGTGTTAAAGTTATAATTTATCCATAATTGTTTTGCATCTAATTAGATTCTCTTATATAGACACAATCATCCACTTACCAAAGAGAATGACTGGCTTGTCAAGCAATATAAGACTTTCTGGTACTTGACTGATAGCTTTTATATTAAGCATATTAATTGAATGTATTACCAGAATATTGATTTTAAGTAATTAGTATGGTTCATTTAGGTTAATGATAAGGTACAGAAGAATCCACTTACTGCCCATCCTATGGCCACTTCCCACCTATTGCCACTTGTGTCAATTCTTTTCAATCACTCTTCATTTTCTCTATTCACGTCTGCCAAAGTTACTGTCAATTCCATCCTTAATGTCACATATTTCAGCTTATTTTTCCTGAATGCTCTTTATCATCATTTTCTCGACATGCCAATCAGATGTCAGTGTCCACAGCTGCCACTAAATGAGCAGTAAATAAAACAGCACCAGCAGCGAACACTGTGAAAAATGACCATCATATTTTAGATTTATCGTATTAAATATTAGACTGATATTGAATGTTTTGCAGGGAAAGATGATTTTGTTGTAACAATTAGATAGTGAAAATGCATTAGAAAGGTGAGAGGGATAAAAACAGTGTAAGGTGGATGGGTAAAACAGACAAGAAAACAGAGGAGACAGTTTAGATCTGGTTATTAAAGTCAATGTTAATACCAAAGAACCGAAAACCCACCCTCGATCCCTCAATCCTCATAAATTACTGTCCCATTGTCAACCTCCCGTTCCTCTCCAGTCCTTGAATGTGTTATTGCCTCCCAAATCTGTGCCCATTTTCCCAAAAAGAACTTGAAATTAAGTACAAAGAGGTGGGTTTTTGGGGCCAAATAGCCTTTTCCTGTTCCTAAAATTTCCTATGTTCCTATTCATACATTTAAGTAATTTAAGAACATTTAATATCTTTTTAAATAACTATGGACTAAAGAATAAGGGCCTGCTGCCACATCCATTGCCTCCTGGTTTGATTTGCGTGTCCTGCTTCTGTTGATTTTTCCCTCCCTGGTATCTACAATGGATAGCACATGACACTAAATTCTGGATGTCACAAGGCTGCATTCCAAATCTGAGTTCATTTTATCTTTTTTTGAAAACAAATTGTACAAGGTGGAATATATAGTAAGGGGATACTACTGCTTAAATAATTCATAAAAATATAATTTTGTTTGATGCACCCTTTTGGAGAATCACAGATGGTAACGCTTGCAGGCAGCTAGCTAGACGTGCTGTTGGATCTCTCAGATGTAAGACTGGCATCAACTACACCCAACCTGTGCAGTAGGTCTATCAGTAAAGTGCCTCGTGTAGGAATGCGGAGATTTAAAAACTGTATTCTCAGAATGTGGACATCGCTTGGAAGGAACCTGAGGGGACTTGAAAGGGTAGATGCTGAGAGGATGTTCCCCCTTGTGGGAGAGACTAGAACTGGGGGACACATAAGGGGACACATAAGGGGTCTCCCATTTAAGACGGAGATGAGGAGAAATTTTTCTCTGAGGGTCTTGAGTCTGTGGAACTCCCTTCCCCAGAGAGCAGTGGAGGCAGGGTCATTGACTATTTTTAAGGCTGAGTTAGATAGATTCCTGATTAGCAAGGGAGTCAAAGGTTATAGTAGGTAGACGGGACAGTAGGGTTGAGGTCACAATCAGATCAGCCATGATCTTATCAAATGGCAGAGCAGGCTCGAGGGGCCGAATGGCCTACTCCTGCTCTTAATTCGTATGTTTGTATTATTGCCCATCCCTAGCTGCCTGTGAGACGGTGGTGGTAGTGGGCCTTTTTCTTGAACCGCTGCAGTCCGTGTGGTGAAGATGCTCCCACAATGTTGTTAGCTAGGGAGTTCCAGGATTTTGACATAGCACCATTGAAGGAACGGCGATATATGTCCAAGTCAGGGTGAACAGAAGAAATAAAAAGGATGCTGATCTGAGATTTTTTTAAACGAACAATATGGGGCAGGAATATTTAGCATTATATAATTTCCTTTCAAAGCACCTCCTTTTTAAATCTTTGTTGAACCACATATTTTATGTTTGTTTAATTTATAAAACATAACAGAACTAGGAAACATTATCTGAATGGTTGCCTGGGTACATGAAACTGTCACATATGATAGGTGGCTATCGTGTAGATGTTTGCAAAAATTTGCTGATAATTATTCCGATTTTGATCCTTTTTGTAATGGTAAGAAGGGGTCATTAGCCATTAGATGTTGACCCCATGTGGATTCAACACAAGCTAGGGCACACACCAGGGAGAATGCATGTAACAGCTCAATTCAGTGTCAAGAGTGTGAGTTAGGATTTGACATGAGGTAGGAAGGGTTTGAAGATACTACAGTCCAGTCCAATTAAGATCAGCTTACTTTTATTCCATTATCTTCTACTGTCTGCCTAACAATGTTGCTGTACCTGACGTTCACTTACTGTTACAGAATTTAGCAAGAATATAGTTTTTCCTATGCCCCTTAGCTTGAAGCCAACAAAAGATTTTCTGTACAGAGTTTCAGTGCAATGCTAATAATTCACTGGGCCACTGTGTACTCAGGGGAAGTGTCTTGTTTGACAAATTTGCTGTATTCATGACAATCAGAAGTCCATAGGACCTGAAGTGACAAGCAACTGGCATTCTGTCTTGTCAGAAAACTTGGACTCATTCCAATTCTAGTTGTACCAAAAGCACTCACCATCATTACTGCTGTGTGTCCACAAAAGATTTTCATCTTGTGACACTGCAGGCTATCAGCCCATGTATAGGAGGGGGACACGACCGTTTATTTCACTGAGTAGGTAGCACAAAGGCCTGACATAGTGTATATAACTCATCTGAAGTTTGCGGGGCTAAATCTGGAGAAGGAACAGCACAGATGATGCTTGAGTGAAAACATGCAACTCGAATTAATAGTTATTGCTACTCTTTATTTTTATGGTGGACAGCTTTGTGAGTTTGGCCAAGATTTTAATCCGTAACAGTATAACTAATATAATGATTTACAACAAACTGGCACCATCAGTCTATTGTAAAACTGGCCAACTGGTACAGCTTGAATATGGTTATAGCAGTAGTAAGTCAGGAATGATTTAGGATTTGGTACAAATTTCTCAGGTACGATTTGCAGGCAAAATCCAAATGCAAATATATATTTCAATATTAAAAACTGTACCTCTAGTGAACGCACATGTCACACTTTGTTATAGATGCAAAACAATGGGCGGAACGTCCAACTTCATCAGGGGCATAAAACGGGCATTAGTGGATCAGCCACCTGCCATACATGGAAAGGAAAATTGTCAGGGTGATAAAACTGGCGGCCGATATGCTACTGCCCTGTTTTAAGCCACCCTCGATGTTGAAAGTTCTGGCCAGTATTAATATACTGGGTGCTTCAGACCAGCACATTCCTCTCTGCAAATTTCCCTGACAAAACAATAATTAAGCTCTGAGCCTGTATTGAAAAAGAAAGAAAGAAAAGAAAGACAAGAAAGAACTTACTTGTATTTATATAGTGCATTTCACAACCTCAGGACTTCCCAAAGTGCTTTACAGCTAATTAAGTATTTTTGAGGTGTAGTTACTGTTGTAATGTAGGAAACGTGGCAGTCAATTTGCGCACAGCAAGATCCCATAAAGAGCAATGTGATAATGACCAGATAATCTGTTTTAGTGATGTTGGTTGAGAGATAAATATTGACCAGGTCACCAGGGCGAACTCCCCTGCTAGACCTTGTGGCCCATAAAGAGACACAGCAATGCCTTAACAAAATAACATTCTGTGCATTACGCAGTATAGAAATTCAGTCCTTATTAATCAGCATATTATCTACTCACCATGAGCAACACTACGGCCTATCCGGCAGTACATATAAAATATTGACTGTAGAAGCCGGCTTCTATCTTCTAAGGATTACCTAAGTAACAGAAGACCAATAGTTTAAGGTATAATTATACACTAAGCCTGTGTTAGAAAACACATAAAAAAGTTTGAAATGATTTGGTTGTAATAAAATGTAACTATTCCATCCAATCATCACCCAGCAGTATTGACCTGGCACTTTGTAATCTCAAAACCCATTATAAAATTAGAGTGCAATGTAGGAATTGGAATCTTTAGGATGAGGGGGCATTGGTCTTAAAGTGGACTTCTACCTGCGAGCCTAACCTGCCACAATATGCAGAGCCAAAGGAGCACCAGCTAATTACTAGTTAAAGCATCTGAATGTGTAATCTTCATGCTTGCCCTAACTCTGACATCCATAAAAAATAAGATGAGGAAAATGCCAAAATGTAAGATGGTTTAAAGTCACTATAAAAAAACTCATTGATTTTTTCCACTGGCTCATACTTAGAATATGAGAATCATAAAGCATTTGTTACACTACAAAAACTAAAGAAGTTTATTGACCTGCAGATTGTGTAAATTAGCCTTCTGTTTGAGCAAATATAACAGTTAATGCTGTTCTCTCGTATCAGGGTCAATGGCATTGTACAAGGGGGCGACTGTATTTGTAATGAACCTTACTGTACCACAACTCTCCCAAACATCTTTTTCCATTTTGCCTCATGTAACTATGTGTGTATTTATACTACTTTTCTCCCATCTCTAAACAGCATAGAAGGAGGTGAATTGAACATTAGTTTTGAAAGTCTTCGCAGAGCTAAAACATCTGATAAATTTTCAACTGGATCGCTGGGACAGTTTCGATCAGAAATGAAGCGACTCTCCTAACCATAATATATCTTTGTCATCCTGGTGAGGTTACATCATCATACCACCAACATTGTGAAATGGATGATGCTCTGCTCTGCATTTCTCTGTGTGCACGATACACGCATACCCAAACTCTGGACAGCTAAGATTTATTTCATGCTACAATATTGACTTCAGTTACTACAAAATCATTAAAACTGTGGTAATGTGTAAGTAATATATCAAAGAGGAGCCATCCATTCATTTGATGGGTAAACGTCTAGAAAAGAACTAACCGTGATAGACTATGTTCCCATGTGTGCACTTTCTTCATACTCATTCTTACTGTTATAGTTCTGTATATACATAAAAGTCAGTACTTAACATTTATATAACTGCTGTTTTGCTCTGTGAGCACTGATACAAATCCTATAGCCTTTAAGTGGGCTATTTAACAGTAGTTTAAATAACAATAATGAGCATATGAATTTTAATAGTCTGCACTATGCAAAGTATTTTGTAATGTTACTAAAGTGGACCCAAACAATGCCAATCACATGAATGGAATATTGTAAGAGACTAGTTTCTCACTTGAGGAAGTTCTTCATAGTTGGAGATCTGTCTCAGTTACATTAGTTTATTATCACTGCTGCAAAAAAGAAAGAAAAGACTTGTATTTATACAGTGCCTTTCATAACCTCAGGACATCCCAAAGTGCTTTACAGCCAGTGAAGTACTTATGACGTGTAGGCACTGTTGTAATGTAGGTAACGCAGCAGCCAATTTGCACACAGCAAGCTCTCACAAACAGCACTTAAATAAATTATCGGATCATCTGTTTTAGGTGTTGGTTGAGGGACATCGGGAGAACTTCCCTGCTCTTCTTCGAATAATGCCATGGGATCTTTTACATCTACCTGAGAGGGCAGGTGGTAGCCTCAGTTTAACATCTCATCCAAAAGGCAGAACGTCTGACAGTGCAACACTCCCTCAGTACTGCACTGAAGTGTCAGCCTAGATTATGTGCTCAAGTTACTGGAGTTGGACTTGAACCTTCAACCTTCTGACTCAGAGGTGAGCATGCTACCACTGAGCCACAGCTGACACCTCAATAGCCTACCAGTGTCTCCTCAATAAAACAAAAATTGGAATTTCTACAGGTCACGTATACTATGAATAAATATACATAAACATTTCAAATATCTCTTCTCATTTTGTATTAAAATATTTAATTGCCAAATCTACGCAGAATAAAGAATGCACACTTTCTGTAATAATAAAATGTGATGCACTCTTATGTAAACAATTATGTAGTCATGAATTTGGTCACTATATTGTTGAAAAAAATGATACAGAACATTTGACAAGATAGCAAATACCTTTAATGTTCTCCGGGTATTGAATTTCCATTGCACCAAATTGAAATTTTATAGTTTTACGATTTCATTACTGATTGACGAGCATAATATGCTAACTTTGCATTGGCTTGCTGTCGTGTGCATCTTTACATCATGTGAACTGGTCGTTTTTGTCCATTTTGGAAGAATGCAGTCCTGACTGAAGAATCTAGGACTGTTTGCTGAATGAACACATCCCATCTGCTGCCCTAACCCTTTCCATTGCTGACTGACAAATAAGCCTGTATGAACAGTACTGCACTCTTGATCTTTGAACAGTTCCATCAAAATGTCACTGCTTGGTCAATTTTCCATTCTGCATATTGGCAAGAAAAGTAATACTTTATTCTAATCAATGATTTAAAAACAATTCTAATTTTAATCTTATTGTCTGAACTTGTATAACACAGCTATTACAGCCCTTACGAGGTTAGACTGTTAATATTACCCTACAATCAACACCAGTCACAGCTTAATGAGTTGAACAATTTCATGATACATTTAGCTCATTTGAACTGCCGCATATCACAAAGGCCGAGAAAACAAAGTGAATTCCCCATATTGCAAATGGCTAATCAATGATTGCTGTTACCAGCAGTACTTTAATCTTGATGCTATCTCTCCTACTTACACACTGTCACTGTGGTATTCTATGTAACAGTGTGTTTTGCCATACATTTTGCAATTTGTACATGACTGAGTAATACAGAATGAGACCTGAAAAAAATCAATACAAAACTATAGGACAAGTGATAGGATATTGATGAGCCAGTTGTTGGACTCTAGAATGAGTCCCAAGGTGTACTTCAACCCTGCCACTCAGTGTAACACAGCTATTAAATCACATCCTAAATCAATTTACTCAGTGTGGGTTTAACCCTTCTAAAACTCTGATGGTACTGCTATGCCCATTTGTTTTGTTTTGCTTAAATGGAACAATATTATTTTGATAAATATAAGCAAATAAAAGACTAGCAAATGAAACCTGTGCTGGGATTCTACTCATGGAAGTAATATTCTGTATCTAAGCATTAAAGAATATAATCTGTACAGCTGTTTTATGATAGCGGTTTTAAAACTGCAAAATTAACTGGGTTCTGAAAAGCTTAAGTAGCATTTCCCGCTTTGTAAAATTAATTGTTTTCATGACATTATCAAATTTTTGTTTTAATTTCTTTTCGGTGATGCTTTGGTTTACAAATTTTGAAGCATTCACTGGAAAATGAAGAGAAAAAACTTCAATAAAACTTGTTAACATGATTAGACTTTGATCAATAATATTTAATTAAATCTATTTTGTAATTATCTTTTTTTATTTAGTCAGCCAGTCCTGACTAAATCTGATTTGTTCCAGCCCAAACATAATTGTTTCATTTTGAATGGGATGAAAGGTACACAGTAATACTGTATTGAACTGATTAACTCTTGAAATCCCAGCTTCGGTCTCTGATCTGTGTGGTGTTCGCCGACAACTTGCAACTCCTTGGCAGTAGCTGCAGTCGCACAAATGCCATGCAGCTGTGCAGTTCCTGTCATTAAAATAAATGGGTATATTTATGAGGTACATCATGTACAGAGCAAATGCACTGAAAGCTGTATGGTTTGGGTGAGGAATAGGAGGACCAACAGCACCTACGGAACCATCCCTCAGCGAGAGTCAGCAACAAAAACAATTTTCCACAAAGAAAATGATTTTTTTTTAATCAATTACAGATCTCCCAATGATAGAATGACCAGCTCCAGATTTGTTGTTCAGCATGAATTTTTTTTGAAAAGTCAGGTCCCTTTCTACCCAAGATTCTAAGAATAGTTGCATCGGAGAATGTCTTGGCAGTGCAGGTCATAACACTGTTTTTAAGTTACTGTCCATACTTTTGGACAAATAGAAAGTATCACAAGGCACTGCAGTAGGATATTTGTGTAGATGTGTCCTTCACCCCAGTGTGCTGGAGTTGCTGCAATCTGAACTTGCCCATTGCCTGTGTGGTGGGTTCATCAGTTTTTATCTGGCTTTGGAAGAATGGCTCTGCATGAGGAATAGGAAACGTGACACTTTGGGGTTAATTTTAACTATTGGCAATAGTGTAAAATGGGTGATATCGAATTGGCTGCCTATTTTACACCTTGCCTGATAATTCCTTCCATTGACTTACATGGAAAGGAAAATCAGCCTTCGATACCATTCAATTTTCATCATCGCCCAAAGTTAAAATTACCCCCAGTGAATTTGCTTACAGCTGAGATCCCATTCATTTCAGAACTTATGAAGGGTTCTGTTATACCCCCTCCTCGGCCTTCCCGAAGAAACTGGTGAACGTGGAAGCACATAAAAAGAAAAGACATTACAGGTTGTCACAAGCCTATTATTTACAAATTGAAAACTATTATTAATTAAAATTTTGGTTAGAAAGGAATTTGTGAAATTCTTATAAATTCTGCAGTGAGATGGTTAAACCAACCTAAAATAAACCTTTTTCACTGGATTTTAATAGGGAAATAATCTGTTATATTTTCACACTTCTTTGCTTTCAAACATTAGTTTTTCTTTCCTCAATGGTCTCCTGATCAAAGTTGCTCACTGACTGGCACTGCCTATGAATAACCTTCTTCTCAGACTAAATGGGGCCTACAAAAGAGGAGAGTCCTGGTCGAACAACAGGTTTCCCAGCGTGATTCTTGAAGGTCTGTCAGCTTAAATGATATGGTTGGCTCCGTAATCATTGCTCTTGTGTTCCATTCTTTTATTCCTCGGGAAACGAGAAGAACGACCAAAATGAAGTTTTAATACTGTAACTTCCCAGAAGAAAGAGAAAAAACGTTTTGAAGCAAGAACTACCAGATGGGGCAGAGAACAAATGATCACAAGGACGCCATCATGGTTGAAATAATGTTCTTATGTGAGATTTTGTAAACTCAGGGATTTTAAAGCCATTTTTTGACTGTCTACAGCAATGGAAAATTAATCTTTTAATTCCTGAATTAGTAGGAATGTGGTTATTTTTAGAATGTATCTGGTTTTAAAGCTGTAATATTCCTTGATTTCAAACTCCACTTTAGAAATGCAAAATCAACTATCATTGACCTTGGTTAACTTGGAATAATTTTAATGGTGGACTATTAGTCCTCAGATCAATGGTTCCCCCTTATTCCTATTGTTTTCATAATGCTGACCAAATATTAAGCAAGCAGTTTTATAAAGTGAACTTTATGAATTAAATACAGAAAAGGAGACCCAGAAGAGATTAAAGGGTTAGCTGTAGTCAGTACTATCCACAGCCTAATGATCCATGTGGCTAATGACAGACTCCACATTCAGGCCAGATGTGAAACCCTTCAGTTTGGTTAAATTCTGTTCAGTTGTGGTTGACTGAGGTACTTTAACACAGAACACTTTTAACATTATAAGGGCTCTATTATGAGAGAAAAAAATGGTAAATGACACAGAAGTCAATGGGATACGGTTTTATGTTTGTTTCTTTGCTAAGCAGAATATCAGCTCAAATTATGGGATATTAACCAAGTTTCACTGTGCTACAATGATTTTTTTTTAACAAAGTAAAATCATCGGGAAAGAACTTGGAAGTACAGTAGTTAAGATGGTTGTGAACTATCCCATAATAGCCATGATGTGGAGATGCCAGTGATGGACTGGGGTGGACAAATGTAAGGAATCTTACAACACCAGGTTATAGTCCAACAATTTTATTTTAAAATCACAAGCTTTCGGAGATTATCACCTCACGATTATCACCTCCGAAAGCTTGTGATTTTAAAATAAAATTGTTGGACTATAACCTGGTGTTGTAAGATTCCTTACATTTATCCCATAATAGGTGATCTAAATCCCTAGACTCCCTGAAACTCATAACTCGCAGTCACAGTAGGAACGGATTTTATCAATTCTTAGCTGCGCTGCCATATAAAAAAATACCCATGTGGCCAAGTCCTTCATTTCAGAGACAGGAAGAACTGACAATAGTTCATTTTGCCATAGAGCAGACATTCCTGCTGCCAACTGAGTATTGCATGGCACCAACACTGTACTGGAACAAGACTGGGTGGTGGCATCAGAGCTTGTTGTGGGGGCGGGGAAAGAGGAATTTCAGTAGACTAGATTATCAGAATAAAATAATAAAAGGGATATAATTTGAGCCACATACAATGGGTACAAGACATAAGGGGTGTTGTTTATGACTCTACAAGGTAGATGTAAAAAACCTAGAGTACTCTGATGAAACAAAAGCACATTAAATTACATAGACACATAGAATTACATAGAATTTACAGCACAGAAACAAGTTATGTCGATGTTTATGCTCCACACGAGCTTCCTCCCACCCTACTTCATCAAACCCTATCAGCCTAAATTAATATGAAATCTCTTTTTACCTCTGCTTTAGGTTCAGTGTACACAGCTATTAAAGCAATCAAGAACAGTCTGCATTTATATAGTGCTTTAACGTAGTAAAACGTCCCAAGGCACTACACAGGGGGGGTTATCAGACAAAATCATGTTATGTCCTCATTACATACTTCCCAAACCCTAAAGTCCAATGCGCAGGCTTAATGTACGGCACATCTCTGGTAACTACAGTTGAATGCTGATAAATGAATGCCAAGAAATGTTATGCTTGGATCACGATTTCTATAAACTGCAGATAAATATGGCCAATTAGCAAATCTTTGTATTGTAATTGTTTTTTTAATTCAATCTAAACAAAAGACAACAGGAATCATTTAACAAGAAACAAATATTTGGCACAGAACTGATTGGGATTTCTGGAGCATGCTGCATGTCTGGAGCAGAAAGTTGGCAGGGAACTGGGTGACTAGGAGAGTTGGATGTTGAGCTTGGAGAAACAGATGATCGGGGATGCTTTATACTAGGATTAATATTACTATTTAAATATCGTGGCTGGATCAGGAATGCTACAAAATAAGAATGAGTGGAAAGCAGTTTGGTAAATTGGATTTCAATTATTTATGGGGCAAGTACATGTTTCTCTAGAGTCAACTGTATTAGGGTTTTATTGGAGCAAAACATGAAAATCCTATTTTGACACTGTTATCTGAAGTTTGGGTATCTGGCATTGGAGAGATTGGCAAAAGACGTTAATGCTACCCAGAAATCTGTATGAATCTGATCGGGTTACATTTCTCCCTTGTGCTACAGAGTAAATACAGGCAAATTCAAATAGTGTTTAAATTTGCTAGTAACATTGATTAGCAATAGAGCTAGTAACATTGATTTAATAGTTGAATTCACATCCCCCCATACAAACTAGAACTGGAGCTGTGAAGAAGAGGCCAGCCAGCTGACCTTGTGGCAGATGAGCCTCTGTCGATCTTGGACAATGTAGGCATAAAACGTCGACAGATTTAAAATAAAATGATTGCTGGAATCACGATGCAGGTCATCTGAAGAAGAAAAATGAAGGTCAGGTTAAAAAAGAAAACCTAACCGCATACAGTAAGGGAATCATGTAGCAAATAAATACTTTTTTTGGCTTCTGTCCTCATCAAAATAGAAGGCCAGCCACAGAATTTTTTTTGGGGGGGGGAATGAGTATTCAGAAGCATTGAGCTTGCCCTTATTCAGAATTGCCGGACCTAACCTTCCAAACACAATTGGAGGAATGATCATCAAAGTGGCAATGGGACTTCTTAAATGCACTGCCTAAACATTCAAATACAACCTAAACACACCATTAATGCACTGGAAAAAGTAAGTAGCACTTTTGTCCTCAGGTAAAGGTCAGGCCTATTAGCTTCTAACTTCATTTCTAGAATCATATCAATACTAAGCAAGTGCTAAATCATGTCCTATATTTCATTGGCCACTGCTTGGATTCAGCAATTATTTCATCCTGACCGTGAGAATTTAACATGCAATAATCTAAGAATACTATTGCAATAACAGTGCTTCAACCTGGATGAGGTTCCATGTGTGATCTGTTTCCTAATGAATGTAATGCAAACTCCAGAGAGTTCTATTCTGGAAAAGAGCATCTCCAGCTAATTAAAGAATAAAGCCCTGTGGTTTGGTGAGCTCTGTCTTCCCCTTTCCTGGCATGGACCTTGCTGCAGATGACACAGTAGTTAAATTCCAACAAGCATTGTATCATTTATTGAACCCAAGTGTAGATGTAGCTCATCAGCAAGCTTAGGCTCCCTGCTGCAAGTTCCCTCTGTTAGTTCCTCTACAATGTACTGTAAAATCTGGTGTAGAAACCATTCCATCATGCACTTTCTTCTATCCTGTAAATGTTAGGGATGCACCTTACATACTGGTCTGAATTTTACTGAAGTAGAAACTTTAAAACAAAACAGCAACTTAAACAATGGATTTGATAGGCATCTCTAGGCAACCTAAAGAAGGTTGCTATTTTACCAAGATTCGCAGTATCTACGATACAAACTATATTAATGACTTGAATGAAAGGACCGAGTGTAATGTATCCAAGTTTGCTGACGATACAAAGCTAAAGGGAAAGTAAGCTGTGAGGAGGACACAAGGCGGGAGGTGATTTTAACCCCCAAGAATGGGTGAGTTGGGGGCAGGTGGGAGTTGAAAATAGTTGTTTTTTTGGGTCACAGCTGCAAAATTTTCAAACTTTGCACTCCCTGTGGGAAGCCTGTACTTGTACACGCCCAAGTTAAACCCGGAAATAAAGCCGGGTTGCAGTTGCGACCCAAAAAACAACTATTTTCAACTCCCACCTGCCCCCAGCCTCCTGTTCTTGGGGTTTAAAATCACCCCCAAAGAGTCTGCAAAGAGATATGGACAGGTTAAGTGAGTGGGCAAAGAAGGTGGTAGATGGAGTACAATGTGGGGAAATGTGAGGTTATTCACTTTGGTAGGAAGAATAGAAAAACAGAATATTTTTTAAATTGTGAGAAACTATTAAATGTTGGTGTTCAGAGAGACTTGGGTGTCCTTGTACAAGAAACACAAAAAGTTAGTATGCAGGTACAGCAAGCAATTAGGAAGGCAAATGGCATGTTGGCCTTTATTGCAAGTGGGTTGGAGTACAAGAGTAAGGAAGTCTTACTACAATTGTACAGTCATGATGTGGAGATGCCGGTGATGGACTGGGGTTGACAATTGTAAACAATTTGACAACACCAAGTTATAGTCCAGCAATTTTATTTTAAATTCACAAGCTTTCGGAGGCTACCTCCTTCCTCAGGTGAATTTTTTTCCACATCGTTCACCTGAGGAAGGAGGTAGCCTCTGAAAGCTTGTGAATTTAAAATAAAATTGCTGGACTATAACTTGGTGTTGTCAAATTGTTTACAATTGTACAGGGCTTTGGTAAGACCTCACCTGGAGTACTGTGTACAGTTTTGGTCTCCTTACCTAAGCAAGGATATACTTGCCTTAGGGGCAATTCAATGAAGGTTCACTAGATTAATTCCTGGGATGAGAGAGTTGTCCTATGAGGAGAGATTGAGTAGAATGAGCCTATACTCTCTGGCATTTAGAAGAATGAGAGGTGATCTCGTTGAAACATTTAAGATTCTGAGGGGGCTTGACAGGGTAGAGGCTGAGAGATTGTTTCCCCTGGTTGAAGAGTCTAGAACTAGAGGACATAGTTGTAGAATAAGGAGTCGGCCATTTAAGACTGAGATGAGGAGGCATTTCTTCACTCAGGCTTGTGAATCTTTGGAATTCTCTACCCCAGAGGGCTATGGATGCTGAGTTGTTGAGTATATTCAAGGCTGAGATAGATACATTTTTGGACTCTAGGGGTATCAAGGGGTATGGGGATTGGGCAGGAAAGCGGAGTTGAGGTCGAAGATCAGCATGATCTGATTGAATGGCGGAGCAGGCTCGAGGGGCCGTATGGCCTACTCCTGCTCCTATTTCTTATGTTCTTATTTTCTTATGATGCAGATTGTAATGTCCCTTGTTGATGTCTTCCACAAGGGACTGATAGTCACATTTCTAATTAAGTGGAACGTACCGCTATCACTTGGCCAATTGCTTTTTTAATTTATGAAAATGGAGTGAAATTCAGAATCAGTTTACTAAGTAAGACACTTTTGAAAGAAATTCCATAGATATCTGACTTCATGTTTAATATACAGATAATTCAGAAGTCCTTATTCATTTCGATTTTCATGTATTTCTCTGTTCTTTAGGATCTCCTTAATATTGAGTGTTATCTCCTCAGATTAATTTTCTGAAACAAGTGTGCGTGTGTGTGTATGTGTGTGTCTGAGTGTGTGTGTGTGTGTGTCTGAGTGTGTGTGTGTCTGAGTGTGTGTGTGTGTCTGTCTGTGTGCATGTGTGTGTGCCTTTGTGTGTGTCTGTGTCTATGAGTGTGTGGGAAAGTGGAGAGGTACTATTTTGATAAAATGAAATGATCCTGCGTTGCGTTTTTTTAACAAACTAATGATTTCAGACTGTGTTTAAAACGTATTATATCAATCTCTTAATATTATATTGTGGCACTTGATATCATTCTGTGTAATTCAAGCACGTACAGTCATGATTCAGTGATCAGGCAGTCACATTATGCTGGAAAAATCAATAAATCAGCCCTGAAAAGGTTGCAAATGTGGAAAAATGTGTCCGATTACCAACACTGATAGATAAACGGAGCTTGCATTGAGATGCCTTTACTGATCTCTATGTGAACAAAATAAGCAGCAAGTCTTGTGAAATAGATAGCAAATTCTAATTCTTCCCCACATAAATTGTAGCTCAAAAACTGTCAAAGTGTATTTTAACTCTGCCATTTACTGACTTTTTTTTCAATATGGCTGCCCTGGTTCACAGAATACGAGGACCATCAGGTAAATATAAATATTTATTTTCAATTATCATGAAAAGAAGTTGTATTTTGCAATGATATTAAGTTAAAATTCATACATAAAGGTTATAAAATCAGAACATAAAATCAGTGGAGCTACTGGAAGACCATCTCCTGCCATTTGTGGCAATTGTGTCATGTTGCGGTAAGTGGGAAAAGTGAGGGTTAACTGATCTGTCATCTATAGAGATGGCTCTTAAACACAAAATTCACTTGCATTTTAAATTAGTTAAAATGTGCTTTCATTTTATAAAGAAAAACATATTTTATTTTTTAAAAAACTAATTTTGAGAAGCACTCAGCCAATTTTGCCAGTCCTATTGGCCCTCATGGTCAGGTGCACTGATAGACATAGGAGTGAGCCTACCATGTCTGGCACTGTACCAAGCACTACCATGGAAACGGGCCAAGGTACTCGAGGGTGGGAATGCACAGCCGCAGCTTCCCATGTTTACACCCATAAAATGCTGGTCGTGGCTGAGAATTTCTCAGGACTGTATTTTCTATAGTTTTAGAACCATAGAAGTTTATGGCACAAAAGGAAGCCATTCGGCCCATCTTGTCTGTGCTGGCTCTTTGCTAGAGCAATCCAAAACAAATCCCACAGCCTTGTGCCCTCCCCATAGCTCTGTATCTTCCTCTGCTTCAAATATTTCGCCAATTCTCCCATAATTTCCAGGCCTTCTGACCAGTGGAAACAGGGTGGTAACGACCTGAAAATGGAGTGCAAGAATTTACCACCCAATTGCCGCCATTGCGGTGGCCTTCGCATTTTGCTGGGGTCCTTCAAGTAGATGGCCCAAGTGGCCGCCTGAAGAGGGCAGCCAGCTGAATGAAATATTTAAATTGGGGTCCCATGATGTCAATAGAATCCTGATGCCATTTTTGGACTGAGCTGGAAGGAGCTTGCACCTTGCACGCTCTGACCAGCATCAGGTAGCAGTCCCGCTGAAGAGATTCCCGGGAGGTGAGTCCCTCCTCATTTTAGTGGGACTGGGAGCAGCAGGAGTGCTCCACCAGGCTCCATCATCAGGTGGAGAGAGAGGTTTCTGGACCAAGTGTTTCAGAGGGTGCTCACCCCACTGAGAGATAGGGAAGTGGCTGTGGTAGAGGAAGGAATGATGACTATTCACAGACTCGAGAAAGTGAGGAGAGACAGGGTAGAGCAGGAACGTCCAGAGCAAATTACTCTCTCCAACAAGTTTGAAGCACTAGCTTCCTGTGGGGATGGTGATGACTCTAAGCAGGACCATCAAACGGATTACAATGGCACTAAGAAACATGAGAGGACTCAAGGGGTAGATTCAGTTAATGCAGTACTTAACAGGAGGCTCAATAGTTAGAGGGGTAGACACTATCTTTCCCAGAACAAAAGTCCCAGATGCTTTGTTGCTTTCCAGGTGCTAGGGTAAGGGGCACTTCAGAAAGACTGGAAAAGATGATAGGAACGTATGAATAGGGGTAGGCCATTCAGCCACTCGAACCTGCTCAGCCATTCAATTAGATCATGGCTGATCTGTATCTCAACTCCATTTACCTGCCTTTCCTCCAAGACTTGAAAAATTAGGGCTTTTTTGGTTAGAAAAACACATGGGATTATATGATAGAAGTATTTAAAATTATGAAAGGATGGGACAGGATAGGTAGAAACAGACTTTTCCCAGTGACTGAGGGGTTTGGAATGAGGGGACTTTGATATAAGCTTAAATGGAAGAGATTTAGGACAGGCGAAAGTTTTTTACGCAGAGGGCTGTGAATCCATGGAATGCACTATCAGAGTTATGAAGCCAAGAATATGTAAACATTTAAGAATAGGTTAGATAGGTGACTGAAGGAAAGGGAGATAATGGGATATGGGAAAAGGCACAAGGGATTAGGATTACTGCTCATGTGGAGGATAAACACTAACACAGCTTGATAAGGCCAAATGGCCTGTTTATGTGTTGTAATTTCTATGTAATTCTATGCAAATGTGTCATTAAGCAAATGAGGTGAAATATTAAGATACATTTTTTAATTTCATAAACTTGAGCTCATCCAAAACTCAGTGCCTGTATCCTAACTCGCACCAAGTCCCGTTCTCCCATCACCCCCGTGCTCGCTGACCTACATTGGCTCCTAGTCTGGGAACACCTCGATTTTAAATTTCTCATCCTTGTTTTCAAATCTGTCCATAGCCTCGCTCCTTCCTGTTTCTGTAACCTCCTCCAGCCTACAACCCTCAGAGATCTCTGCACAATTCTTGCCTCTTGCACATCCCCGATTTTAATCACTCTTCCATTGGCGGCCGTGACTTCAGCTGCCTAGGCCCCAAGCTCCGAAATTCCCTCCCTAAATCTCTCTACCTCTCTCTCCTCCTTTAAGGCGTTCCTTAAAACCTACCTCTTTGGCCAAGCTTTTGGTCACCTGTCCTAATATCTCCTTATGTGGCCCGGTGCCAAATTTTGTTTGAAAATCGCTCCTGTGAAGTGCCTTGGGATGTTTTACTACATTAAAGGTGCTATATAAATGCAAGTTGTTGTTGTTTACCTAGAGGGGTGTTGGACCATGGAATGCTTTGCCACAGGGAGTGGTTGAGGCAGAGACCAATGCATCTTTTAAGGAAAAGTTGGATAAATATTTGAAGCAGAGGAAGGTACAGGGCTGTGGCGAGAGCATGGTTCAGTGGGCTTCAGTTTTGGATTGCTCTAGATACGATGGGCCAAATGGTCTCCTTTTGCGCTGTAAATATCTATCGTTTTAAGAAGGTCTAAGAAGCTGTGTAAGTTCAGCGAGTTATCAGCAGGAAAAGAGAAGCAAATAAAATAAATTATAAAAGAAAATGAGCTGGTGTATATCACATTTTATCATGTGGCAACTGAAATAGACTATTACTCCACAGTAATAAAACTCAGGTCTTCACATAATAATAATGGGCTGGAACTGAGCATCTACTGTCTTGGTGAAAATAATTACTGTGTGTAGCCAGGAATGTAGACAGACTGAAAAGATTTGAATCACATATTGTTGAGGGAGACTGAATCTGAAAAGCGTGTAGCTTGTCTAGAAACAAAAATGTAATTGCGCCAAAAAATTATAATAGTCAAAATTTTGTAATTTAATTTGCTTGCCAAGTACATACACATTTGTACATATGTACATGATAAGACTTTTTTGGTGCATCTTGTATTATACATGCATAATCGGATTTTGTCTTATTCCTATCTTTGTCTTTGTTTGGAAACTCTGCCAGGATGTTCTAACTTACAGCGTCAAAACTTTCTCACCTTCTGAAAAAAATTCAATAAAATGCTTGTTTCTGAGGATCTCCACTTAAAAGTCTCCCACTACACATTAGCATTCCTGACTGATGAAGTGTTTCATACTTTTGGCAGCTGGTTTCATTGTATATGTGTCGCTGGTTACTGTCCCGGATTGGGTAATAATTATTTGTACAAGTTCTCTTTTGAGATTGATTCCTGTGGTTGCAGGTTCTGAGTTGAATGCCGAAATAAACGTTGATTATTCTTCCATACAGAATCTTTTTAGACGAATGTAGTTATCACCTTGTTAGTCCTTGGGACATTGTGGGTGTTCCACATTCAGATCTGTTGCTCTTTAGTTTTTATTTCTTATCATCATTATTCCCCAGGAATTCCCATCCTTTGCGTGGGATGTCCTTTTACACACCAATGATATATATGAGAAATTAATTAACGTCGCTCAGGAATTGTAACATATAAGGGAAGGCAGTGATCTCATCCAGTTTTATCAATTCCCAGTCAAAAGCTGAGGAAGGATTAAGGCAGCCAATCAAAATGTCTGGGATGAATTTCCACATGGCATTGAGTTGAGAACCCAATTTGTCATCTTGGGGGTAATTTTAACCCCCAAGAACTGGTGGGTTGGGGACAGGTGGGCAGTGAAAATGCTGGGGGCTAAATTGTAGCAACCATTTTGTAGGCGCTACATGTACACCCAAGCCCCGAAAATGGCGTCCGAGATGCACGCGCACACTTACGGCGTGATGTGCGCAGGACGCCATATTGGTAACGGTGGTTGTGTACACGCATCTAACGAATGGCAGAAGAACGTAGAGTAGGGAGATTATGACTTAAATCAACGTGCAACGCTGATTTGAAGCAGCCGGCGGCATTTTCAAACTCCACCCTCCAGCCAAGTCTTAACCTCGCACAGCTGAACAGGAATTAAAGGGCATGAAGGACCCTCCGCCAACCAGCACTATTTAAAGGGAGCATGCAGAAGTTACAGGTTAGTTGCTGGATTTTTTTTCTGGCTGCAGATACAATTGTTGATGTTTGTGGAAGTTTCCTATACTTGGAGAAAGCTGCAATATTCTATAGAGAGTGGTCTGGCTGGTCTTGCAGTACTGTTAGTGGCATTTAAAATAGTGTGCTGACCAAAGTTGCTTCCAGACATGGGTGGCCTGCTCGGGCTTCCTCTGGGAATTGAACATGACTGGGAGCATGCAGAGAGGCCACACAGAGCAGGACAAGCTGCTAGAAGAGGGAGGAGGTGGAGCAGTAGGAGGATGAAATGGAGAAGGAGGAGGAAGAAGTGGAGGAAGAGGCAGGGAGGCAACAAGGTAAGCAGGCCCTATCAGCCAGGGCTCTGCGCGATCAGATGATTAATGAGCGATGCCAGTAATCTCAATGACACCTCCCCATTCACCAACAGTCCCACACTCCTTACCTTTCCTCTCCCACATGACCATCAAATCGTCCTCCTTATGGTTACACTTTGCTTCCTCCCTTAGCTCATCATAGAAATGCAGAAATGAGAACCAACACCAAATACAAATTCATAACCACATTTATAGATTTACACATCAAATGATTCAAACAAACTGATACCATTCACTCTTGTGCATCCCCTTAGTGCCTGTCGTTCGTGTGCCTTTATCTTTCCCAGTGCTCCTACTATGGTGGAATGCTGCTGGACTTCAATTGAGGAGCGTGCAGATGGCCATGGAGGATGACCTCGAGCAGCTCTGGGCCGAGAAGGCCCAGCTTCAGACTGCACCATCTCGGCCTGGGCTGCAGCAGTCTGGGCCAGGTGGCTGATAGACAACAGCAGGAGCGCTGGCAGATGACACAGGTGGGAGCAGGAATGCTGTCATCCTGAGAGAGGACAGCAGATTCATCTTCCATGGCACCACTGCCACTCTCCAGGGCGGCGCCTCAGCAGTCTTGATGCTCTGCTGGAGAACAGATTGCTAGACTGCTGTATCACCCTGGAAACCCCGTTCCACAGTGGAACCCAAAGCCACGATAGCAGCGGATTGAGCTTCCAAAGCAGCAGTCAGACCTTGGATGGCAGCTGTTTGTGCTGCAATGGATGCTGTGACATTGGTCATCAGACGCTGCATCACGGTGGGTTCCACAGTTGTGCTGATGATCACCTGTTCCATGTGGGAAAGGATGGGCTCCAAGCTCTGCGCAAAGCCCTGTGCCAAGTTGGAGCTGGACTCCTCCATGCCCTTTGAAATTGTGTACAGGCTTTCTGGCAGGTTTTCCAGTGCACCAAGCACTTGGTGTTGTACACCCATCAGCCTTCTTCTGTAACCTGGCCCATCGAAGTCATCATCTGACTCCTCTACACAGAACTAGTGGGCGACCTTGCCCTCCAGCGAGCTGGCACCTGCGGTATCCGTTCCCCCCACCCCAGCTCCTGTGCACTTGTGCCCAGTGTCTCATCACGTGTAGATCCCTCCTCTATCCTAGCCTCTAAACTATGCGCAGTGTCAGTATCTGAGCTGATGGCTCCGAGTGTAAGATCGAGTGATGGTGTGTTTGTGTCATCACTGATGTCTGCCTCTGCCTCCTCTGACTGGGCAGGTTCCAGTTCTTGGGTATCTGAAATGACAAAGGGACAGTGGATGAGTATAGGGAGAGGAGAAAGTAAGATGTGCATGCTCACACCATCTACAGCACGAGAGTCAGAAAAGATTGTAGGATGAGGGAGACGTGGGAAGCAAGAAGGAGGATTAGGTATGCAGAGACCCTCATCATCGATCGCTCCAGTACCGCCAGTGGCCATGGCCTCAGCCACGGCCCATCCAATGATGAACAGTACTGTCTCCTCCATGGGGATGAGGACGTGTAGGCGTGCCTGTCCTCCATCTGTTCTTTTCTGTTGCCTGCTGTTGTGCGTCACCTTCTCCAGCAAGAAAGAGGGAAGTGTGTCAGTGAGTGTCCTGCAAGATGTTTGGGTGATGTGCCTGTCATGCTTGAATAGCTGCCAGTGTGTTGTGGGTGTGCGGCTTGCCAAATTGGTAATCTGTGAGGGTGAGATGCAGCATGTGATTTGAAGGGTTGAGTAGTGATTGAAAGACTTTGTTGGCAAGTGTAGTGCATGGAGCAGTGAATGAGGTTAGTGGTGCAGTTGGTAGGATAAGCCACTTGAAACTTGAACTCACTCACCTTGACCACTCGTGTCAAATCATTGAACTTCTTCCTGCACTGCATCCATGTGCGTGGTGCGACGCTCCTGGCATTGACCTTGTCCGCCACAGCCTCCCACTACCTCTTCAGCGTATGTCTGGAGGGCCTCTTGCCCCCACTGCAGATATAGGATGTTCCCTCCATCTGTCCACCTCTTCCACCAAGGCCTCTAATGCACCGTCCGAAAACCTTGGTGACACTCTCTCACCAGCGCCGACGTTCTTCAGTACATTTCACCACAGATCCACTTCCCAAAGCACTTCCAGCACTTCCTGCAGCCACAGTGCACCTCCCCTTTAAGAGGTGCAGGCTGCCTTTTAGTAGTGCTAGCCACTCCCAATATCGGGGCCCCCTGCTGGTGCGTGCAGCCTATCAACAGCGCAGGTAGGGCTGGCTGCACACAGCAATCACTGAAATCATCAGGCAGCACAAATGTTATGTGCTGCCTGCATCGCAACCAACGGCCGCGGGCTAACTGCACACCGCAATTCCAACGCCCATTTTTGGGGATTATCCAATTTAACCCCTACTAAGTTTTGGGAGTGGGACCGCATCCCGGCTCCAAGGCGTCCACTTAAGGGTTTGACCCAGGCATGTTTGGATGCGCGCGAGCAACAGACACCTGGAAGTGCCGGCGGGCCGATATTTTAAAGGCCAATTAACGCTGTGGAAGCACTTAAGGCAATTAAATCTTTGACCCTCATTTGGACCTTTAAACCAGTGATTGGCACATGTGAATAAAAGGTGAGCTTTTACAGCAGGACACTCGGTTCTCTCAAACAAACCTTTGGCTGGGAGTTTTGAGTTTAGACTGAGACTTCTTTGTTGACACTAAGAATTCTTGTGTTCAGACAAATTTACCTACAATTTGGACCCCCTCAAACTGACAACATCAGGATGGGGTGGGTGCAATGGATCTATTCCACACTACAGTTCAGGAGGAGGCACAGCACCATCCATGGCAGGCACAGCGTGCAGTTCGGGATCTGCAGGTGTGCAAGACAGAGGTGCGCAACGAGGACCTGGAGAAGAGCAGAGAGGGGACCAACGGAGGGGCCGAGGTCGATGGCACTATCCATGTGAGAGTGTGTACAGGCAAAGGCTGAGCTTCCTGGACCTCTCTGAGAAGCAGTGCCTACGCAGGGTGAGATTGAGTCGCCAGGTGGTCACTGACATCTGCACGTTCTTTCATGCAGAGCTGAACTCAGCTGGGCCTGGGTGGCCACGCATTGCCTGTCGCAGTTAAAGTCACCACTACCCTCAATTTCTTCACCTCCAGATCCTTCCAGGGTGCCATCGGTGACATCTCCAGGGTCTCTCAGTCATCTGCACGTAAGTGTACACGACAGGTGACAGATGGCTTGAAGGAGAAGGAAGACGAGGAGGAGGACGAGGATGAAGATGGGAAACCCATCGTCAGAGCAGCGGCGCACATGGCTGCTTGTGATGCCAGGGATTCACTCATATCTAATAGGTTCTCACAAGGAGCTCTGCAAACTGAAGATAGTGAACTACTCAGGCCGCCTGGAACAACCACCACCAACACCACCAACACAAGCCCGCACCTCCCCCCCACCGCTTGCACAAAACAGTCCTACACCCACACATACACCCATTGTAAACGTGCCCAATGGGTGGCATCAAGTCTTGGCATTCATGATGAAGCACAAGGGTGCTTTCACAAAAGGGACTCGAGAATGGGAAAAACATGGTAGTGGTGGTGAGAATTATAACATTTAATGTGCGTGTAAGAAAAAACAAATATAAATGAAAAACATGACATTGCATCAGACACCCTTGTGCATACCCTTGGTGATTACAAAACCTTAGCCTTCCTCTTCCTAGCACTTCTACGTGGTGCATCCCCTGAGGCTTCAGCAGAGGTAGTGGCAGGTTGCTCAGGTCCCTGCCCTGACTGCTGAGATGTTCTCGGCCTATGACTTCTGGGTCCCGCCAAAGACTGCTCCACCTGTACCTGTGCATAGGCAGACTTGGCCATCGGGAGAGGAGGCAGCATTGAGGGTACTGGTTGAGGGGACAGGCAACAGGTGAGACGTAGGAGCACTTCCATGTCCCCTTTCTCCTTCATCCCTCTCCAGGGCCAGGGCCACATCATTCCTACCACCCTGCTGAACAACAGCTTGGAGCAGATCTGTGGCATGTTCGAAGGCCATGTCTGAAGTGTCTGCCTTTTTAAGTAGGTAGACATGCTGGCATCCAGAGTCTGCATGGCCGTTGCCAGGGCCTGAATGGACTCATTTGTGAGTGTTCTTGAAGCTCAATGGAGGTTGCCATTCTCTCCATTGTAGATTTTCCCACACTTCACCCGCACCACAATTCACTAATGCTGGAGGTGACTCTTCCATCCTCTCTGCTATTGTGGAGAGTGAGTATGGCATGTTTTTCAGCACCTTGCAAAGGTGGATCTGTACCTCTATCTTCTCATTCTCAATGATGGCTCCCAGGGTTCGGCATCTGTGTCCAGCTGAGCAGAGCTTGGAGAGGAGTGCACCCTCCAATGTGGACTCTCCACAGCTGCCCCTGCCACCAATGTCTGTTCGTGCACACTTGTGAGTGGTGAATTACCAGGTGACAACCAACTATCTGCCTAACAGGACCCACCAAAGTTCCAGTATCTATGCTGGTGCATGGCTGGATATAATGTGACGGTGCACCATCAGAGGAATTGAGTTCCTCTGAAGAATCATCCTCCAAAGGTATTAAGGGATAATGGGCCAAAGGCAGGTATATGGAGTTAGATCACAGATCAGCCATGATCTTATCAAATGGTGGAGCAGGCACGAGGGGCTGAATGGCCTACTCCTGTTCCTATGTTCCTATGTTCCATGGAGCGTGCCTCCTCATCAATCCTTGAAGGCCCTGGAAGAGAACCTAAAGCAATATTAAGAATCATCGCAAAAGTTAATTTCCAATGAGCATACTGAGGTGTGCAACAGGCCCATCATTGATAACATCAATTCATGATGTGTGTGAAGGATGTTAAAGTTCTGTCACCAGCCGTTTGTGGGTGCCAGACTCGACATCTCCGATGGCCAGGCATTCATCTGTGTGACTGAGCTCCAAGGCATCCTCCTCCACCTCTGTCATGGGCACTACTTGTGGTAGACCCCCTCCAGTCCCACTCCTCTCCCATGCATTTTGCACTCTCTTCTCCTACAAGGGGAGAAAGAACGGACATGTGAGTGAGTGAAGGTGACATGGTCACTCGATGGATGCATTGCTTTGGGTGAGGCTGCCAATGAAAGAGATGCACCAGAGGGTGAGCATCAGATGGATTCATCACATTGCATCAGGATTTGGGTGAATGGGGGTGGTGGGTTCACAAATGGGGAGGTGAGGAAGAGCACAGAAAGTGAAGGTGAGTTGATAATGAGACTTAAGTGGGTGTGAGGAGTAATGTAATGGAGTAGGCTTGGCAAGACAGTGTGAGAAGGAAGGTAATGTACACCACAGGATGTCGGTGAATCAATAACTGTATTTACTTTTCTTGACCTGGTTAGGTCATTAAAGCAATTCCTGCACTGCACCCATGTCCTTGCTACTGTAGTCCTGCTGCTCAGTTCCTCTGCCACCTCGAGCCAGGCATCCTTGGTGGCAGAGGCAGGGCGCATCCTCAGATTAGCCGGGTACCATTTGTCCCACCTGCTCCTCACACCGACCAGTAGCAACTCAAGAAAAGAGTTGTTAAAGTGGAGTACTGCTTTACTCCTTTAATGCTACATCTCTGCACATTCATCCTTTCTCCCTCAAAATCCATGGTTGCAATGGCCCTTTAAATACTCCAGTTCACAGCACATCATTCGGGTGCACAGTATGCCCACTGCGCAGCCTGGAGGCACGAAACCCGGAAGTAAAACTAAGGGCCTTCAATTTAGTTGCGATCGCTCGAATCGATGCGCAGAAAAGTTTTCTGGGTTTCCCACGCGACCACTCACCCACCTGCCGACTTCCCACTGCCATGTTAAAATCATGCCCCTTGCATCTACTTTAAGGCCTGACTTGAGAAAAGTATTACTGAGCTAAGCTGGCCACTCTGCATGGGACAGTCCCTGTCCTTTGACACACTAGCTAGCAAATACCAGCTCACCTAATGCAGACTATTTGATTACCTCTGGGACTCCTCCATGCTGCAAAAACTCCAATGCCAGCTGATCCCCTGATGCTATGCCCCCTCACCCTAGAGATATCCCTCCCCCAACCAAGTGGATACATCTGCACCATGTTCTCCTCCATGTCATCAGAAAATGCAAAACCAAAGGGAAGTCTGGGTGAGAGCCTAAACACTCCCCTTACAACATAGTGTGGAGATGCCGGTGATGGACTGGGGTGGACAAATGTAAGGAATCTTACAACACCAGGTTATAGTCCAACAGCTTTATTTGAAAATCACAAGCTTTCGGAGGCTTTCTCCTTCGTCAGGTGAGTGTGGGATTCCATGGAAGGTACCGAATATATAGTTAGAGAACAATGCCTGGTGATTACATATAATCTTTCCAACTGCCCGTTGTCAAGGCAATCAAAGGAATCGAATAGTGTTCAGACAGAGAGACATTACATACAGGACTACTGGAAATAAAGGTTCTAAATTGGGGGAAGGCCGATTTTAATAGGATAAGGCAGGATCTGGCCAAAATGGACTGGGATCAGCTGCTTGTAGGAAAATCCGCATCGGAGCAATGGGAGTCTTTCAGAAGGGAGATTGGGACCATACAATGGCAACATGTTCCCGTAAAGGTCAAGGGTGGTTCCAAGAACTCCAGGGAACCTTGGATGTCAGGGGATATACGAGAATGGATTAGGAAAATAAGGAGGGCTTTTGGCAGATACAAAAGGCTAAAGACGGAGGAAGCCCTAGAGGAGTACAAAAAGTGCAGGGGGATACTTAAAAAAGAAATTAGGAGATCAAGGAGGGGCCATGAAATAACACTGACGAGAAAAATAAAGGAAAATCCTAAGATGTTTTATAAGTATATTAAGGGTAAGAGGATGACTAGGGAAAAAATAGGGCCCATTAGGGACAAAAATGGCAATGTGTGTGTGGAGCCGGCAGATGTAGGTGGGGTTCTAAATGAATTTTTTGCATCTGTTTTAACTATGGAGAAGGACGATGTAGACATAGAAATACGGCAGGGGGACTGTGATATACTCGAACATATTAACATCGAGCGGAAGGAGGTATTGGCGGTTTTAGCAGGCCTAAAAATGGATAAATCCCCAGGCCCGGACGAAATGTATCCCAGGCTACTGTGTGAGGCAAAGGAGGAGATTGCGGGGGCTCTGACACATATATTCAGAACCTCTCTGGCCACAGGGGATGTGCCAGAGGACTGGAGAACCGCTAATGTAATACCATTATTCAAGAAGGGGAGTAGGGAAAAACCGGGGAACTACAGGCCAGTGAGCCTAACATCAGTGGTAGGAAAATTATTGGAAAAAATTCTGAAGGACAAAATTAGTCTCCACTTGGAGAAGCAAGGATTAATCAGGGATAGTCAACATGGCTTTGTCAAGGGAAGATCATGTCTGACTAATTTGATTGAATTTTTTGAGGGGGTGACTAGGCGTGTGGATGAGGGTAACGCAGTGGATGTGGTATACATGGATTTCAGTAAGGCCTTCGATAAAGTCCCCCACAGGAGACTGGTCAAGAAGGTACGAGCCCATGGAATCCAGGGTGCCTTGGCACTTTGGATACAAAACTGGCTTAGTGGCAGAAGGCAGAGGGTGATGGTCGAAGGTTGTTTTTGTGACTGGAAGCCTGTGGCCAGTGGGGTACCACAGGGATCGGTGCTGGGTCCCTTACTGTTTGTGGTCTACATTAATGACTTGGATATGAATGTAAAAGGTATGATCAGTAAGTTCGCTGATGATACAAAAATTGGTAGGGTGGTAAATAGCGAGGAGGATAGCCTCAGTCTGCAGGACGATATAGATGGGTTGGTCAGATGGGCGGAACAGTGGCAAATGGAATTTAACCCGGAAAAGTGCGAGGTGATGCACTTTGGAGGGACTAACAAGGCAAGGGAATACACAATGAATGGGAGGACCCTAGGCAAGTCAGAGGGTCAGATGGATCTTGGTGTGCAAGTTCACAGATCCCTGAAGGCGGCGGAACAGGTAGATAAGGTGGTAAAGAAGGCATATGGGATACTTGCCTTTATTAGCCGAGGCATAGAATATAAGAGCAAGGAGGTTATGATGGAGCTGTATAAAACACTGGTTAGGCCACAGCTGGAGTATTGTGTGCAGTTCTGGTCGCCGCACTACAGGAAGGATGTGATCGCTTTGGAGAGGGTGCAGAGGAGATTCACCAGGATGTTACCAGGGCTGGAGCGCTTCAGCTATGAAGAGAGACTGGGAAGATTGGGTTTGTTTTCCTTGGAGCAGAGGAGGCTGAGGGGGGACATGATTGAGGTGTACAAAATTATGAGGGGCACAGATAGGATGGATACTAAGGAGCTTTTTCCCTTCGTTGAGGGTTCTATAACAAGGGGACATAGATTCAAGGTAAAAGGCGGGAGGTTTAGAGGGGATTTGAGAAAGAACTTTTTCACCCAGAGGGTGGTTGGAGTCTGGAACTCACTGCCTGAAAGGGTTGTGGAGGCAGGAACCCTCACAACATTCAAGAAGCATTTGGATGAGCACTTGAAATGCCATAGCATACAAGGCTACGGACCAAATGCTGGAATATGGGATTAGAGTAGACAGGGCTGATGGCCGGCGCGGACACGATGGGCCGAAGGGCCTCTATCCGTGCTGTATAACTCTATGACTCTCTATGACTCTATGAATATACAAACGGTCAGAGCCCAAAGACAGAGAGAGTCTTTGGGCTCTGACCGTTTGCATATTCAGTAGTCCTGTATGTAATGTCTCTCTGTCTAAACACTATTCAATTCATTTGATTGCCTTGACAACGGGCAGTTGGAAAGATTATCTGTGATCATCAGGCATTGTTCTCTAACTATATATGCGGTACCTTCCATGGAATCCCACACTCACCTGACGAAGGAGAAAGCCTCCGAAAGCTTGTGATTTTCAAATAAAACTGTTGGATTATAACCTGGTGTTGTAAGATTCCTTACCCTTACAACATAGGACTGGGGGAAGGATGTGAAAGCTCTTATAAATGAATCTTCTTGAAGCATAAAATCAGTATACATAATAAATACTAAAGATCTTCTACAGAGCACATAAGTGATACCTAAACATGGGTAAAGATATCTCCTGATAACATTCACAGCTTCCGGTCCAACAATAACTGCTTCTCTAGCCATTGTACTTTGTATTGTACGCAGTATAGTATGAAATACTTCCTGCTCAGGTATAACCAGGTTAGATGCATGATAAGGTACCTCAACAACACTCTCACAATCTCAGAAGTGCATTCTTTACCAGTATAATGCAATCAACTCCTCTTAATTCAAAGTTGCTTAATTTGAATTATATGATAATTCAATTTTTATCATTAAATTTCCACTTTGCTGTTTTATTTACTTTGCTTAATTTTAATTTTTGGATAATTCAAATTTTGTTAGAGCAAAAAACAACTTTGAATGAACAGGGGTCGACTGTATTTCCATTTCATGCAATATTTATCCTTATTACCTATTAGTGCTGAATTATGGCAATTTTGTACCATGGAGTCAACTTTTACCCATTAAGAATTAGTTTAGCTTGCATCAACTCAAGTGTTTTATAACGATCAGAGTGGCTGGATTTGAACCCAGGCCCCTTCAGTTACAGGAGTAGGCAAACACATTGTACCACCAGTGCAATGTATCAAAATATTTATTTCAAAATTGTGTTTTTTTTAATTATATTTAAAAAATGCATTTTTCTTACTGCACACAGAAAGGTTCATTCACTTTTCCAACCAATTGTGTCACGTGTACGACTGTTTATGTTAAATTTGGAATGAGCACTTAGCGGCAATAGGGCGCAATGGCTTGTGAAACATGTTTACCATTCTGCTGTCAGGGGAACAACAGTCTGTCCCATCCTTTCTTTCAATAAATAGGCATATGTATTAAAGACTTCACCCAGTCTGTGAGCAATGTGTCCAGCCTAGAACACACAATGGAGAGATTCACAAGGCTTGTTCCTGTAGCGACCATGCAACTGAGGGTAGATTACATTTCAGATTAATTGAATGGCTGAATAAATTGCGAGTCTTTAGAGGCCTAATAGTAATATTGAATTGTGAGAATGCTCTCGAGGGATAGAAACAAGGAATGAAATGATTTTGTGATTGATTTTTGACACAAATGAAACCATTTTGCATGACTGCTAATATAAAAATGTAACAAAAGTATAATTTGCCTATGTAAACTCGTCAGTTTAAGTATTATTGATTATCAGTTTAATATTTAACTTTGAGTGCTCACCAGCCTCTGCAGCTTTCAAAATCCATATATTCAGTCATGTAATTTCAACAAAAAATATTTTGTTTCAATTCCCAATCTCAAGCTTAGATACCTCCCCACAGGGAAAGAAGGGAATTACTCCCTCTGTCTCCTCAACTGTTCATGTGCATTTATTAATGGTCACTTATACAGCAGCAGTGGCAACACAGCCAGGGAATAGTGACTGGTGCATGGAGATTTAAAGAGGGAAAATAAAAAGCGTCAATGTCTCTAAGGATGGGGAGGGGTGACACTGAGCACCAGATCACTAAAGCTTAGACCTGTTGGTACAAACTGTTCTCTGCTCAGTCCCTGATCTGAGTCATGCTGACAGGGAGGTGCCAGTCTGCGGCATCTCCATTTAGGAGGGACGGAATATCTGAGGGGAGTGGCATGTTTGGTGTGGTCTAACATCTCCATGTAGTGGTTATGAGGGCTGATGTGGCAGCAGGCTATCCATCTACCCACATTCCAGCAGCGGCTGTGAGGTCAGAAGGATTGAAGATTACCTAAAAAGATTACCTTAAACAAAAATTATCAACTGTTGATGTTAAAATAATCACAGTCTATAGAACTATTGCATATTTCTTATCCTTTAGAGCACAGCAGCCAAATAGTTTCAGTTGATGTTGTTGATGAGATAATTCCACCCTAGCAGTGCTTCCTGATGTTTCAAAACAGAACAAGATCGACCTAAAAAATGATGAAAGAGACACTCCAAAGCACTCCACATACAATGAGTAATTTTGAAGAGCTATCACTGTTATTACATAAGCAAACCCAGCAGCCATTTTTCACATAGCAAGATCCCACAAACAGCAATCACCAGTTAATCTGCTTTTGGTTTATCTGAAAAAATGGCATCTGTAGACAGTTTTCACCCAAGCAGAGACCAATTTGTTATTGACCTGGTTCCCATCTGCAGATAGAGTGAAACCTGGAAGACTCAGGCAAAAGGTAAGAAAGGATGTTTAAAGTTACGAAAAGAGTAATATAAATGTTAGGAAATGTTATATTAGTTAGAAAAAAGTGAAAATAAAAATAGGAGAGAGAATGAGGGAGATGAGTGAATGGAGGAAAAGGGAAGACTTCTGAGCAAAAGTGTTTGTGATTTAAATATTTTTATCTAAAATTGTTTGTAAGTGTTTACTTTGATTACATAGGGTAAATATTGCATTCATGCACTAATATATTTTGAGTAGTTTACTACTGCAATGTTACTATTTATTTCATTATCAAGGATTGTAGTCTGGAATCTTGTTTTGTTAAAAGAATTTGATAGTATCCCACAGCATAATTTCAGGGCAAATGTACCTTACTACCATTGATTCTGAAAGCTGTGATAGCTATTCTGTGGGTTACATAGTCTTCAGTTTTACACCAAATTAAGATTACAAATATTAAGAAAGCTGAAATGGCAGCCTTCTAATCATACAAATAGCAAACTTAAATTTAATATAAATAATCTATCACTTTTGTGCTCAAAAAATTGTGTTAAATCTTCTTGCGGTTCCAACAAAAGATGAAGAATAAAAAAACACATTGATGTTGGAAAGGAAAAATTATGATTATATGATAACTAAGTCTCATTTGTCATATCTTTAAACATTTATAGGTCTGAATGATTCTAAAAATGGTGGGGTGCCACAGTGTGTTAGAACAGTACCCTTTCACCCCTGAAATGTGGAATCACATCCGGGACCCTAGACAGATGGGATGAAGGTTCCATGGTTATTAGTGGGTTATGAGTGAAATGAATTCTGACAGTTTGAAATCTAAATCCAGTCTCCAGTAGATAAAGTTTGCAACACCAAATTTGGCCATCAATTCAGCAAGGACCTAAAAGGATAGAAAAGTGTGATGAAGCGAAATGTCACACTGGGACCCTTAAGGTATTCTGACTGAAAGGGAAATGTCAAGGCATTGAAGGGAGTCTGGTATTTCAACTTGTATCAGTCACTTTCCTGATTTAGAAGTGCTCAGTGCTACCATAGGTCATTATTCAATTACCATCATTGGTTTACATAATGAACAAAGAAACAAAAAGGTTTTAAATATCCTTTTCAACATGCTGTATTT
Source organism: Heptranchias perlo (assembly GCF_035084215.1). Classification (NCBI taxonomy): domain Eukaryota; kingdom Metazoa; phylum Chordata; class Chondrichthyes; order Hexanchiformes; family Hexanchidae; genus Heptranchias; species Heptranchias perlo. The sequence goes on from NC_090346.1 coordinate 4,830,666, forward strand.
TTTGCTTTAAATTCTCCTTCCTCCATATGTATGGCCACTTAAACCTAATAGGATCCTCCAGCCAGAAGATTGGATGAGAAACCTGCAGATGCCTTCAGGGCTTCCAGGACCTCTGTTGTTCTGTGGGTTAACCAGTGGAATTGTGAGACCCAGAGGAGACCCCTCAATCTGATCTGGATAGTGGCGAATGTGCCAAGAGACCAGGTCTTGTCCGTCTGATTAGGATCAGCTGTTCTTTTGTATTTGACTACAGATCTGACATAGAGATTGAACAGCACCATGGGTTACAGTGTACACCATGAAAATGCTGACATTTGTGCATGCTGTAAGCGTACAGGAGCAGTACACCATCTGTATAGGAGATGTACATTATTTATACACCTGCCTCTGCTTTTTGAGATACTAATAGATGAATACCAGCTGTTCCCTCAGCAACACTGCTTATCCTGTTCTTAAACAACACTTGGCTCCTCTGCCGTTGAGAGCACACAACTTATCTAGTTTATAACATACAAGTACAGGAATAAAAACAGAAGATGCTGGAAAAAACTCAACAGATCAGACAGCATCGGTGGAGCGAGAAACAGATCTAAGGTCAATGACCTTTCATCACAACAGATTACAAATACAGGAGTTTGACACCAGTACCTACATTAGATGGTTGTCAGTCAGCAGCATCAAATTATTCTGCTGGGTCCATAGCCCTCTCTGAAAGAAAAGCGGAGCACTGTGCAAGCATACTAATATCACAGAGCTCCACTTACCATTGATCAATTGCTGATGAAGTTGTTAACGTTAGTGAAGAGACAAGAGAATGGTCGGCTCTTAACTAATTTAACAATTTTTACAAGTAAAAGTTTAACAAGTTCCCTATACCAGTCCTTTTTAAGATTCACGCTGCATGACTTACAGTTGTGCTGCAATGACTGCCGAGCTGCGGCGATTTTAATGCTACTTTCTCGATGCAGACTCATGCTGCTTAGTTTAATTGAATTGGGCTCAGATCTCCATGGTTATACTGAAGATTGTAGGGTACATTTTGCGAGGCCACATGCCACTGGCAGGGCTCGCAGGCAGCCAACAAAGATCATGAAAACATACAATCGATTTTACGAGGTGCGAGTTGAGGGAGTTCCAGTAGACTGTGCAACTGGCACGTACTGGCCTCATCTTAATATTTACATGAAGTTTTTCAGATCCCACAATGAATTTCTTTAGTTTGAATGAAGCTGCACCGTCTTAGCATTCTTCATAAAAACTGGGCAGACGAGAGCTTCAGCCGGCAAGGCTCGTTTATAGGCCTTCTTAAAATCAGCTTGTTGCTTTTTTGCTTGCATTTGGAAGTTAGATTTCTTTTGCCTTTTCATTTAAAAGTTTGTGCATTCATCATTGTGCACTTATTTTGGAGGGTCCGTGGTGTTGGTCTCTTGCACAAGCTTCACTTTTGCTCCAATGCACTTCTAGTTAAAGAGCCATAATCAAACAGCCATAATCCCAGTACTGCCTGAGAAAGTTGGGAGGATGAGCCTGGCTATGTCAACTCCCATACTGATCTGGATAAATATGGTCACTTTGTGATGGGACATCATCTGCAGATGGTGGGTATTGATTGGGGATTCTCTTGTATCCTTTTAAAGGAGAGCTTAGTTAGGGTGTGGTGTGTGTGTAAGGGGAATCTCTGCAAATAAAGGCCTAGAATTAACTAAAGACCAGGCTCTTGTATTCTATTGTTCACCACATGGCTATCCAGTTTTAACAACATGTACATCCGCTATTAGCCCCGGGACCGATGTGTAATGACCGTACCACTCTTACTTGGTGTGATGGATAAGATCTGTCTTCGGCTTCTCCGCTTCACTGTAGATGCAGTGACTGTGCTGTGCCATCTGCTACAGCCTGACTTGCAGACCACGCCAAGAACTGCGACAGCTCTTCCTGTTGCTCTGAAGGTCACTACATCTTTAGGCTTCCCTGCTACAGGATCTTTCCTGACCACTGTCATCTGGGGACATCTGTCAGATAAGCCAGTGTAGAGATCATTCTGCATCAAGCAAATAACCGAGGCCATACTTGCACAGGGATTCAACTTCATCACTTTCCAGAGAAACAGAGACAATAACTGGAGAGGACATGGACCGTTTTCTAACTGACAGGGTGTCATGGTTGGAACCCATGCGGTCATCAAGGCTCCTCACCACAACCCTGATGCATGAACAGAAAGGATTTCCATTCCATTAATGAGCAGGTGGTTTCTGACCACAACAATGTTATCCTACATGTTAACATCAGCTATAGAATCAGTCTTGGTGCACTGGGTAGCACTCTCAGTCAGAAGGTTGTGGGTTCAAGCCCCATTCCAGAGACTTGAGCACCTAATCTAGGCTGGCACTTCAGTGCAATATGAGAAGTGCTGCACTGTTGGAGGTGCTGTCTTTCAGATGAGACATTAAATCGAGGCCCAGGCTGCCCTCGTGGGTGGGCGCAAAAGGTCCCATGGCCCTATTTCGAAGACGAGCAGAGGAGTTCTCCCTGGTGCCCTGGCAAATATTTATCCTTCAATGAACATTTAAAACAGAATATCTGGTCATTATTACATTGCTGATGGTGAGAGCTTGCTGTGTGCAGATCGGCTGTCGCATTTCCTACATTACAACAGTGACTACACTTCAAAAGTACTTCATTGGCTGTAAAGCACTTTGGGACATCCTGAGGGCAATTAGGGATAGGCAATAAATGCTGGCCTCGCCAGCGACAACCAGATCCCATGAACGAAAAAAAAAGGTTGTGAAAGGCGATATAGAAATGCAAGTCTTTTATTTTTTTATATCCAGACAGCATCCACAATACTATCATCCTTCAGCAGTCCAGAATGCCTGCAATGTTTGAAGGTGGCAACAGAATGTTTGGACGGCTCCATTATAGCCTTCCCTCTCTCCCCCTCCCTCAAACAGAATTAAAACATTTTGGAAAAGAGCAAATAAAGTTTCAATATTTTATTTCAAACTACACAAACCTGACCTTATCTATTTTCTATAGATATAATTCCCTTGGTGGTTTTGTAAATCTGTGCTAGATCTATTTATTAACTTTCAACTGTGAGGAAGTGCTCCTTAAATGGGAGAAGCAACAGTGGTAGCAGAAAGAGGTCTTGGAATGGTTGTGGCCATGAAAATCTGGGTGCAGTGGATCCCGCTTTCTCTGCCTTGATGTTTACTCCTTGGTGGCATTTGCAATTGTAAAATAACTTCCACCCTTTGTACTCCGGCCCCCTCGAGATAAAGGCTAACATTCCATTTACCTTTTTAATAATTTTTTGTACCCGTCCACTAGTTTTTAGTGATTTCTGTACATGGACCTCAAAATCTTTCTGCTCCTCTACAGTTCCTAACTTCTCACCATTTAGAAAATACTCCTGTCTTTCTTCGGTCCAAAGTAGATGACCACACATTTCCCCACACTGAACTCAGTCTGCCACAGTTTTGTCCTTTCATTTAATTTATCAATGTCCCATTGCAACTTTCTGCTCCACCTACACTAATTACTGTGCCACCTAACTTAGTGTCATCAGCAAACTTGGATATATGGCTCTCTGTTCCTTCATCTAAAATTGTAGGAGACAAGATCTGCTTATGGGACCTGCTGATGAATTATTGAGAGAACAATTGGTTTAGTGTTTAAAAAGGCATTTTGAACATAGCAGAATTCATATGTGAATGTCTGTGTCCGCACAGGCTCAGAAATCTAACCTGTTTTGACAAGATACTGTTTTCAGAGCTTGCAGTTAAGGAAACCCCATGGTGTAGTGTTCCCTCCCCAACATTATAATCAATTGTCTAAGTATGTGACATTCTAGAACAGTGCCCCTGTGCCCGTTTGATGACCAGGGCTCTGAATTGGTTACAATCTTAGACCAGGGTCTGGGATAGATCTTGGCTAATTTGGAGTCCTGGCAGAGTTCAGCGAAGCCCAGAATGTTTAGTATTCTAAACAGATGTTGGCTTTGCACAATTAACATTTGAATCCAATATCCATTTGGAATACCAAATGAGGTATCTCCCTGAGAGAGGAATGTATATCAAAGGAAACCTAGCTCACTACTCTGGCTTGTACTTTTTAGTGATGCCTGGGAGGAAATGCTCTTAATGTGCTGAATTCTGTCTGAGTGCATCACTGAATCTCTAATAGCCTTAAATAATTGGTTTCAAAACTTATTTCAATATACATAATGCAAAATATAAAAGCCTGCTATTTATTTGGCCAGCTTCTAGTTATTTATAATATATGTGAAAGTGTGGATGATTTCAAGTTCTAATGTGAATTTGCATTGGAGTAGTGTTGTGGCAGTAACAGGGAGCTTCTATTGATGGGATGCCACAATAGATACAGCAATTTAGATAATGTGATTGTCTCTGCAGTGGGGGGATCTGATAGTGCATAAAGTGTATAGTTGTTTATGCACCTAAGGGAGAATGTTGAAGACATGCAATGGATGTTAGACACATAATGGCCCCGAAATTTACTCGGAGCCGGGAAGAGAGCGAGGGGCTGTTTCTCGGATGCAAAACCCGGAGGTGAAGTTAGCGGGTCAGATTCTGTGATCACAACTTAATTGAAGGGTTACATTTTTTCTTCCGGGTTTTGCGTCATCAAGCTGCACAGTGGACATAATGTGCACTCGTGTGATGCAATCTGAAGTGTACTATTTAAAGCGCCAATGCAAAATGGAAGTTGGAGGAGACAGGAGGAATTTAAGCATGGATTCATAAAGACCAACGCCAGTGCCCAGATTCACAGATGCTTCCCTTGAAGTACTGCTGGGTGCAGTGAGGACCAGGAGGGACATAATTTACCACAACAGTGAGTGGAAGAAACCTGCTTCTGCTATCAAGAAGATGTGGCTGGAGGTGGCTGAGGAGTTGAGCAGCACAACACCCCACCCCCCCCTCACTCTGTCTCGTCAAGCATTCTCCATCACATCACTCTTCACACCCACTTAAGTTTTAACAGTATCCATCCTTCACTTTCTATGTACTTCCTCACCTCCCGATTTATCCATCCACCACTGCCATTCACCTCAATCCTTATGCAATGTGATGCATCTGTCCGATATCTACCCTCAACCATTGCACTGCACCCATTGGGTGAATACGTGATCTTCAGTCACTCACATGTCTGTTCTTTTGCCCCGTGTAGGAGGAGAGAGTGCAAAATGCAAGGGAGAGGGAGAGGACTGGAGGTGGCCCTCCACAAATAGTGCAGCTCACTGATGCAGAGGAGGATGTGATGGAGATAAGTAGCACATTTGGGTTCCTCTCAATTGGAAGTGGAGAGACTGAGAACTCCCAGATGTCTGGTGACATCTTTCACACACATGCTGACTTTATTTCATCAATGATTGAACTATGAGGAGCCTGAGTATGGTGATTGGCATGATTGTTACTCTGCCAGGATTAATGCATATCGCTTTCTTTTGTCTTCCAGGGCCTTCACATGTACAAGAATCTGCGGAGATGCATGACAATTCCTCAGAGGACTCCATTCCTTCTAAGGGCACAGCATCACTGTACGTACAGTGCAGATACTCACACCTCGGTGGATCCTGTTAGCCAGTTAGTTGGGTTTTCACCTGGTGATTCACAATTCACAAGTGAGCACGAAGACACTGGTGGCAGGGGCAGCTGCAGAGAGTCCGCGTCGGAGGGCACATTCCTCTCCAAGCTCTGCTCAGCTGGACATAGATGCTGAACCCCGGGGAATATCGTTTAGAATGAGAATGATTGCGGTACAGCTGCAACTTTGTGAGGTGCTCGCAAACGTGCCATGCACACACTCAACAATAGCGGAGAGGAAGGAGGAGTCCAGCTCCAACAGTAGTGGATTGTTATCCCAGGTAATTGCGAGAATGTCTGCCATGGAGAGAGTGCCGCCTCCATGGAGCTTCAAGCACAGGTCACAAATGAGTCTATTCAGGCCATGACCACGGTCGTGCAGGAGAGTCTGCCACCTTAAACAGGATGACAGATACCTTATCCATGGCCTTACAATGCATCACTGATCTGCACCAAGCTGCTCTCCAACAGAATGGTGGGAGTGATGTGCCCAAGAGAGGGTTGATGGCGAAAGGGGACATGGAAGTGGGAACTCCGCTCAAAGCGCTCCCACATCTCACCCGTTGCCCCCCACCCCCTCAACCAGTACCTGACATGCTCTCCCGATGGCCAAGTCTCCCCTGCATAGGTGCAGGTGGAGCAGTCTTTGGCAGGACCCTCATGGTCTCCAAAACCCAGAGTTTGTAGGCCAAAAGCAACTCAGCAGTCAGGGCAGGGATCTGTGCAGCCTGCCAATACCTCTGCTGAAGCCACAGGGGATGCACCACATAAAAGCGGCAGGAAGCATAAGAGAAAGCAATTGTATACACATGGGTGTTTGAAGAAATGTTATGTGTGAAGTTTCCTTTTTTTATATCGGGACATAAAATTTATTGATTAGCGCCACTTCCACGTCTTGCCCATTATTGTGTCTTGAGTGCCAATTCACCCTCTCATTTGCTTCATGATGAATGTCAATACACAATGGGACCTATTTGCAGATGTGAAATGGGTGTATGCATGGTTAATGGACTGTTTTGTGCAAAAGGTGGGGGGGTGGGGGTTGGTGGTGGTGGTGGGAGTGGGCCAGAGGATTTCAATGTTTCTTTTTCCAACTCTGACTAAGTGGACCTTTGAGATATGAGGACATCCCTGGCATCCCGGGCAGTAAGGTATACGACTGGTCTGGCGCTGGGTGACCCATCTGAATATTGCTCCTCCTCCTCCTCTCCTTCAATGTTCTCGTCATCAGAGGATGATTGATGAGCACCTTTGTCGACCCCAATCGCTAGTCCTCTCTGCTGCGCAATGATGTGCAGGACACAGCTCACCACTACAATTCTTGATACCCTTGCTGGTGAGTACTGAAGGATGCCTTCAGACCTATCTAGGCACCTGATGCGCATCTTCAACATGCCGATGGCTTGCTCGATGGCACACCTGGCGGGCATGTGGCTCTGGTTGTATCACTCTTGCGCCCCATTGGTGGGGTTCCTCACAGGTGTCATGAGCCAAGTTTGAAGTGGGTATCCCTTGACTCCAACAAGCCAACCCTTAAGTCTGTCTCCTAGTAGGAAAAGGTCTGGAATGTTGAACTGCCGCAATGTAAAGGCATCATGACAACTGCCAGGGAATCTGGCACGCACCTGCATGAACCTCTTCTTGTGGTTGCACACCAGCTGTCCATTGATGGAGTGAAATCCCTTGCGGTTGCTAAAAACTCTGGTTCATGTGGTGGTCCTCGGATTGCCACGTGTGTGCAATCGATGGCACCCTGCACCTGTGAGAAGCCAGCCAGGGAGGCAAAACCGACTGCCCGCTCATTCTGGCTATTATCGTCATAAGGGAAGTTCACATATGTTGACGCCCAGGCAAACAACCCATCCGTCACTTGCCTTATACATTTATGTGCAGGCAACTGAGAGACCCTGGAGATGTCTCCGATGGTGTACTGGAAGGAGCCAGAGGCAAAGAAATTGAGGGCAGTGGTGAGTTTTACAGCAACAGGTAATGCGTGGCCACCAGGTCCAGCAGAGGGTGGCTCTTCTTGAAGGAGGTTGCAAATGTCTGCGACTACCTGCCGGCTCAATCTAAGCCTGTGTAGGCACTCTTCTTCAGAGAGGTCCAGGAAGCTCAGCCTCTGCCTGTAGACCCTCTCACGTGGGAAGGGCCTCCTGCGACCTCAGCCCCTCTGTTGCTCTCCTCTCTGCTGTTCTCCAGATCTGAGTTATACACCTCTCTCTCGTGTACCCGCAGATCCCATCACAGCATGATGTCACTGCGATGGATGGCCATTTTCTTCCTCCTCTGATGTCCCCTCGAATACATCCAAGGCATGTATCCCCCATCCTGATCTTGTCAGTTTGAAAGCCTCCAAAGTTCTGAAAAAGCTGCATGAACACAAGAACTCTCTACCAAATGTTTACCAAAGGGAACTGAGACACCAGCTGTAATCACTGAGCTTTTATCCACATCAGGCAATCACAACTTTAAATACCCACATGAACTGTGGCTCAATCTTGCCTCCGTTTCACTGGCAAGATTCACAAGCTCCGGGAAACCCATGCTGGAGGCGTTAAATTTGAAGGTCTTTTAAATTCAATTTAAACACACCTACTTAACGTCTCATAATGACGTTAATTGCTCCGATAACTACCCGCCCGCCTGCACTAATTAGGGACCTGTCCCTGGCGTGTAGGTTACTCGCACGCATCCAAACGTGCCTCCGTTAATCCCGGAGGTAGGCGTGTTAGAGCCGGGTTGCATTCCCGCTGGAAAAATCATTCATTTTAACTTCCCTCCTGCCCCCCCCCAACCCACCTGTTTTTGGGGATTAAAATTCTCGCCAATGAGCATAGAGAATGGCAGACATATACTACTGAAGAGAGAAAGAAATATAGTTGGTAAGAATGAGAAATCAAAAGACCCCGTGAATGGGATTTGCAAAGTCGAGCCTTACAATGGACAGGCAATATTTCACCCTGTTTAGTGCTACAGCAAATTTGCGATCAATTAACCCACACTGAACAGCTGTAGTAATAGGGCAGCAAATCATAGCCCAGAAGGTTTTGAAGTCTAAGCCTCAGCTTCTTTTACGAATTATCTTGCACTTGTTGCATGAGTTTGGTCATTTTGATTCAGAAATAGAAAAAATTGGTCTGACTAGGGCCACAGTGCAATTCCTATCAGCTGGTCCAGGAGTAGTATCAATGATGGGCATGGGCAAGTTTCTAACTTGGACTGTACCTTATTCTCAACTAAAAGAACTGCAAGACTAAGAAAATTCCAGTTAACATAAAACGCCAAGCATTATTTTTCATTTTGCATTAAGTCAAATCCTAATGACTTATTTTGCTACATTTTTAAAATTCATTTGCTCTTCTTGAAGATTATTTCTATGTGATTATGTTCTGCTATCACTTCACAATTATAAACACATATTTGTTCTGCAATGAACTGTCTGTTTGCAGCTCACATTAGAATGATTAATTAGGCTTTGAATCTCTGGCACGCTGAGATCTTCGGCAGATTTCTTGTGATGATAATTTTGTTTCTTTAAGTGCCACAATTTTCTGGTAGCAACTTCTCTCCATATCTGCAGATTCTCATGGTGTGAGGAGGAGGAATGTTCCTTGCAACGATGGTGTGATTATATCCGTAGTGTCTCAAACAGCGGCCAGGAGGGTTTTTTGAAACTTAAGTAATGAACTCCAAAGCTGAAACTGAGAAACAAAAAATTTATTTTACAGTCAGTGAGGGGGCAGTCCTTTTTCCTGCGGCATAATCTGATTGTCTGGCTGTGCAGGACAAAGCAAGCTGATCTCACCTTGTTTATTTGCCCCAAGGTATAATTTCAACTTTCACCTACAGAAACATCTTTCATTGATTATTTCAAATAATAATTCTTAGGAATAATAAGTATTAACAAGTCAACAGTAATTTTAATATTATTGAAGTTCACATTAGCTCAGGTTTCGGCCTTCCTTTGTTGTTATGCTTGCTATAAATATTATTCGAAACAGCATAAATTTGAAACAAGAAGCTACAGTATGCACGCTCCCCCCTCTTCCAGAAGTTACTCAGCCTCTGAATATCATGCTACCCACCCTCCTTGGTTTACATCTGAACCATTTTAACTTTGAAAGGAGAGTCGTTTATTTTCCACATGTCTTTGCCCATAGATGTAAGTGACAGGCAATGAAACCGTTCTTCAGTTACTTTGCTTCTGTAATACAGTATCAGCCTGGGCAGATGGACAGCACCCCAGCTGTGTCACTCTTCCCACAAGGGAGATGGTTAATAAATGTTTTAAAATGAAAGGCATTGTCAAACAGTGTGCTTTGAATTTTGGTACTCGTTTTAATTGATGCACAAAATGAGAAAAAGAGTTAAGTGAACAATACACAGCTTCTACCAGGCATATTTTTTGCCTTAAAGCAAATACCAATTATCGTGTAGCTGTACCTTTCTTCCATCTGCTAGGCGATCTTCAAGTCAAAAGCGACACAGCAGTCATGTTTTACAACAGTATACCTGGTGTAAAGACTGAATGGTTAGTCACAGATTTCAGAGATTAGAAAAGATATTGGAGGTTGTGCTGTTCTATAAGGTTCAAGTCCACGAAGGCCCTTTAACTCCATGAACAATGTGAGCATTTCCTTTACTGGGCTGTGCCTAAATGAGTTCCAGACAAAACACTGTGCAGATAATGCCTGCTCAATTATGGGATTTCAGAGATCAAACCAAGAAGAAAAAGACTCTCTTCAAATAAGAGACAAAACTGACTCTCAGCCCTGCTCGCACAGAGCTCTTCCTTTCTTGACCCACAGGCCGCTGGCTTTGAGGGAGAAGAACGGACACACCCAAAGCACATTTCTATGGGCGACTACTTTTGTTTACAAGGGGTGATCCGAGAGGTTGGTTAATGGAACACAGTCTCCATCTGGTTGATTACTGATGTAATCATACATTGCAGGGTTAATCATGTAAAGCTTTTAATACTTTAGACTGTAGTTAAAGGATTTTCCATATCAAATGATTAATATCAGACTTCTCTTAAAAGAAATGCAGCCATTTAGTTTGTGTTTTTTGAGACAAGTTTTGACAGGGGCTGCCAGCAGAGTGCACCTGATGATTTTCTGTAGGTCAGATGTTATCTATTTCTCTCTCTTTCTCGTTTCTTCAAAGCGGAGAATTTTTTTTCAGTGAATACTATTTGATTGGAAAATTAGACCTGAAGCAAGTCTTCGAGTTAATATGTATCACGTTGCCCTGAGGACTGGAAAACTGTATGAGTCATAACCCACTCCATGCCAGAGTCTCTTTGACTAGTGTTAGCGGAGTTTGCAATGCACCACTGGCAGTGATATTTCCCCCTCCACCCCCCATTGTGACATGCAACTGATTTGTCATATGCCCTAATGTTTCTTCTACATGTTATGCCTGCTTGAGTAACTATTTCCTGCTATTTACAAGTGAAAGATCTGTCTCACAAGAGGAGTGCTTTTCTCGCTCATCTCAGTGTGTATCAATTTCAAATATTCAGAGAGACGATATCCACAAAGATGGAAATTTGAACTTACTCCATTCTCCCATTTCCAAAATACTCTGATGCAACTTCTCTCCTCAACCCCAGCAATTTAACATGATGATTAAAATACTTTGAGGCCAAAAAAAAGGGCAGAAGGTCAGGAAATTAGGTTGGGACCCATACTTGCTCTGCCTGACCCCCAAGGAATCCTAAAGAAAGAAAGACTTGGATTTACATAGTGCCTTTCATGACCTCAGCATGTCCCAAAGTGCTTTACAGCCAATGATGTACTTTTTTGAAGTACCGTCACTGTTATATTGTAGGAAATGCGGTAGCCAATTTGCGCACAGCAAGATCCCACAAACAGCAATGTGATAATGACCAGATAATCTGTTTTAGTGGGTTGAGGGATAACATTGGTCAGGACACCAACGAGAACTCCCCTGCTCTTCTTCGAAATAGTGCCAAGGGATCTTTTACATCCACCTGAGAAGGCAGACGCGGTCTCGGTTTAACATCTCATCTGAAAGGTGGCACCTCTGGCAGTGCAGCACTCCCTCAGTACTACACTGGAACGCCAGACTAGATTTTGTGCTCAAGTCTCTGGAGTGGGGCCACAGCATTCTGACTCAGAGGTAAAAGTGCTAACTACATGAGCCATAGCTGACACCTAAGATGGCCTCCCGAAGATTGAAAAATAAAACTTACCATGGCCTCTTCCACTCTGCTGCCTCCCGCCAGGTTTCTCTGGCGGGTTTGCCACCACGTGGGCTCCTCCGAGTTATAGCTAAAATAGCGTTGTGGCGCCAATGATATCTTCACACAGGGAAGAGGGGAGGGAGACAGATCCCCTGGGGGAGGAGGAGTGCAAATTTATCAATGAAACAAATCAGATAATAAAACATGCAGTTAAGACAATAGAATAAAAGGTAGTTTTCCAATTTCCATCAACTTTATTTTAAGGCTTTCGATTTATAATGGTGCTATTCTTGCCTTTTTCTCAGCAAATGAACCAATGATGTTAATAACGTCTACAGATCTTGCTAGATCACGTTCCATGGCAAGAGCTGCTCAGCCATTAAGTCTTGACTGACCCATAGTTGCACACTGGTAGTTACTTCTGAATGATCTTTCTGCACTGACCACAGACTCTGGTATGCAGCAAAATATGCGAAGTGCAAGAAAATTCAACACGGATTGCAATAAACAACGTGCTGCATCACTGCTGTCAAGTCACGTTCAATTTCTTCTCCATTAGGAAGTGGGTAGAAGGAAAGTGCATGGGGGAACAGCTTTTCTTTGATTTCCCTTTGTGGATAGAATTTTATTTTCCAGTTATGAAGCACAAGTCTGTCTATGTCATCCTTTTTTTTTTAAGAGGTCTTGCACTTGAAAGAATGTTCTCCATAGAAACATGAGATGGTTCTATGGTTCATCTTGATCCTCTTTGTGCTCGTCCTCCCCCTGTGCTTCATCTAGACTAGGTGTAGGAGGAATACCATAGTCTTCATTTTCTTCAGCTTCAGACTCAAACTGGTCCTGCTCCATTTCATTGACATCAGCACCAGAATAAGATGTGTTAGATATTTCACCACTCTCTGTCTCTGATAACTCTGAAAATTTCCCGCTGCACTGAATTGGTTTCCATCCAAAAGATTCTTAACTTTTTTCTCCTTGCTTCTTGCTCTGTAATTTTTTTCTGCTTTTCCTTTCTTTTATCTGCACCTGGCTTGTATACATCCCTCATTTCTGTCTATGTAATGTATTTACTGATTACAATCTGAAACCCTCCAGATTTCCATTTTTCTGCTTTTACAGGTAAAAGCTCACTGTTCGAGAAACAACAAAGGCCTAGAATGTTCCAAAAATCCTTTTTGGGTAGTTTGGGTGGACAAGGCTTAGTGAGTTACAGTGATGCCCTTGTGACACCCTGGCATCACCGAGTGGTGAGTGCAAATCAGATACTACAAAAACTTGCTTTTATTCAATTTATTGCTATTTTTATGAACAGAAAAGAAATATGGAGTTAAAATTTATGGCAATCACAGTTATCTATGTTTTATGTAAGGTTAATTAAGCTACCCCATGAATCCACAACAGAAATAAAGCACACAGAATTTTATATTTTCAGTCACTATCTGGGCTATCCCTGTTCTTTTCTGTTTTCTGTTAAATAAAGTTTAAAAAATCTTATAGTATTAATTAAATAATGAAAATTACAAATACTTAAATTCCATTCGATTATAATCTACCACAGATTTTGAAATTGAATTCATTGGCAACAAAGCTCGGCATATGGGTTGGGCCCCAAAAACGATATGCCGGGCCCCCGAATTCCTCTCAATGTGCCTGGTGATGACATACTCTAGATAATAGTATGATATAACATTTAAGTTGGATCAAGGATGAAATGCATCTTGTATGTGATTTTTAATCATTGCACATTCTCTCGCTATCTCACTTTTTGAACTGAGTAGTGATGGATTTCATTGTCTGATGCAGAAACCAATATCTAGGTTGGGGATGCTGAAAGTTATGCAGTACGCCAGTATTATTACAAACTTTCATTACTTCCCCCAAAAGTTATTACTTTGTCCTGGGAACTTTATTGATTGTTCCTGTGATTTTTTTGAAATGCCCTCAAGAATTTCAAACCCAATTGTTTTGAGAGTGCCTGTGTGTTATGGAAACCTGAAGCTTCATATCACTGATATTATTAAGCTACAATGGTACTGCATAATTGTGCAGCACTGCAGAAAAGTCTGCGTGATTATGACCAATATAATTGCATTTGTTTGTTTAGTTTCTTTGAAATAAAAGCTTGTTTTTCTTTTTTAAAAAAAATAATACAATGTAGTTAAAATGATTGTACTGCCAAACATGAAGTTTTAAATTAAAAAGAACTGTTGAAATCCCTATTGTTTCTTGGTCACCAGCCAACAAGTGCTTGGAACTTAATAAACCACAAAGTAAGATTAGTGAGAGGTCAGTAATGGACCTATAGGAGTATTGGTACAGTAGTATCAGCACTAACTATGCACAGATCAGAAACATCACTACTCCAGAATAGCCCCGAAAATTGTGTTGTCACGAAAATGGGGATGGGGTGGAAATCTGTTAGACTGTTACAGGAAAAATTGGTTTTGAGAACATGGGGAGAGATTGCCTCTGTGCATGAGGTGTAAAGAAATTGTAAACACTTTCTTTGTAAATATAGAATGAATCTTGCACTCAAATGATCAGTCACTGGCAACATTATGGCAGACATTATGCACAGAATGTTGGGTCAGTGGGCCCGATTTTAGCAGGCATGCGGGTTCCTGGTGGGTGGTCCATCGGGAGCGTGGAAAACGCGGACGGCTAAATGAGTGCACCCCCCGCGCGATCGCCATTAAGCCGTGGTTACGGGTTCTCCGCTCCCCAGTTGCGTGCCGGCGACCTGCGCATGCGCATTGATGTTCGCGCGATGGTGGAGCTCTATTTAAAGGGGCAGTCCACCAAAGCCCCTCCAGCTTCAAACAAGAGGCATCACACCATGGAGCACCCCAGTGGTAAGGCTGCACCACGGTTTTCGGACCTCGCGCTCCAGCTGCTGCTGGACGGTGTGAGGAGGAGGAGGGACACGCTGTTCCCAACTGACGGATGGAAGTGCCCTGGCTCCGCCACCAGGAAGGCATGGGCAGAGGTGGCGGCGGAGGTCAGCAGCAGGGCCAACACCACCAGGACATGGGTGCAGTGTAGAAAGCGATTCAATGACCTCACTAGGTCCGGCAAAGTGAGTACACCAACGCACCCTCCCACAACCCGTCTCCAACATCACGCCAAACACCTCACAACCCCTTCTGCACAGCCACCACAGCGCTCCCGCAGCAATCCTCACAGCCACTCAACTACCATCCTCACCGTGCCTGCATGTACCCACCGTCCCTGTCCCCACTCGAACACTACCACACATCCCAATCCCCATGCAATGGGATGAGCATGTGGCACACGCATCCTCCCATCCATCTGCCCCACGCTCAACCCACCCACACCGATGCTTGAGGCGTCTCACAATGCAATCTGCACTCACTCACGCATCTGTGTTTTGCCTTGACAGGAGAAGAGATGCAAGAACGCCAGAGAAAGGGCCCGCACCGGAGGGGGCCCGCCACACCTGCTGGTACTGACGGACGCAGAGGTGGAGGCGCTGGATATCAGCCGCACGCAACATTGCCTCTCCGTGGCAGATGGCGAGGCTGGGGATGCAGAAACGGCCGGTAAGGGAAAGCTGACACTCAGCACTCATGATCGCGAATGACCTTAGCATCACCTGGCATCAGGCGCACCGTAACGTTTGTGCACATCCCTGAGATTGCCCTCTGTTCTCTTGCAGGGCCGTCTGCGAGCGCCGTGTCCGTTGAGGGCGATTCCTCAGAGGACATGCCGGTCTCTGAGGGTCCATCGTCACATATGAGTCAACCATCCACCAGCGCAGAGACACACGCCTCGGTGGGTCCCCCTCGCCAACTAGTTGGGGTTGCACATGGTGAGTCACCGCACACGAGTGAGCATGAGCAGACCCTGGTGGCAGGGGCAGCCGCGGAGGGTCCGCGTCGGTGGGAGCACTCTTCTCCAGGCTCTGCTCAGCCGGACCCAGATGCTGAACCCAGGGGGCCACCAGTCAAAAGGAGAGTCATCGAGAGGCACCAGCACATTGCCGAGGTACTGGGAGAGGTGCCACGCGCATTGTCCACAATCACGCAGGTGATGGAGGAGTCCAACTCCTGCATGCGGGCATTGGTGGCACAGGTACAGGAGGGTATCGGCGACATAGTGTCGCGGGTAGGTGCGGGAACGTCTGCGGTGGAGGACAGGCTAGCCTCCCTCGAGCGTCACGCACAGCTCAACATCGAGTCCATGCAGGCCCTGACAACGGCTGTTCGGATTCAGGGTGAGCAACATTCCGCCGCCATAAACAGGCTGACGGATACACTACAGGTGGCCTTGCAAGGCCTCACACATGCCATCCAAACTGTCGTCCAGCAGGGTGGAAGGGGTGATGTGGGCCGAGGCCATGAGAGGGATGATGGTGAACGGGGACATGGAAGCAGGGACGCTACTCAAGGTGCCCCCACGTCTCACCCGTTGCCCCCCTCTCAACCAGTACCCGCAATGGTGCCTCCTCTCCAGGTGGCCGAGTCTGCCCCTGCACAGGTGCAGGAGGAGCAGTCCGTGGAGGTGCCCTCACGGGCACCGAAACCCAGGGGGCGTCGGCCCAAAGAGTCCACCCGGTCAGGGCACGAACAGGAGCAACCTGCCACTACCTCTGCTGGAGCCACAGGGGTAGCACCACGTAGGGGTTCCCGTAAACGTAAGCCAACGGTCTTATAAGCACAAAGGGAATGCACCAGGGTGTCTGTCCATTTGTAATGTTTTTGTTTATAGTTATTCACTAAGTACATAGTAAACACAATCGTTCTCAACACTCCTGCCACCTCTCGTCCATTCTTCTGCGGCTTGTGCAATAGGTCCCTTCCGTGCGGGCCATCATGTCGACGAACACCTGGTCCCGCCCATTGGGCACACTACAGTGGGTGCAGGAGTACTGGCACCACTCTTCTGTGGAGGGGGCTGGTATGGCCCCTCGTCTGTGCAAGTGAGGAGATGTGAACGCCTCAGACTGTCTGATCCTAGGAGAACCGTTGACATATGAGTGCCTCCCTAGCCTGGCGAGCATCCCGGTGAGCCGGTGTTCGCGTCCTCCTCCTCATCGTCGTCCTCAATGTGGGTGGCGGGTGTGGATGGGGCCTCCTCCAGTGGCACCCCTCTCTGTTGGGCCATGTTGTGCAGGGCACAGCAGACAACTATAATTCGTCCCACTCTGAATGGCGTGTATTGGAGCGCTCCCCCAGAACGATCAAGGCACCTGAAGCGCATCTTGAGCAGCCCTATGGCCTGCTCAATTGCAGACCTGGTAGCAATGTGGCTGTCATTGTATCGACACTGCGGCTCGGTGATGGGGTTCCTCAGAGGTGTCATAAGCCACGTGTGCAGGGGATATCCCTTGTCGCCGAGGAGCCAGCCGTTGCCGGTGTTGGGTGCGTGGAAATGGGGCGGGACGGTGGACTCCCTGAGGACGAAGGCATCGTGGCAGCTGCCGGGGTATCTGGCGCACACGTGTAGGAATCTCTGGCGGTGGTCACAGATGAGCTGGGCGTTCATGGAGTGATACCCCTTCCTGTTGATGAACAGCCCTGGCTCATGTGGAGGTGCCTGTATTGCTATGTGGGTGCAGTCGATTACACCCTGCACCCATGGGAAGCCAGCCACAGCATGGAAACCAACCGCCCTCTCCATCTGGCTGCGCTCGTCCATGGCGAAGTTGATGTAGTGCGAGGCCCTGTGGAACAACCTATCAGTGACCTGCCTTATGCACTTGTGTGCAGAGGACTGACAGACCCCGGTGATGTCCCCGCTGGTACCCTGGAAGGATCCGGAGGCGAAGAAGTTGAGGGCAGTGGTGACTTTGACGGCGACGGGTAAGAAGATGCTGCTTGGTCCATCCGGGAGCAGCTCGTCATTAAGGAGGCTGCAGATGTCGGCGACTACCTGGCGAGTGACTCTGAGCCTCCGTATGCACTGCTCCTCGGAGAGGTCTATGAAGCTGAGCCTCGGTCTGTAGACCCTGTGCGGAGGGTAGTGCCTCCTGCGACGCATCTCTCTCTGTGGTTGCCCTCCCTCCTGCTGTGCAGGTGGGTGTGCCGCAGCACCGTGTTGGGGGGCTCCACGTCTCTGAGGCGGACGGCGTGGACTGCGAGGCTGCTGGGGCTGGTGATGCTGTTCGTCCTCCGAGGATGTCGAGGCGGCCCCCATCTGGCAGGTGTAGGTCTGAGGGGTTGTGCACGGTAGGTAGGTGTTTCCTCGCACTGGGGCTGCGGTTCCACGTCGGTGTTTCTTCTGGCTTGGAGGGGGGTGGTGGAGGGCAGGCGTTGCCCTATGTGACGGAGTGGCCTCCTGCGTTGGTGAAGGGTCTCCCCCCACCACCCTCCCCCCCTGTGGAGTGCACCTTGGCAGCTGCCACAGGCTGCTGGCTGCAACACATCCGTTTGGAGTGAGACTGTTTCCCCCAGTCTCAGGTGCAGGTAAAATCCCACACTTCCTAATAAGACAGCTGAATCAGGTCATTTAATAACCTGAAATAGCTAGATAAATATTGTCAAGTGGCATCCCGCTGGCTTTAATTGTCTGCGGGATTCCCACCAGCGGGGGCTTCGCACGCACCCCCGCACGTCAGCGCGAAACCCGGAAGTGGGCGGGATCGAGGCGGGATCCGGTCCCGCTCCGGGTTTTCGCGATTTTCGGGGCCCCCCCGCCGGGAACGCACCCGATAGTGGGTGCTAAAATTGGGCCCAGTGTGTCTTAACTTCAATCTGAAATCAATGGCTATCATAATCTACTAGATGACTGGCATGTTGGTTACATCTCTTTGATATTATAGAGAGTAGTTTCTGATAGCAGGCCAGCCTCAAATCCACTTCTCTGCATAGCTCTGTGCTGTACTGAGTTCAGGAGCAGGTTTTCTCTGAAGTCTGTCAAAGAGCGGTAAAATACTCTATCGCTAGCCAGGTACATTATAGACTTAATAGAACACTGAAGTCTCTAATGGTGAGAAGTTGGGTCAGACTTTCCCACTCTTCAACCTGCTTTTCCAAGCACCTTATCCACGTTTTGTCCAATATTTAGACACAATTAACAAGCTATGGAGCTGAATGTTTGTAACCGAAGAGAGTTTGAAAGCCTTATAAAGTGGGGTACAGGGTTCACCAATGTCCTTTAGCGAAGGAAACCCGCTATCTTTATCAGGTCTAGCCTATATGTGACTCCAGTCCCTCACCAACATGGCTGACTTTTAACTGCCCTCTGAAGTGGCCTAGCAAGCTACTCAGTTGTATCACCACCCTCTCAGGGAAACTAGGGATAAGCAATAAATGCCGGCCTTACCAGCAACACCCACATCCCGAGAATTAGTAATAAAAAGTCAATCTACTTAGCAGTCACCCATTATTAACTCTCCTTATATCTGCTTGTAGTGATCCTAACTGTCTGCAGTTTTTCAGATGGGGTTAACCTCTCTGCCTAAAGCCAAGCGTATGTACTTCCCAGCAACTTAAAGGGAATTTTAAAAAAACTTTATTTTTGGAAAATCTACACTTCACATAAGTACATTCACACTTTTTCTGGGAATGATTTCCAAAAATTGCTCAAACAGATGGAAGGGCTCTTCAACTTTGACATATGAGGTATTGAATGCTTCTGCTGTGCAGTGTAATTAATGCCTTAAGACTTGCACTGCGTTAAAACACATGTCGAGATACAGCAGATAGTGTAACTGCAAGAGCTCTCCCTTTTTCTTCCTCAGTCCAGAGATCACAGAATAAAATTCCTCAGCTGCCTTA
Organism: Heptranchias perlo; assembly: GCF_035084215.1. Lineage (NCBI taxonomy): Eukaryota > Metazoa > Chordata > Chondrichthyes > Hexanchiformes > Hexanchidae > Heptranchias > Heptranchias perlo. The sequence continues at coordinate 4,850,222 of NC_090346.1, forward strand.
CCGTTAACCTGCCAATTCTAATTTTGATGAGTTTTGCCAGATCCTGCCTGGTTGTTAGGTGCAACGATACAGTCTTTCACGCTAGAAAGGGATGGTTGACATTGGTATTGACAGCAACCACGTAGAAGCCTGGATTGCCTCTACATATGAAGTGCCCTTCATGGAAGCAAACAGCCATATAAGAAACTAAAGAGAAAACATGTGCACATTCAAAAAGGACACTAGGTTAAAACAAATCAGATTATTACTTCAAGGATTGATAGCTAGAGATGAGCATCACTTAGTGAATCCAAATTCAGAATAGTCCGCAAGCCTAGATTTTGGATTCCGGTTTCTCTATGTTATGGTCAATTTGCTATTGAAACATCAGGCTTTTTTTTCCAACCCCAACATCTGCAATTAGCAGCTTCAAGCTACATTTCTCTATCATCCAAAAAATATTGTCCAGGTGAGAAAGGTCAAAGACATCAAAGCAGATTTGAATTTGACAGAATCATAGAAAGATTACAGCACGGAAGGAGGCCATTCAGCCCATTGAGTCAGCGCCGGCTCTATGTAAGAGCAATCCAGCTAGTCCCACTTCCCCCGCTCTTTCCCCATAGCCCTGCAATTTTTTTTCCTTTCAAGTACTTATCCAGTTCCCTTTTGAAGGCCATGATTGAATCTGCCTCCACCATCCCCTCAGTGCATTCCAGATCCTAACCACTCGCTGTGTAAAAAAGTTTTTCCTCACATTAGCTTTGGTTCTTTTGCAAATCACCTTAAATCGACGTCCTCTGGTTCTTGACCCTTCCGCCAATGGGAACAGTTTCTCTCTATCAACTCTGTCTAGACCCTTCGTGATTTTGAATACCTCTATCAAATCTCCTCGCAACTGTCTCTGTTCCAAGGAGAACAACCCCAGCTTCTCCAATCTATCCATGTAACTAAAGTCCCTCATCCCTGGAATCAATCTAGTAAATCTCTTCTGCACCCTCTCTAAGGGCTTCACATCTTTCCTAAAGTGCGGTGCCCAGAACTGGACACAATACTCCAGTTGTGGCCAAACCAGTGTTTTATAAAGGTTCATCATGACTTCCTTACTTTTGTACTCTATGCCTCTATTTATAAAGCCCAGGATCCCGTATGCTTTTTTAACCGCTTTCTCAATCTGCCCTGCCACCTTCAACGATTTGTGCACATATATCCCCAGATCTCTCTGTTCCTGTACCCCTTTTAGAATTGTGCCCTCTAGTTTATATTGCCTCTCCTCCTTCTTCCTACCGAAATGTATTACTTCGCATTTCTCTGCGTTAAATTTCATCTGCCATGTGTCCGCCCATGCCACCATCCTCTTGTAGTCTATCACTATCCTCCTCACTGTTCATTAAACTTCCAAGTTTCGTGCCATCTGCAAATTTTGAAACTGTGCCTTGTACACCCAAGTCCAATTCATTAATATGTCAAAAAAAGCAATGGTCCCAGCACCAACACCTGGGGAACACCACTGTACACCTCCCTCCAGTCCGAAGTTTGGATTATGAAATGAATCAGCTTTCATCTCCATTTCTAATTTGTGTGTGGATCCTTGAGTTGCTGTATACTTGATCCAATTCTGACAATTGCTAGCTGCACAAGCCAAATATGCACGGTCGCTGTGCCACTTGCCACTAAGGCAGGCCTTGGGACTTGATAGATTTACAAGAAAAGTCATGAATCTATTATGTGATTCATGGATGCTTTGGTCTGCCACAAATGGTTTATTTTTGGGTTGTTGTTTTTTTCTTTGTTTACTTGGTTGTCTGGTTAGTCGGTTTTTGCATGTTTTTTAAATTCATTTGAGGGTGTATGGATTTAATAACTGAAAATATAGCTGGGCCATACCCACTAATCATAAGACACTTGAGAACTCTCTGCCCTGCCCATTCAGATACTCGTGGGAAAACTAAAGAAAGAGATATTTTCGCAAATGAAGAACACTGCAGAACTGCAAACTGGCACAGAAACAATAAATCTCTTCAGTTTCTTTGGTTTCAGAGATAATACTTCAATTCTTTGTATGAAGTTGGACCTCATCTCCAAGCGACATTTTATGGAAATTCCCATTTCATCTCAATGATAATCATCATACAAAGATATACTGTATAACATCGCAGCCAATGTTTTAATATTGCTGCAATAATTTTCATTTCTCTTAAAGAAAAAAAAGTGCTTTTTGTGGTGGTCAAGGAGAGAGATATTAGTGCAAGGGAATAGTTTGCTCTCCATTTTGAGCACTCAGTGTCAGCATCAAGCACTCCCAGGTCAGCTATAACACTTACTCTGCACCAGCATAACGTCTTAACCCCAATTCTGGAAGGGCACTTCCAACTGCACCAGTATGACCTTTTCATACCAACATTCTGTAGCTTCTCTTAGTGAGATTGTAAATCTAGTGTGAATTAGTGCTGAATTAAGCGCAGTTTTATGCTTTGGGCCCATGCACAGTGGTTTATTTTTAGGTATTGGATTAAGTCTGCCCAGATTCATTTCATGTAGAACCTTTACAACTCGCAGAAAGAGATGATTTTCATACTAACCATCCATTTTGCATTATCACCGAAGACCAATTTCACCCGCAGCATCTCTTTGTACAATTGTACACAAATTAAATTTGATTTTATGATATTTGACTCTTTGTTGGTGATGAAAATAATTTCCCATTAAAACTAAATAGATCTCAGGATGTTGGATTGCACAACAGAATAATTCAACAGCCTGTAGTCAGGCATGAAGGGGGAAGAATTGGATAAGGCCTGTTTTTGGGTGGGGGTAGCACGATCTGCTATTACCCCGTGCCCAATGGCGCCTGCGCAGGCAGGACGAGACTTTCGTCAGGCCTGAGGACTTACCTGCAATCTACATTGGAAATCAGCGTTGAATTAGGATTCCATGCAATTTGCAGTTTCCCCCAGCAGGGGGAGCTCCACTCTCTTAAAGGCAGACAGTCTCTTAAAAATTTCTTAAAGGTAGCTGGTACCTGTTATTTGCTGAAAATAACAGTCTGCTGTCTGCACAGAGTCTGAACAGAGACCAGACATCACACACATAAAGCACAGATGCAGCTCCCGTCCCTATGTTTACAAACTGATGAGATATGTTAAAACATTGAATAAAGGTTGCACACTACTAAATCCCACATCCTCCAATCTGCATGCCAGACCTCACCAAACTGCCGATCTGAGTTTGTACCAGGTCTGCGAGGAATGCGTGCACCAAGGTTCTCTGCTGATCCACGAGAGGCCTTGGTGCAAGAGATGGACGGAAGGAGGGACATCCTACATCCGTTGGGGGGGGGGGGGGGGGGGGCGCGCAAGAGGCCCTCCAGACAAATACCCAAAAGGCAGTGGGAGGCAGCGGGGGACGAAGTCAATGCCGGGCACACAGCAAAAGTGAACATGGATGCAGTGCAGGAAGAGGTTCAATGTTTTGACTTGAGTGATCAAGCTGAGGTCAACTGTCAAGTTGCATCTCCTACCAACTGCACCACTAACCGCATCCACTGCTCCTCGCACTACACCCCCATCACCCATATAACAACAGACTGTTTCCATCCGTTCTCAACTCTTCCAATCAGATGCTTCCTCTCACCCTCACACATTACCACTGTTGCAAACTGCCCACCCACAACTCATAGGCCAGAAACACTGGCAGCTATTCAACCATAACAGGCACATCACCCAGACACACATCCTGCTTTCTTGCAGGAGAAGGTGGCGCATATCAGGAGGCAGCAAGGGGCAGTGGCATTTAGCCCCTCAAGCGTGTTCCGCCATTCAGTGAGATCATGGCAGATCCATATACCTGCCTTAGCCCCATATCCCTTAATACCATTGGTTCCCAGAAATATATCAATCTCAGATTTAGAACTCACAATTGAGTTAGCATCAACTACTTTTTGCAGAAGAGCGTTCCAAACTTCTCCCATCCTTTGCATGTAGAAGCTTTTCCTAACTTCACTCCTGCACGTCCTAGCTCTAAATGTTAGGCTATGTCCCCTAGTCATTGTATTCAAGTGTAGGAGACCTCCAAAAACAGTTACAAATATCTCGACAGCCAGAAGCAATAATCCAGCCACTAACCCGTAAATCCTGCATGGTCCCTTTAAATAGTGCTGGTGGGAGTCCTCCAGGCACTCTAAGACATGTTCAGATGGTCGGGGGTAAGAATGTGTGTTGAGTTGAGTGTTAAGTCCCAAAATGTTGTCTATCACTTTAAATCAGCATTGCACACTGATTGTATCTATTTTCTCCTTACTTTACACGCTTCCAGTGTTCGTTATCTGCACCTGCGCTAACTCCTATACCAAGATGGCGTCCAGTGCACGTCATGCTGGAAACGTGCATGCGCAGCCAAGACACCATCTTGGCACTTTGGGAGGCCGCGTAGCGCCAAAACAACCCGGCGCTACATGGCCCAATTTAGCGCCCGAAGAGTCACTGCATCTGTTTTAGAAAGCATTCCTTAAGAAAATGTACTGCTGGAGAGGAGACAAATAGAGTAGTTTCATTATATTTTCATCTTATTTGTTGGCGTTCTTGTGCTATATTCTATCTCCAGCAGGGTAATGAAGCAACCAATTCAAACGCCTCTGAAAATGTTGGTCTGAAACCAGCTTGAGAATGACCATTGGATGAGCAATGACCTTTCTCTTTCCCTTTTTCTCAGTGCCAAGCCTGTGTTCACTGCCTTTCCAGCATGACCACAACTGACAAATAGCAATTTACCATTTGGGGAGTGGTGGGCATGAGTCCACGATGCTGTGCAAATTGCATTCCTTTGGTGTCTAACAAAATATAATAGCAATATGGTTGCTTCCTAACTCTGCTTGCTGCATTTTTACTTAGGGATGTACCGAAAAGTGGCCGGGGCTTCTGTGAAAAAATATAGGAGAAACTATGTACTGGACAGAAAACCATTCATCTGAGAAATACCCTTCTGTCCTGTCTGCAAGTCCAATTTTTTTTTTAGAGAATACATTCCCATGTTACTGTCCCCTTTCTATGAGATAGCTTTTCCAGTATCTCATTGCTCTGGTTACTAGCAGGGTGTGGATGAAGGAAGTTCATTTCCAGGAGTATTAGAGTCAATCAACACTAGGGAAGAGGGGGGATGCGCAACTCAGGCCAGAGAAACAGAGAGTTCGGGAGGGGTGCTTGCAGTTCTGGAGGAACTTACAGAGATAGGAAGGGGCATGGCCATGAAGGCATTTAAACATAAGGATCATAATTTTAAATTGGAGATGTTGGGGGAACGAGCCAAATAGATCAGCAAGGACAGGGATGATGATTGAGTGGGACATAGGATATGAGCAGCAAGTTTTGGATAAGTTGAAGCTTACAGCACATGGAGGATGGGAGCCCAGCCAGGACAGCATTGGAACAGTTGAATCTGAAGGTAACAAAAGCATGGATGAGGGTTTCAGCAGCAGATGGACTGAGGCAGGGATAGAGATGTGCGATGTCACAAAGGTGCAAGTGGATGGACTTTGCAATTCAGCGGATATGGGGTTGGAAACTCGGCTCAGGACCAAGCAGAATGCTGAAGCTCCAAACGGTCTGGTTCAGCCTGAGATAATCACTGGGAAGGTTGATGGAATCGATGGCAAGGGTATGCACTTTGTGGTGGGGGCCATAGATGATGGCTTTGGTCTTACCAATGTTTATCTGGAGGAAATTACAGTCCATCCAAGACTAGATGTTGGAAAAGCAGTCAGACAACACAAAGGCAGTAGAGCAGTCAAGAGAGGTGGTGGAGAGGTAGAGCTGGGTGTCATCAGCAATAATGTGGAAGCTGACCCCTTATTTGCAGATGTTGCCGCCAGGGGACAATATGTAGAAGAGGAAAATGATCTTTAGGGGATTTCCAAGGTTATGGTGCAGGGGCAGGAAGTGAAGCCGTTACTGGAGATGCTCTAACTATGATTTAATAGTTAAGAGTGGAACCAAGCGAGGGCAGTTGCACAGAACTGGACAACGGAAGAGAGGTATTGGAGGAGGATGTTATGGTCGATCAGGTCAAAGGCCGCAGAGAGGATGAGGAGAGATAATGCACACTGTCACAGTCACAGAGGATGCGGGAAAGATGGCATGGATTTGGGAGGCAACCACACATTCAAGGTCTTTGGAGAAGATAGGGAGAGTAGAGATGGGGCAGTAGTTTGCGAGAATAGGATTCAAGGGTGAGTTTTATGTGGAGGGGGTGTGATAATGTTTTGAAAGGGAACCAATCACAATGTCAGCTAGCATAGGGGGTCAGGAAGTAAATTTGGGTGGTCAGCAGTTTAATCGGAATGGGTTCAAGGGAACAAGAGATGGATCTCATGGACAAGATGAGCTCGCAGATGGTATGAGGGGAGATGGGAGAGAAACTAGAGAGAAACAAGAGTTCAGGGCTAGGGCAGGAAGAGCCTGAAGGGAGGTTTGGCTTGATGAGAAAGGGTAAGGGAGCGAAGCAGCAGAGGGAGCTGAATGGATGATCTTGACCTTAATGACAAAGAAGTCTATGAGCTCCTCACACTCGCTATTGGAGGTGAGAGTGGAGGGGACAGGCAGAGGAGTTTAAAGAGGCAGTTGGTACTGGAGAAAAGAAGCTGGGGGTTATCCTTGCTCTCCAGGATGATCCTAGAACAGTAGATTTATGCTTGTGCCTGTGTTCTTACACTATAGCAAAAAATCTGTACATTCTGTATAAAAATGTTTCTGAAAGTTTACCGTTGGCTTTCTCGTGCTTTACTTGTGCCCCTTTCTCGTGCTTTACTTGTGCCCCTTTCTCGTGCTTTTCTTGTGCCCCTTTCTCGTGCTTTACTTGTGCCCCTTTCTCGTGCTTTACTTGTGCCCCTTTCTCCTATAAAACTTTGTCCCACTCAGAAATTAAGCTTAGATTGGTAAAATTGAAGTTGATGATTTAAAATGCTAATGGAAACCCTGCTTTCAAAATGTCCTTCAGTGAGATAGAATGTTTATCTAGGGTAAGGCATTAAGGCACAGATCTTTGTCAACAAGAATGAGGTACATTTTGAGGGCAATGTAAGCAGACCTCCAGCATTATCACTAATCTGTACCATACCTTGAAAAACAGTGCTTAATGCTAACAGTGGACACAAAGCAAAAAAAAATATTTCCACTCTCCACCATTGTCATCCATCATATTAATGAGACCAAAAGCATCATTTTAGAAAAGTGACCCAGCTGTGCGCATACTGCTGGAAAGATGTTTTCATTAGCAAGAACATGGCTTTAAAAAGACTCAATTAACCCTTAGTGATTCAGAAGACCATTTTTGCAGCAAAGTAAGAGAATATACGGCTTGCGTTTTTTTATTAAGAGAATATATTAGGAATGTGAATTGTTCTGTGCTTCCACTTATTTCACAGAATCCACTGTAACCCTTTTTTCTGCAAGCAAATAGAAAAATGTACATTGTTTTAATTCAATGAGTATTGCACACTTAGGAATTTTTCATGTATTGCTTTTCATATTCCATTTTACTTACTGGCTTAAAAAAATCTCAATAGCTCATTGCATTTCATGTGACTCTATATACCTTCAGGACAAATATATCTAGTCAGCTTTATTGCCCTTTCATGCATATCATGCTGTCCCATGCACGTGCTTAGATTTATAGGTTTATTTTAAAGTTGTAAGAAAGGTAATATTTCAAAAGATTAAGCGTGCAAAGTAACTCCAGAGTTAAGTCGCTGAGTAAAAAAATCTGTGACGATACTCTACATAAGAGTTCCATAATCATGTGAGGTGGTGTGCGAAGCTATCGTTCTCTCCTGGAGACTACTCTTAATTTCGCCCCCCCCACCCCAGCTAACCTTTAGGTAACTATAGTGTTGGACAAGCTAGCACTGCAGCAGTGTAAATCAATGAATGGCTGTTCTGGTGAAGTTTGGTTGGTGGATGGAGAAGATTCCTGCCTCTGCTTTCTGGGAGGAAATGGTTCAACTGGGGTTGCAATTTCAAACTTGGACTTTAACCATGTGATTGGGTCCAGGTAATTGATGTTCAAGCTTTGGCTGACCCACAGTTTGGATCTGATCGTCCAGAAGATGGGCAAATTTAACTCTGGGCTTGTGTTAAATAGGAATATGATAGAAGTGTGCTTAAGAAATCAACACTGCATTGATTGTAGAATGTATGTTCAGTCACATTCAACAAATGAGAGCTTGCCCAAACAGAAAGATGTATTAAGATGTTACTCAGCATGGTTCACTTGAATAGTTGGCGGCAAGAATCTAGTTGTTGTGCCATATTAAGTGAAATACCCCTTTTCTTGTATTTTAATAAGCAACTATTGTTTGTATCACAACAATGCCCAGCACTCCATTCAAATACAGTAACAAGTGGAGAAAAGATTCTGCCGGCATGAAAATGGACTGTGTCAATGCTGTGGATTGCAGAAAGTAAAATCACATTTATAGCAGGATAACTATATAACATAGAATAGGAATCAAAGAAAGGTTACAGCACGGAAGGAGGCCATTCAACCCATCGAGTCCGTGCTGGCTCTATGCAAGAGCAATCCAGCTAGTCCCACTCCCCCGCTCTTTCCCCATAGTCCTGCAAATGTCTTCCTTTCAAGTACTTATCCAGTTCCCTTTTGAAAGCCATGATTGAATTTGCCTCCACCACCCCCTCAGTCAGTGCATTCCAGATCCTAACCACTCACTATGTAAAAAAGTTTTTCCCATATCACCTTTGGTTCTTTTGCTAATCACCTTAAATCTATATCCTCTGGTTCTTGACCCTTCCGCCAATAGGAACAGTTTCTGTCTATCTATTCTGTCTAGACCCTTCATGATTTTGAATACCTCTATCAAATCTCCTCTCAACCTCCTCTGTTCCAAGGAGAACAACCCCAGCTTCTCCAGTCTATCCACATAACTAAAATCCCTCATCCCTGGAATCATTCTAGTGAATCTCTTCTGCACCCTCTCTAAGGCCTTCACATCTTTCCTGAAGTGTGGTGCTCAGAACTGGACACAATACTCCAGTTGTGGCCGAACCAGTGTTTTATAAAAGTTCGACATGGCTTCCTTGCTTTTGTACTCTATGCCTCTATTTATAAAGCCCAGGATCCTGTATGTTTTTTTAACCGCTTTCTCAACCTGCCCTGCCACCTTCAACGATTTGTGTACATATAGCCCCAGATCTCTCTGTTCATGTACCCCTTTTAGAATTGTGCCCTTTAGTTTTCATTGCCCCTCCTCATTCTTCGTACTGAAATGTATCACCGCATTTTTCTGCGTTAAATTTCATCTGCCACATGTTCGCCCATGCCATCAGCCTGTCTAATAATAGAGCAAACTGTTGATTTCATAAATCAGTAGAGCTTTACATTTGCAATTTGCCTTATTGTCGGGTCTCCTTGACTGAAGTACAGTCTGTTGTTCACAGTCAGTTATTTAAGGCCTCATTTTATGTGCGGTGTGCAACGGCAGGGTTGGGCGGGAAGAGCCCTTGACGCGCTGGTGTAAGGCCCCGGCTATTTTAACTCCCTGGCCTCATTATCATGTTGCAGCACAGACTCCCGCCCAAACCCAGCAGGAAAGACGAGGAGGCTGGTAGGCAGGAACGGGATTTAGTGCAGCAGGCAGCTGCCACTCGGGATCCGAGGGAACGGTCCCTGGCACCAAGGCAAGTGTTGAGGGAAGGGAAAGCCTGGGGCAGGAGAGGCCCAATGCTTTCTTGTGGGGCAACATTATCATTTTGCCACCCAGTGTGCAAAAATTTGGCTGTTTATATTTACAGAAGTAGAATAATATGTTTGTTCTCAAAAAATGCAATCTTAGGGAAGGAATTCCTAATATGATTGCTATGTATATACATCGGAACTGATAATAATGTCAAGGGAAAATACTAAGTTAGCTAGAATTAAATGCTGTCAAATTAACCACTGTTTTAAAAAAAAGTTTACTGCCTGTACAAATAGAAACTTTATTAACATAATGTGTTCAATTATTCAGAATATTTCATTGCTTGGTTCCTCTTCCCTCCACCCTCAACAAAAACAAAGATTTCATTATTTCATCTAATTCCACCAAATCTGTTTTCGTTAGGAGAAGGTGCTTCAGCTCACTTCAAACTGACTATGTCTCATTAAAAATATTGGGGAGTTGACATGAATGAGGGCATAGAGGCTCAAGCATTTCCATCCCTCCTATCGCACACATTTTTCTATGAGTTACTGCCTCTCCCTAATCACCTTGGTTCAGTGAAATTGCTTGGCTGCTAATATTTTTCCTTTCACTGGACGCAAATCTGCCGCACAAGACTATCCTTGTGTTTTTCAAAAAGCAGGCTTTTAACTTTAACGAAGATAGCTGCGGTTATGTGGATTATGTTATTTTTTTGTCTCATCAATTTTACTCACTGCTATCATCCCCGAAGAAATGATTTGTTATTAGGTGTCAATATTTGCACTTTTAGTAAATGTAGGCTCAGGAAATATGATGGGAGGTGAAATTACTCATTTTTTTCCTTTGATAGACTACTTGGATTTATTGTACAGCTAAATGTGTTCCAGTAATGAACCGAATGGTATAGATTTGTTTTCAGTTCCTATTCACTGAACTGAAATATTAACTAACTGACTATTTCTTTAACCCTTCTGAGAACAGCAATCAATCAATTATATTTACACACAGTAGCCTGATTCAATGAAGTTTGTTAGGGTCACTTGAGCAAAGGTACTTATTTTACTGATGGGGTTACAAACTTCAGTGATCTAATGGTCTACACATTTTCAGTATACTGTAAGCAAAAGCAAATCATGGAAGGGTTTTTGGAAACTCAGACTAACAGGCCTATGACCTATTATACACTTGAGGTGCACATCCTGAAATTTTCCAGTGGCATAAGAGAATGTGATCCTGTAATTCCCACGGAGGTTCTCTCAGTCTCCTGCTGTAAATTTGGCAGAACCCACAGAGAAACTGTAAAGGGCCATGATTAGCTGTTTATATAATTTCTCTGGGGGTTCTGCCAATCTCCCACCAAAATTTCAGCTGGCGACTGGAGAACCCCCACAGAATTTCCAGGCCTTTATTTATAAAAATGCAAAAGCCCCATAATTCAATTTCCTGGCCTTTTGTCCAAATTGTGCCATTACTTTTGTACGCCCATTTTCAATGAACTTAAGGAAAACACCATGGAGGTAATTTTGGTTTGAAGTCAATGGAAATGAAAATTGGGAGAGATGTATAATGGGTGGCTGAATCAATATCGCTCGTTTTACACTACAATCCCCACCGCTTATAGTGGGAGCATTCATGCGAACGTGATTTGCCCTTTATACACGATGGCCTGTATATCATTTGACAGAGTTTCATAGGGTTTCTTACTACATCAATCAAATCTTTCTGAAAATGTGTTATCAAGGCTGGTATGTTTATGGCAGAGAGGCATTCTGATCCATCACAGTTCATATCCTGAAGTGCTCTGCCGACCCCTGCAGCCTCAGAATTTGCCATATTGTTGACCTTTGTAAAGTACAAACCCTCCCTTCATCAGAAACCAAAGCGACAGCAACTTTTACTTCGGAGGAAATATTACACCCATTTCCATCATCCCTGAGAATATAAGGTTCTGAGCTCCAGCTTTTCATTATCCAATCATATCTAGCATCTACTTTGACAGTGAGCATTACCGTAGGCTTATATCACATAAAAGATGTCTTTAGTGTCAGCAGTGTAAAAAGCCTAAGTATGTTAAAACATGCCTGTCAATCTTTGATCTCACAGAACAGACAGAATGTTGGAGGCTCTGTATTTAATGCATGTCATCCATTTGCATTAACGTCAATTTCAGGCAGTGCCTGTGTAAGTAGCTCCATCGCTTTAATACTGAGTGTTTTATTCACTCCTTCCATCAATGAGTAGCTAAAATTCCTGTTCTAGTTTGATCTAATGTGGTAACAGTGGCTAGAGCCAGTCCAGTGGGCTGATTATTGCCTGGTTGAGCGAACTAGTGAGTAAGTATGGTTTCTGCCCGAAATAAACAAAGCACTTAAGCCACTTTGCCCGGCAACTTTAAAAATGACTTTAATGCAAATGGATAATAGTTATCACTTTTTAGCCGACTGCCTGTTTTAAACGTGGACGGTATCATCCAAAGTCAAAATTACCTCCCACCATCACCCCCCCCCCCACCCACTCCATCAGCGAGGTAGGTCTTAAAGTGAAACAGTCATGGACTGTTTTCTTTCTCGTCCATTTTTCATTGTAGATTTCATTATAGATTACGGTGTTATTGAGATTTTGATAGCGGGTGAAAATAAGTATTTTTGGGTAATTTTTGATGCTACAATTTTTATTTCCAAACATCAGTTTTTTTTTCCTGTTCTGAAAAAAGTATTCTGCTGTTGCTCAATAAATCATTAGAAAGCCAACTATAACGGGAGATATTGACAGGACTTCAGCACAATAGAAGCAGATGAACAAGAGGGCACATAAAAAGGATTTGTTCCAATACCAAGTTTCACAGCGATTCAAGGACCAACAAAGCATCTACGTGAATTATTTCATGGTTGAAGTGGTACAAGATAAAAAAGGCACACAGGAAAGATTGGCAAGCACCACAGCTGGACTGTACATATCTACCACTGCAGGCCCTAGCATACCTAATGTGAGTATTGGTTTCAGTCATAGGAACATAGGAACAGGAGTAGGCCATTCAGCCCCTCGTGCCTGCTCTGCCATTTGATAAGATCATGGCTGATCTGTGATCTAACTCCATATACCTGCCTTTGGCCCATATCCCTTAATACCTTTGATTGCCAAAAAGCTATCTATCTCAAATTTAAATTTAGCAATTGAGCAAGTATCAATTGCCGTTTGCGGAAGAGTTCCAAACTTCTACCGCCCTTTGTGTGTCGAAATGTTTTCTAATCTCACTCCTGAAAGGTCTGGCTCTAATTTTTAGACTTTGCCCCCTACTCCTAGAATCCCCAACCAGCGGAAATAGTTTCTCTCTATCCACCCTATCCGTTCCCCTTAATATCTTATAAACTTCGATCAGATCACCCCTTAACCTTCAAAACTCCAGAGAATACAACTCCAATATGTGCAATCTCTGCTCGTAACTTAACCCTTGAAGTCCGGGTATCATTATTGTAAACCTACACTGCACTCCCTCCAAGGCCAATATGTCTTCCCAAAGGTGCGGTGCCCAGAACTGCTCACAGTACTCCAGGTGCAGTCCAACCAGGGTTTTGTATAGCTGCAGCATAACTTCTGCCCCCGTGTACTCTAGATATAAAGGCCAGCATTCCATTAGCCTTATTGATTATTTTCTGCACCTGTTCATGACACTTCAATGATCTATGTACCTGTACCCCTAAGTCCCTTTGGACATCCACTGTTTTTAACTTTTTACCATTTAGAAAGTACCCTGTTCTAACCTTTTTTGATCCAAAGTAGATGACCTCACATTTGTCTACATTGAATTCTATTTGCCACAGTTTTGCCCATTCACCTAATTTGTAATTTTATGTTTTCATCTACACTGCTTACAATGCCACCAATCTTTGTGTCATCGGCAAACTTAGATATCAGACTTTCTATGCCTTCATCGTTAATAAATATTGTGAATAATTGAGACCCCAAGACAGATCCCTGCGGGACTCCACTAGTCACATCCTGCCAATGTGAGTACCTACCCATTATCCCTACTCTCTGTCGCCTTTCGCTCAGCCAATTTCCTAACCAAGTCCGTACTTTTCCCTCGAGTCCATGGGCTTCTATCTTAGCTAACAGTCTCTTATGTGGGACCTTATCAAATGCCTTCTGGAAGTCCATATAAATAACAGCCATTGACATTCCCCTGTCCACTACTTTAGTCACCTCTTCAAAAAATTCAATCAGGTTTGTCAGGCACGACCTACCTTTCACAAATCCATACTGGCTCTCTCAGATTGAACACCTCGAGAATTTTCAGTTAGTCACCCTATCCTTAATTATAGACTCCAGCATTTTCCCCACAACAGGTGTTAGGCTAACTGGTTTATAATTCCCTGGTTTCCCTCTCTCTCCTTTCTTAAAAAGCGGAATGACATGTGCAATTTTCCAATCCAGAGGGACAGTTCCTGAATCTAGAGAACTTTGAAAGATTATAGTAAGGGCATCTGCAATGTGCTCACCTACTTCCTTTAAAACCCTGGGATGGAAACCATCTGGTCCTGGGGATTTGTCACTCTTTAGTGCTATTATTTTCTTCATTACTGTTGCTTTACTTATGTTAATTTTATCGAGTCCCTGTCCCCGATTCAATATTAGTTTTCTTGGGATTTCCGGCATGCTATCCTCTTTTTCTACTGTAAATACTGACTCAGTCAGCATGAGGCTATTGCACTCCTGTGCCATAAGCTGCAAGGACACCTCCAGCCAATTTTCACCATAAGGACACCACTGCCAAAAGCAGGCAGGGTCACCACCACCCACAACTTTTGCTTCTGCCTCTTTTCAGGCTAGCGTGGGGATCATCTACAATAGCAGCCAATGCGCTGACCACATGTAAATCAAACAAGCAACTGATGCATTGGTCAGTTGGGCCAGCACTTTTAACTTTCCCAATGTCATTGTACAGTTGTATTTCCCAAAGTAGATCGATCATTGATGGCAGCTATCTAGCAATCCTAGCTGGCAGGTTCCAACATCTCCTCTGCCACCACCATTTGTTCCTGCTCACATATGCATTGTGACTCAGCCTTTGCTACCTCCTGAAGTTTGCTAACTGTATCATCTGGGATATGTGTTGTGCTGGAATACAGGGTACTTTAAGATGTTCTCTTGTCCTGGGCTATTACCACTGCTAGCTGGCTCCTGTTTCAGGCCCACCATATTAACTGTTGCAAGACAAATCTTCCAGCAGAGCTCACATTGCAAGATACAAATTGTGTGTGATGTATGTCTGTATGGGAGTGAGTGAGAAAGGGAATCAGACATAAGAACTAGATGGTATTAGTCCTGAGCTTTGGGCAAGAGCCTCCAGCTTCACCTTTCCCTACACCTTCTATGCTTTTAAATACAATGTCTTGCTTCCTCGAAGGTAGTGTAAGGCACAATTTCTGGGCCCCCTCCTTCAATTCCAATACATTGCCTTCTATTCAATGTCATATAAGCATAGAAGTTGTCTTCTGCTGTTGTAAATGGAAGGAGCATGTGCACAGTGATAGACACTTGCCCAACCTGCAGGCCATACTATGTAACAGTAAGTGACCATGCAGCTAAGTCGTGTTACAATGCTTTTACATGTGAAGCCCTTCAAAGATGCGAGTATGCCAAATGTTTCAGCTGAATGTGTACCCTGATGGAATCTGGGTTTGCATAATCAATAAAGTTGTGCGATCATTTGGCATGGCAGATGTAAGTGAGCCACTAGTTGACAGGCAACATTTTGTGGCCTGCATACTTGGACCATATACCTGGTATTGTTGAGTAGTCTTATCTCAGTAGATTCCTTCAGATGTGCCATCTTCTTCCATATCTGTTCCCAGGTCTTGTGGATAGCACACACAGTGTTAAGCCTGACCATCACCTCTTGCCAGTTATGTTGCACTATTGTGCTCTAGGGAGGGAGCCGTAGAGTGGTAAACTGAAAACCCCTCTTGCAACCACCTTGTGCCTACAAATTGATTTCCTGATATCATGCCAGTGTAGGGAGATACTGAGTGGAGACCAGGTGATTACCCACTGGGAGGAAGGGAAAACAGAGGTCCAGACCATGGCTACTCTTCTGCATTTCCTAGTGGCTGGTTTGAGAGCAGCTCTGGTAGAGTTTGGGAAGCAGGTCTTCAAACTATTGTTTTGCTTGGGGAAGATTTGAAGAGATGAGAAATTAAATTACAAAAAAAATTATATTTGGGTTGAAATTCTGCAGAGCTTCCTCTGGCAGGAGATCAAGAACGAAGGAAATTGCATTTACATAGTGCTTTTCAGGACCCCGGCCTGAAAGGCACTATATAAAAGCTCTTCACAGCCAATGAAATACTTTTTTGAAGTGTAGTCACTGTTGCAATGTAGGGAAATACAGCAGCTAATTTGCACACAGGAAGATCCCACAAACATTAAATGAATGACCACATAATCTATTTTAGTGATATTGGTTGAGGGATAAATTTTGGCCAGGACACCAGGAGAACTCCCCTGCTCTTCTTCAAATATTTCCATGGGATCTCTTACATCTACCCACTAGGTTTAATATCTCATCTGAAAGACCTCACCTCTGACAACGCAGCACTCCCTCAGTAATGCACTGAATTGGAAATCTCCTATGGCGCAGCCCCAATGTGTATGTGTTTCATTAGGAGAAGAAGGGCACTCCAAATATGCGTAAATTTTAAATTTTGTTACTCTAGAACAGTAATTTATATAGCATTAAGTCAGCATGTTTGTTGAATGCATAGCATGATGGATTCCTGGGAATCATTAAAGAAATTATCTAATTGAGGTGGTCAACTGATATTACAAACCACAGAAGCTGGACTGGTGTAAAATCATAACCTGTACTTTGAGATTAGATTGCAGCCATGAAGTTGCTCCCTAGTATCTTTTTATGTCAATAAATGTATATTTTAATTTTGTGTGGTTTGGGTTCAATTCTGGGGCAATGATCAGTGCCCATGCAATTAGGTAGTTCACTCCATGCCCTTGAAATGCAAGAAGATTAACAATTGATGTTATTACTGCAACCTTAGCAAGAAATAATCTATAGCTGGTCACATACCAGCTAACATTTTTTACATTTATTTAACCAACTTCACCAATCAAGTGGATAGTCACCATTTTTTTTAACAGAACATCATTCTTAATTTAAACAGAAGCAAAGTACATTTCAAATTATAAATGTCCTTCAGTCCCAAAGGATTAAGTACAATCAACTGTCCATAAAACATTAATTGACTGGGTCTGGACATTCTTTGGTGTATGGCACAATGTGTCATTACTCTATTTGAAGGGTACCTCATCTTCTGTGGCTCATGCAAGTTCTTGGTATCAGTTCAAAGACAGCATCCCACAGCATGAGCTATGCTAAATACACTGCATGCTTACAATTTAAAGTACCTTACAATACATTCAGTCAAGTGTGACAGTCCAACACATTAATATAACAGTACACTATTGGACATTGCCTCCCCAGTGACATTCAAACTTTCACTAGTAATGCAATATACAAGCATTTGAATTACATAATGTCTGGAACCATTTTATCACTTCTTAAACTGTATCTTTCTATTCCGTTTTTCTTACCATTTAAAAAGAAGCTGATATTAAGTGCTGGGGCCACAAATCTCACTGGAATAACATGAATTAGGTTGTGCTATGAATTCAGTTTGAAATGTGTCAAAATAGATTTTTTTTAATTCCCCTTTCTATAATAGAGTATAATATTTTGATAATTACATAGTCAAAAGATAAATTAATAAACAAAATTAAAATTAAACAGAAACTGACCAATTAGATGAATACGCCACTCTTCTAAGCCACACTCTATATTGTTTTACTAAACATGATTCTACCTGAATATCATTCCACAGGCTTCAGCTTTTCTACATTTGTTGGGTGATTATTTACAATCTGTTTGCTTACCTCTTGCAGATTTTAAAGTCACATTCACATTTATTTTTAAAAACATTTTAATATAATTCCAGTATATTTCTAATTAGAGAAGTCAAGCCTTGGGGTGATGAGTGCATTGAGTAGGGTTTCAATAGCAGAGGCAAGGTAGGGGCAGAAATGGGTAACGTGTGAAAATGGACCACAGCTATCGTGGTAACAGAATGGATGTGGGGGAGGACACTTAATTATGTGTCTACTTGGCTCACTCTTGCCTCAAGGTCAGAAAGTTGTTGATTTAATCTCCTCTTCAGGATTTGAGCCCATAATCTAGGCTAATATTTCAGTTCAGTACTGAGAGTGATCAACTATCAGAAATGCTATCATTTGGATGAAATGTTGAACTGAGGCCCCGTCTACCTGTTCAGTGGTTCAAATGCTAAAGATTCCAAGACATTATTCCAAAAGGAGCGGGGAGATCTCCCGATGTCCTAGCCACCATTCTTTCTTCAGCCAGCACCACCCAGAATAGATTAACTGCTCATTAATCTCATTGCTGTAGGTGGGACAATGCTGTGTACTGTTTGCAAAATTGCTGCCGTGTTCAGCTATATAACAGTGATTACAGCTCAAAGAAATCTATTGTGTGTGAAGCACTTTTGGGTGCTTCTAAGAGATGTGACAAGGTGCTATATAAATGCAAGCTTATGCTTTATAAGTGGCCTCAGCTGCCTAGGCCCTAAGCTCTGGAATTCCCACCCTAAACCTTTCTGTCTCTCTACCTTTATCCTTCTTTAAGTCACTCCTTTAAACCTACCTCTTTGACCAAGCTTTTGGTCACCTGTCCTAATAGCTCTTTATGTGGCTTGGTGTCAAATTTTGTCTGGTAACACTCCTATGAAGCGCCTTGGGCCGTTTTACTACATTAAAGGCTCTGTATAAATGCAAGTTGTTGTTGTTATGGCCAACAAATAAAGCCATTAAACCAGCCGCAGTTCCATTGCTATTGGATTAGAAGACTTTTCACTGCCTCTAGGAAGTCTTTATGCTTCAAGTTCACCTAGTATTTTTAAAATAAACGTTTTTGGAAAGTAGTTGATCTTAAAACTGCTGTGGAAGAAAATGAGAAATCCCACCTTCCACCAGGCAGTATGTCAGTATGGTTTTGTTGCTGAATACTTTGGTACTCTGAACCATGTTATAGTTCTTTAGAAAGACACATTTTATATATTCGTTCATTCATTCAATATCTATTATTTAGTGCATGGGGCGTGCATTTCATTGAAAACTCGTAAGTATCAGCATTACCTGCTCCTCCTGCAATGATAGACCTTTTCAAAATTGAAGGTGTTGCATTGTATGTCCATGTGACAGCTGCGGTTTTATAGGAGCAATACAGTAGTGAGAGTAGATCATCCAGTGATTGCAAAATCTGGCCACCAGGTTCACACAAATCGCTCAAAATACTTTATAATGTTTTAATCTTTCAGCTTTTCTATAACTGCAATTTTCATGTTCGAAGAGCGTAAACAAATTTTTAAATATCAAAAATTATCTATTTCACAAGAACATAACATTTATCCATTGAATAGTCTTTTGTGTTTTTTAATGTTTTCATTAATGTTTTAACTTGAAGGTCTCAGCTTCTCCCAAAAGCTTGGGCTTGGACTTCATACTTTTGCCCAAAGTTGTGACTCGGTGAACTGAATTTGGATTGTGCAGTCTGAGCACGTGCAGCATGCCTAATTTCCCAGGATGCGTCAGTATCATTTAGTCAGCTATTTTGATAGAATATTTTTCTTTGGTTGCTCGCACTTTCTACACAGTTGCTTTTCTTCAAATTATGTTCAAAAACAAGAGGACAAGTTTCAAAACCTTTATTGAGATGAAAATTTATGTTGAGTTTTTTTTTAAAAAAGAGGTTGTGTGTGAGAGAATTGAGTGAGGAGACTTTAACTTTCCCAACATTGACTGGGACAGCCATAGCATTAGGGGCTTGGATGGAGAGAAATTTGTTGAGTGTATTCAGGAGGAATTTCTCATTCAGTATGTGGATGGCCCGACTAGAGAGGGGGCAAAACTTGACCTCCTCTTGGGAAATAAGGAAGGGCAGGTGACAGAAGTGTTGGTGAGGGATCACTTTGGGACAAGTGATCATAATTCCATTAGTTTTAAGATAGCTATGGAGAAGGATAGGTCTGGCCCAAAAGTTAAAATTCTAAATTGGGGAAAGGCCAATTTTGATGGTATTAGACAGGAACTTTCAGAAGTTGATTGGGAGAGTCTGTTGGCAGGCAAAGGGACGTCTGGTAAGTGGGAGGCTTTCAAAAGTGTGTTAACCAGGGTTCAGGGTAAGCACATTCCTTATAAAGTGAAGGGCAAGGCTGGTAGAAGTAGGGAACCTTGGATGACTCGGGAGATTGAGCAACTAGTCAAAAAGAAGAAGGAGGCATATGACATGCATAGGCAGCTGGGATCAAGTGGATCCCTTGAAGAGTATAGAGATTGCCGGAGTAGAGTTAAGAGAGAAATCAGGAGGGCAAAAAGGGGATATGAGATTGCTTTGGCAGATCAGGCAAAGGTGAATCCAAAGAGCTTCTACAAATACATAAAGGGCAAAAGGGTAACTAGGGAGAGAGTAGGGCCTCTTAAGGATCAACAAGGTCATCTATGTGCGGAACCACAAGAAATGGGGGAGATCCTGAATGAATATTTCACATCGGTATTTACGGTTGAGAAAGGCATGGATGTTAGGGAACTTGGGGAAATAAATAGTGATGTCTTGAGGAGTGTACATATTACAGAGAGGGAGGTGCTGGAAGTCTTAACGCGCATCAAGGTAGATAAATCTCCGGGACCTGATTAAATGTATCCCAGGACGTTATGGGAGGTTAGGGAGGAAATTGCGGGTCCCCTAGCAGAGATATTTGAATCATCCACCGCTACAGGTGAGGTGCCTGAAGATTGGAGGGTAGCAAATGTTGTGCCTTTGTTTAAGAAGGGCGGCAGGGAAAAGCCTGGGAACTACAGACCAGTGAGCCTGACATCTGTAGTGGGTAAGTTGTTAGAGGGTATTCTGAGGGACAGGATCTACAGGCATTTGGAGAGGCAGGGACTAATTAGGAACAGTCAGCATGGTTTTGTGAGAGAAAAATCATGTCTCACGAATTTGATTGAGTTTTTTGAAGGGGTAACCAAGAAGATAGATGAGGGCTGTGCAGTAGACGTGGTCTACATGGACTTCAGCAAAGCATTTGACAAGGTACCGCATGGTAGGTTGTTACATAAGGTTAAATCTCATGGGATCCAAGGTGAGGTAGCCAATTGGATACAAAATTGGCTTGACGACAGAAGACAGAGGGTGGTTGTAGAGGGTTGTTTTTCAAACTGGATGCCTGTGTCCAGCGGTGTGCCTCAGGGATCGGTGCTGGGTCCGCTGTTATTTGTTATTTATATTAATGATTTGGATGAGAATTTAGGAGGCATGGTTAGTAAGTTTGCAGATGACACCAAGATTGGTGGCATTGTGGACAGTGAAGAAGGTTATCTGGGATTGCAACGGGATCTTGATCAATTGGGCCAGTGGGCCGATGAATGGCAGATGGAGTTTAATTTAGATAAATGTGAGGTGATGCATTTTGGTAGATCGAATCGGGCCAGGACCTACTCTGTTAATGGTAGGGCGTTGGGGAGAGTTATAGAACAAAGAGATCTAGGAGTACAGATTCATAGCTCCTTGAAAGTGGAGTCACAGGTGGATAGGGTGGTGAAGAAGGCATTCGGCATGCTTGGTTTCATTGGTCAGAACATTGAATGCAGGAGTTGGGATGTCTTGTTGAAGTTGTACAGGGCATTGGTGAGGCCACACTTGGAGTACTGTGTACAGTTCTGGTCACCCTATTATAGAAAGGATATTATTAAACTAGAAAGAGTGCAGAAAAGATTTACTAGGATGCTACCGGGACTTGATGGTTTGACTTACAGGGAGAGGTTAGACAGACTGGGACTTTTTTCCCTGGAGAGTAGGAGGTTAAGGGGTGATCTTATAGAAGTCTATAAAATAATGAGGGGCATAGATAAGGTCGATAGTCAAAATCTTTTCCCAAAGGTAGGGGAGTCTATAACGAGGGGGCATAGATTTAAGGTGAGAGGGGAGAGATACAAAAGGGTCCAGAGGGGCAATTTTTTCACTCAAAGGGTGGTGAGTGTCTGGAACAAGCTGCCAGAGGCAGTAGTAGAGGCGGGTACAATTTTGTCTTTTAAAAAGCATTTGGACAGTTACATGGGTAAGATGGGTATAGAGGGATATGGGCCAAGTGCAGGCAATTGGGACTAGCTTAGTGGTATAAACTGGGCGACATGGACATGTTGGGCCGAAGGGCCTGTTTCCATGTTGTAACTTCTATGATTCTATGATTCTATACACCTATTGTAGATTTCGTGTTCTATAAACTTCTAAAAGTGCACTAAACTGAAGGAAAAAGAGAGGGGAGCAAGACAGGGAGACTACATGTTAAAGTTAGTTTAATTTTCAACAAAAACATTGGTGGAATTTTGAAGCCAATTATTTATCCACCTGTGTTTAGCTGACAATTAGAGATGATAATTGTTAATTCCATTCACCTGCATGACAGAGGAATGTGAATTCAACATTATTGTGCCCCTTTTCCAGGCATGAGTCAGGTGCAACAATAACCCAGTTTATAGCGCAGAGGCCTGCACCCGAACCGCAAGATCTCTCGTAGCCACCTGGAAAGAGCGCAAGCATTGAAACAAGGCTCCTGTGCTCATTTCCGATGTATATGCCTAAATTTTTGCAGATTTTAATTCCTGTTGCATTATGATATTTAATTGGCAAATAGTATAAAGTTTCTCTGACATGGGGCCAATGTAAATCAACTGAACCAAAAAATGTTGGTTCTTTATTCATGAGGGAGGGTATTTGGATTTAATTTTCATCACAGATTTATTTAGATTAGCTGTAGCTTGTGCTTCGCAATGTCCGGCCAGTATTTTGGGGTTTTAAGCTGCCTAACCAGCAGTTCTTAAAGGCAATGCTGAAGGTCCCTTCAAGGAAAAGCCCCAAAACTTCCTCAAATATCCTTTTTGTGGAGTTGGATCCTCTTCGAAATAGTGCCATGGAACCGTTTACATTTAACTTAGAGGGCAAAGAGGCCTCAGTTTAACGTCTCATCCGAAAGACGGCATCTCCAACGGTGCAGCCCCTCTCAGCAGATTATGTGCTCAAGTCTCGGGAGTGGGACATGAACTCACAACCTTCTGACTTAGAGGCGAGAGTGCTACTACTGAGCACTACTTCTTAAACAACTAATAGATATTAAAGCTCATCAGGTACTCCTGTGGTCTTCATCAATCACAAGTTATCTAGTCAATCTCGCTAATGTAGATATTTTATCATATGGCTCAAAAACACGACATCTGTATAATTAAAAATCGTGCATATAGCATGTCACACATTAAACTGGCAAGCTTTCGGAGGCTACCTCCTTCCTCAGGTGAACGATGTGGAAATTAAATCCTCGAAATGAAGTCGCATTTATAATTCACATAACAATGCTTGGTGAGTACAGACAGTTTTTTCAACTGCCCGTTGCCAAGGCAATCAGTGTGCAGACAGACAGGTGTTACCTGCCAGGTCTCACAGAATATACAAATCACCAAAAAAAAACAAACAAAAAAAAAGAGATAGAGAGGTAGAAACATAGAAAAGACAGCAACTGACCCGTTATATTAAAAACAGATAACATTTGTTCGCTGGTGGGGTAACGTGTAGCGTGACATGAACCCAAGATCCCGGTTGAGGCCGTCCTCATGGGTGCGGAACTTGGCAATCAATTTCTGCTCGACGATTTTGCGTTGTCGTGTGTCTCGAAGACCGCCTTGGAGTATGCTTACCCGAAGGTCGGTGCCTGAATGTCCTTGACTGCTGAAGTGTTCCCCGACTGGGAGGGAACCCTCCTGTTTGGCGATTGTTGCGCGGTGTCCGTTCATCCGTTGTCGCAGTGTCTGCATGGTCTCGCCAATGTACCTCATACATTGTCTACCTCATACGTTGCAGGAAAGGATGCCCCAGAGCATGGTACATTGGCGAGACCATGCAGACACTGCGACAACGGATGAACGGACACCGCGCAACAATCGCCAAACAGTGCTGTTAGGAAGGGAGTTCCAGGATTTTGACCCAGCGACAATGAAGGAACGGCGATATATTTCCAAGGCGGGATGGTGTGTGACTTGGAGGGGAACGTGCAGGTGGTGTTGTTCCCATATACCTGCTGCTCTTGTCCTTCTAGGTGGTAGAGGTCGCGGGTTTGGGAGGTGCTGTCGAAGAAGCCTTGGCGAGTGGCTGCAGTGCATCCTGTGGATGGCACACACTGCAGCCACAGTGCGTCGGTAGTGAAGGGAGTGAATGTTTAGGGTGGTGGATGGGGTGCCAATCAAGCGGGCTGCTTTGTACTGGATGGTGTCGAGCTTCTTGAGTGTTGTTGGAGCTGCAAGCATCCAGGCAAGTGGTGAGTATTCCATCACACTCCTGACTTGTGCCTTGTAGATGGTGGAAAGGCTTTGGGGAGTCAGGAGGTGAGTCACTCGCTGCAGAATACCCAGCCTCTGACCTGCTCTTGTAGCCACAGTATTTATATGGCTGGTCCAGTTAAGTTTCTGGTCAATGGTGACCCCCAGGATGTTGACGGTAGGGGAAATCGGCGATGGTAATGCCGTTGAATGTCAAGAGGAGGTGGTTAGACTCTCTCTTGTTGCAGATGGTTATTGCCTGGCACTTGTCTGGGGCGAATATTACTTGCCACTTATGAGCCCAAGCCTGGATGTCGTCCAGGTCTTGCTGCATGCGGGCACGGACTGCTTCATTATTTGAGGGGTTGCGAATGGAACTGAACACTGTGCAATCATCAGCGAACATCCCCATTTCTGACTTTATGATGGAGGGAAAGTCATTGATGAAGCAGCTGAAGATGGTTGAGCCTAGGACACTGCCCTGAGGAACTCCTGCAGCAATGTCCTGGGGCTGAGATGATTGGCCTCCAACAACCACTACCATCTTCCTTTGTGCTATGTATGACTCCAGCCACTGGAGTGTTTTCCCCCTGATTCCCATTGACTTCAATTTTACTTGGGCTCCTTGGTGCCACACTCGGTCAAATGCTGCCTTGATGTCAAGGGCAGTCACTCTCACCTCACCTCTGGAATTCAGCTCTTTTGTCCATGTTTGGACCAAGGTTGTAATGCGGTCTGGAGCTGAGTGGTCCTGGCGGAACCCAAACTGAGCATCGGTGAGCAGGTTATTGGTGAGTAAGTGCTGCTTGATAGCACTGTCGACGACACCTTCCATCACTTTGCTGATGATTGAGAGTAGACTGAAGGGGCGGTAATTGGCCAGATTGGATTTGTCCTGCTTTTTGTGGACAGGTCATACCTGGGCAATTTTCCACATTGTTGGGTAGATGCCAGTGTTGTAGCTGTACTGGAACAGCTTGGCTAGAGGCACAGCTACTTCTGGAGCACAAGTCTTCAGCACTACAGCCGGGATGTTGTCGGGGCCCATAGCCTTTGCAGTATCTAGTGCACTCAGCCGTTTCTTGATATCACGTGGAGTGAATCGAATTGGCTGAAGACTGGCTTCTGTGATGGTGGGGATACCGGGAGGAGGCCGAGATGGATCATCCACTCGGCACTTCTGGCTGAAGATGGTTGCAAACGCTTCAGCCTTGTCTTTTGCACTCACGTGCTGGACTCCACCATCATTGAGGATGGGGATGTTTGCAGAGCCTCCTCCTCCCGTTAGCTGTTTAATTGTCCACCACCATTCACGACTGGATGGCAGGACTGCAAAGCTTTGATCTGATCCATTGGTTGTGGAATAGCTTAGCTCTGTATAGCATGCATGTAGTCCTGAGTTGCAGCTTCACTAGATTGGCACCTCATTTTTAGGTACGCCTGGTGCTGCTCCTGGCATGCTCTTCTACACTCCTCATTGAACCAGGGTTGATCCCCTGGCTTGTTGGTAATGGTAGAGTGAGGAATATGCCGGGCCATGAGGTTGCAGATTGTGCTGGAATACAATTCTGCCGCTGCTGATG
Organism: Heptranchias perlo; assembly: GCF_035084215.1. NCBI lineage: Eukaryota > Metazoa > Chordata > Chondrichthyes > Hexanchiformes > Hexanchidae > Heptranchias > Heptranchias perlo. Next base: position 4,875,917 of record NC_090346.1, read on the forward strand.
GCCCGCAGTGCCTCATGGATGCCCAGTTTTGAGCTGCTCGATCTGTTCTGAATCTATCCCATTTAGCACGGTGGTAGTGCCACACAACACGTTGGATGGTGTCCTCAGTGCAAAGACGGGACTTCGTCTCCAGGAGGACTGTGCGGTGGTCATTCCTACCAATATTGTCATGGACAGATTCATTTGCGACAGGTAGATTGGGGAGGACGAGGTCAAGTAAGTTTTTCCCTCGTGTTGGCTCGCTCACCACCTGCCGCAGGCCCAGTCTGGCAGCTATGTCCTTCAGGACTTTACAGAGTTAAAGTGAGTAATAAAAATTCTGACCTAAAGATGTGAGCCTCTAAAATCCACAGGGATGCAATCCTGGCAGTTATGCAGAACTTCATCACTGACCCTGCCAAAGTTCATGGGGTCAGAGAGGGAGAACTCTAAAAGAGGATACTTAGAGGTGTAAAGGGTCATCTGAAGTGCTCCCCTTATCCACCTCCCCACCGCTAAAGATCCCAGGAATGCAGGTGGGAGCTGATCAGCCTGGGGGTTGCCAGGTCTCCCCAGAAAGCAGTGGATTGTGGTCTCTGTGGCACCATGTCAGGGAACGAATTTAAAAGTTTTTCAAAATTACCCCTCCCCCCGGTATTCAATCGCTTGTCTTGGCCTAGATCTCAGGGTAGGGCTCAATTCACCACACCTCACTTGGCAAACTGGCCTTCAAACTTATGCTGGGTATCTTTTCCAAGGAAGCAGGAACTCCCCGCATAGGGAATCCCCATCCTCACGTCACTGGCCTAGTTTGGAGCAGGTGGAGCCTCTGCTTCCAAGCAAGAACACTGGAAACCCATGCAGGCTGGTATCTGGCATTTCCAAGTCCCATCAGAGTTTATGGCCATTCCACCAGACTCTTGTTGGAGTTAGAGCTTGAGTCCAACGCAGCAGCCAAGCAATTTCAGGTTTGTTGTTTGGCATGAGGTTATTTTGGTGTCTCTGTGCGTGACAAAAGTTTGTGCCAGGGCCAAAAGGCACTTTATTGCTGAACTTAGGCATTCTGGCCAGAGCCAGTCAGTCAGCCAACTAGGATTGAATCATGGTGAATGGTCAACTGTTCAAGTTTCTGGTCATTGAAGATTTGATGGTGGGCGAAACATCCCTGATGCAGTATTGCACCAATGAGAGGTGTCAGCCTTGGCTTAGTGGTAGCACTCTCACCTCGGAGTCAGAATGTTGTGGATTCAAACCCCATGCCAGAAACTTGAGCACATAATCCAGGCCAACACTTCAGTGCAATACTGAGTGAGTGCTGCACTGTCGAAGATGCCATCTTTCAGATGAAATGTTAAATCGAGGCCCCATCTGCCTTCTCAGCTGAACATGAAAGATCCCATGGCACTATTTGAAGAAGAGCAGGGGAGTTCGTCCGGGGGCCAACATTTATCCCTCAACCAATATCTAAAACAGATGACCTGGTCATTTATTTTTCATTGCTGTTTGTGGGACCTTGCTGTGCGCAACAATGACTATACTTCAAAAGTATTTCATTGGTCGTAAAACACTTTGGGACATTGAAAAGCCTATATAAATGCAGGTTCTTTCTTTCTTTTGCAAAACTACAAATCCACCATGATCTGGACTTGGGTGTAGGGAGTACAGTATCAAAATGTACAGGCGACACAATAGGTAACTGTGAAGACGACTGTAAGTGACTTCAGGAGGACATAGAAAGATTAGTTGATTGGGCAGATAGATGTCAGGTGAAATTTAATGTAGACAAATGAGAAATGGTACTTTTGGGTAGGGTGGGGGGGGGGGAAGAGAATAGAAGAGGACATGTAAATTAAATGGTAAAACCTTAAAAGGAGTAGAGGAACGAAGAAACTTAGGGGTTCAAATATACAAATCTTTTAAAATGAAAGGACAGATTGATAAAGTCATGTTTTAAAAAAAAACATCAGTTCCTAGGTTTTATAAATAGGGACATAAAGTGCAACAGCAAAGAGGTAAAGCTGAACCTATAAAATTATTGTTTTCACCACAGTTGGAATACCAATGTCCACTTCTGAGCAGCCTACTTTAGAAAAGATGTTAAGGCCATGAAGAGGGTATGGAAGAGATTCACTAGGATGATAACAGGAATGAGACTTTAATTGTGAAGAGACATTAGAGATCGTGGGCCTCAAAAGAATTGTAAGCTGGTTATCTAACTAAAATGTATCCAATTTATAATGAAAATCTTTGTCCTCATGAATTACTTCCACGATGTGATTTAACAGTAATTAATCTATATTACAAGTTACAGTGACCTCTAGTGTTCATGTACTAAAAATATAGTTGAATCCGTTAAAAGCAACACTAAATTAGCAGGAATTTTATCCTTTATCAGTGCTTTGGTTGGATTTGAATTTCCTTTTAAGGGTATTGTATGGAAAGAGATTTGGTACATCGGAATTCTATGCATAAATTGAAATTGTTTGGTCAGGTTATGTGTTGCTCAGACTTGCAGCACATGCAAGGATTATTTTCTGGCACATAGATTATTCACACATTTGCACAATTAGCAGATTATTTTATGAATTTGAAATCGTATAATATAATGCTGTCCATGTTCTTGGGTTCTGAAGATAACTATTCAGAGGCTGAAAAGATAAGTTATTTTAGAAGTATTCAAGATGTTTCAATAAAACCTTGATCTTTAGTAACCTTTTATCTATGAAATTTAGTTGGCTACTACATCTTACAATGTAAACCTTAACCATCCCAAGTGAACACACTAATATAGTAGCACAATATCTCCTTCCCAGTTAGTATTCACCCAAACCTAGGTATTACAACAAAAACATGGATTTAAGTTGTTGATAGTGTTGTCATGTTGCATGGCAACAATGATGAGTCAGGCAGAATGTTAGGCTATATGATTGGAAAACATTCCAGGCAAATGGATCAATCTCCCCCTGTAACTTCAGTGGAAGATTGGCGGAAACCCTAGAGAAGAGAAATGACAGACAGCCATTTCCACCGTTTCTGCTCACCTTCCGCCAAAGTTAGGGTGAGAGATTGGGAGAACCTCATTGAAATATAGACAGGGGGAAATTTCTATCAATGTACTAATTTATTAAAGATAAAATGTATCTTTTACTGAGGGGGAGATTTTTGCAAAGTTATGGTATGTAATTATATTTTATTTTAAAATTCCAATGAAAAGTTATTCTCTAGTCTGTAGGCCCTCCTGCACCATTAGTTCCAAGATTGTGTCCGAGTAAGATGTTGCCAGTCTTCTGTGTCAACTACAAGGACATGCCATTCAATGTTTTTACTCCTCTGTGGGACGTGACTCACCTCCGCTCTGTACTTTCTCATCATGACGTGGCTGAGATTGGGAATTTAGCATGTACCGGATTACAGGGTGCAACCGAATCAATGGGCCACAATTCGCGTAGAGCGACGTGGCAACGATCGCTGCAGCTCCTGCGAATTAAATTAACAAATGTACTTACGGTGGGCTCTGTGGCGTCAACTTGCTTGATTTTGAACTTTAAAAAAATTGTGCACTATCAACCCAGCCTCTGAGCAGGGTAAGTCGACATGCATGGAACAGTCTGTGAGATTAGAAGACATGCCCACAAAATCTGTCAGGAAGAGAAGTCACACCCACAAGCAAGCAAGTAGACTTCATTCATTTAAAGTTAGTATTCTGGAAGCCATTGTAAACAAAAATTTATTTTTTTTATATATAAAAACCCAAAGAAATAATCGAATTAAATTAAAGAGAGGGGAAAAGTAAAAAAAATTGTAATTTTTAAATTTTTTAAAGTTTTTAATGATCAAAAACTATTAAAATGAGTAATACGAGACTCCACATTTTTAAAATTTAATTTTTAGTTGTTTGGCCGTCATAAAGAATTATCACGCTTTTAAAACTTAGTTTAAACCTGGTATTTTTAAGCATACCTTTTGGTGACGTAATTAGTTACTTTCCAGCTGGGTGGATGAGCAAGTTTGCAATTTTTCAGAGATGTAGCGTGTGATGGCCCTTTAATTCGCAGCTGTCAAATTACCGGCGAACCAATAGGAGCAAGTTCCCGATTTCCGCATTTTAGTGCGCATGTGCAAATGCGAGAACTTACTCCTTCGATTCGCCGTAAAGAAGAGTGCGCTGTTGAGCTCCTCCATTATTTTGGGAGCAATTTTTGCCTCCTTCAGTTCAACAACATCTCAGTACCTTGTGTTAATTTGCAGCGAGAAATTTGTGGAGCACTGTGACCAATTTTTTAATCATTAGAAAGCACAGCATAGAAACATAAATTAATATGTGAGTTTGTTCTATTCTGGTGGGTGTTGTTTAAGCCCTCATATAAGTTGTATTGTGAGAAATGTAATTGTGTGGATGGTACAAGCCTATTATTTGGTTTGAACAAAAAGTCTCCTGTACAGCATTAGCCCACATTTCTGTCTGTACTTCTAATTATTTTTATGCAAACAATAATATTTAGCATCTGTGTGGTATTTTTTAAAATGAAGTGCTCATTAAACAGATGAATTTCAGTGAAGTTTCTGCAAAGCTTTGAGATAAACATTGGTAAAATAACAGGCAAAAGCAACAATCTGTGGCAAGAAAGCAACACTTGGGGCTTAGTGTCATACCGAGGACTTCTGCAGGATCGCAGGAGGCAAGTGAAAGGGTTTAAGAGACAAGAAGCTAGGATTTGTACTAGATTAAAAAGATGAGGTTACCCAGAGTCCACTCCCTGGGTGCTGTATCATTATTATTTCAAGCTGAGATTTAAGATGACACTTTGTAAAAATTATACATTTATGAGGTCACTGCCTAGCAGACCTGAACCAAACATGTGGCATGCAACCTTTGAAGTCTGATTGGTCATGAGGCCTCCTGGGCTAAATGGATGACATCACAACTGTTTACCAGCAGGAGTTCATTATCATCCTGGGTGATGTATGTGGAAAAAGTTAAAAAGAAAACATACTGGCAGAAGTATTCAAAAACAGAATTGATGATGCACACTCACAGGAATTCTTTGAGAGAATTTACATTATTTGGGGGAAATGCTAAATTAAATACAGTAAGGAATTTGTATTTGGAAAATAACCCTTTGATTTTCAAACACTGCTTCAATTTTCTACACGGGCACTCTTTTTTTGTTCAAAGAACTACAACAAATATACTTCCAATCACAAATATTATAACGTGGAATTAGAATATATGGACTTATAACATTTTCTAATTTATAGCATTACTGAAATAAGCCAAACTATTGGTAGTGGTGAAGAATTAGCTGAATGAGAGGAAGCAGTGCTTTCTAATTCGGGGAGTGATGTCAAGATGGGGAGATGTCTATGTGGAATGACCCCAGGAATTGTGCTAGGGCCCCTACTGTTTCTAATCTACATAAACAATCTAGATTCAGAAATGTACTGTAAGTTGGTCAAATTTACAGATTATAATAAACTGGGGAAGCGGCAGTGAAGTTTGATGAGGCAGGAGGAATTTTGCAAAATTTGCAATTGGTCAGATAAAATTCAATACAAGTACAAGGTGTTACTCAAAGAAAAAATGGGGAGATATACTTAAAAGAATGATGTTGAACTGGCTAGGAGAAACTGAAAAAGATCTGGAAGTAATAATACTCAACTTTTACCATGTTCAGTCATTGCACAGCAGTATGTAACAAAACAAACAGAATGTTGAGTTGTATTGCCAGATTAATAGAGTATACAGCTGAGGACATCATACTGAAGCTGTATAGCGTGTTGGCCAGGCTGCACGTTGAGGACTGTGTCCAGTTCTGGTCATGGAAGCAAAAGGGAAACATTCAAGTCTTGGAAGCAATGCAGAGAAGAGCCACAAGGGTGAACTCTAGTATCAGAGGACTGAGTTATGAAGAAAGGTTAGAAGTACTTCCAGGAATTGTCCTAAGGCCCATTCAACCATTAAAGGAAGTAAATGAGTAAACTTTATTCATGATCTAGGCCGGTATTTTAACACGATACTGAGGGGCTGCTGCATTGTCAGAGATTCTGACTTTTGGTTGAAGGGGTAGAAAATTGGTAATCGTTATACCCGTTTTCCAGACTGAAAGTGGGGGCAAAAATGACCAATTTTGCACCCAAAGATGCCTAAAAAACATTAATGGCCTGAAGACGATTTTCAGGTGGCCAGAGCTGCCACCTAAAGCAGGCGATGGGCCCCACATATGCTAACGAGAGTCTTAACGTCTGTTTTAGGTCCCCCCGGAGAAATTGGGCTGCACCGAGTGGGCTGTTCTGCTTATGTGTTCTGGATGTGGCTCCCACCAAAAAGGTGGGTACAATTTTTGTTAAGGTTGGTGCAGAGCCAGGAGGAGCAGGACTACTCCACCCAACTCCACAGTGCTCCCAAGGGCATCTGCCGACTTGCATTTGGCCTGCCTCCTGTTGTCTTCTCCACCCCCGCCTCTTACCTGAAAGCAGCTGCCAGTGAGGTAAGTGGCTGAAATTCAACTGCTGAGATGGGCTAGCTGCTATTGGATTCCCCACAAAGGCGCTGGCAACTCACTTAAATTAGTGAAATGAGGCCCAATTTTGAACTTCCTCAGGCTTCCCGGTTGGGGCACGACTGCCGGCACAGCTCGATTCTGGACCCAAATGAATTTCGACCCCAAAACGTGGTCCATTTCCCTGCTCAGGTGGGCATAAAAGATCCCATGGTTGGGGTGAACAGGTGACTTTGGTCCTAAAGCTCCCAAAGCTTTCCACCACTGGGGATTTTCTTCACAATATGCCTAGGTCTGTTTTTGAATAATTGGTAAAGATTGATTGCCGTAATTAGTCAATAACTCCGTTATTGTTGCATCAGGCGACTATCAGGATGGTAGAAGGCAAACTAGATGGATCTTGGTCTTTTGTCTAGCAATTCCTATGTACTATTCCAAGAGCAGCAGATAGTTCTTCCAGTGTCCTGACCAACATTCCTCCCTTAACCAACACTATCAAAAACAGATCATTCATTCATTAATATGCTGTTTGTGAGACTTTGCTATATACAAATTGGCTATTGAGTTTGCCTACATAACAACAGTGACTGCACTTCAAAAGTAATTCTTGCCTTGTAAAGCACCGTTGGATATCCTGACAACATGTTAAGTCCCTAGGTAGAATAGAAAAACTTAATCCATAGCACTATTTCAAGTTAAACTACAACTGTGGAATAAAGAAACAACATGGTACAAACTGGTAAAGAGCAAATTTAGGACTGATGTAGTAAAAGTTGATGCTAAATTGGAGAGGTTTTTTTTTCAAGATGCATGTTTATATTTTGCTCCCTGCATTAGTCCTGTTGCTGTGGAGGGTGCTATTGTGCATATGAACATTTTTTTTCCACAAGTCATTCCCCTCCGACGTATTCTTGCTACTGCAATAGAAGTTGCAGCAAACAAAGTATGGAGGGTACCCAAAGCATTCCACAATTTAAATAAGAAAGATGAATTCATGATAGGGCACTAAATGAAGATGCGGTCCACACCCATTGGACCCACATTTATACACCCCAGCACTCCTACCTCTGCATGTCAGAACAGCCTTGTCTTCACTGCCTGCGCTTCACTAGAGTGGTTATCATGAAGCTATGCTACCTGCTCCAGGGAGACCTGGAGAAAATTTCTACCACAGAGATGGGTCTTCCATAGCTGTGACGTTTACTACAGCATTTAGGTTTTCTACTATTGGATCCTTCCAAGCAACCGCTGGAGACATCTGCCAGATCAACCAGTCTGCCATCCAAAGAAGCAAACTGAAAAATGCTATGTTTGCAGGGGTCATCACAATTCCTGTGGAAAGGAGATACCAACCGGACAGGGCAGAGAACTTTTCCTGGGTGGCACAAATGCCAAGAATGCAGAGTGTAGTAGATGGTGGCCATATGGGTACCAGGACTCCTCACATCAACTCCATTGCCTACATGAACAGAAAAGACTCACATTCAATTACTGTTCACATGGGGGTAGAATTTTCATGGAGGTTCGCTGATCTTCCACCATTAGTAGAAGATTGACGGAAACCCTGGAGAAACTGTGTAAATGGCACAAACTCTGCAGAAATTCTACTCCCTGATGTCTGAACACAGTAATATCATAATGCAAATTATTCATTACGCAGCAGGCCATGATGCTTTCATTATTTGAAAGCTCAGCTATACAGAATAAATGGCTTCTGGGAGACCAGGGCTATCGTCTGCATTAATGGTTTATAACCCAACTGAGAAACTTCTGATTAGCTGCAAACCATAAATACAAGACACATGCCTCAACCAGAAT